>NC_135655.1:60061425-60399379 GCF_964188315.1 Podarcis muralis | reverse complement strand
ATAGGATAAGATAAAGCAATATATGAATGCAATTTTTTAAAATTGGCTTCTGTTTGGGGCTTTTTTAGGCCTTAAAATAGCATTCTTTTTTGCTAAGAGGCTTTCATTTTAGCACATAATGTATTTTAGTCTATAATTTACAAAATGCAATTAGTATATGATGTTGGTTTCTGCTTTCCTTCACTGTGCAGCGAAAGGGCTTGTCACGAGACAGGTGTTTACATTCCACAGTCTGTACTGTTGGAGTTTCTCACGGGAAAGGGAGACTGGATGTGACGTACACTGGTTTCCTGTTTTTCACTGTGTGATTCTCTCCAAGCTGTCGAGGAGAGAGGATGCATTATCTGCTCCGGCAGAGGCAAGGTGTCTTTCTGTAATATAACTGCTTTGAACTGTAAATAAAGCAATATAGAGTATGTAGTACGTACTCCTCATCCTTCCGCTGGGCACGGAACTCTGCTTTACACCAACACGTGGTTATGGGCTCCAGAAGTCGAATCGGAGTGCCGGCAAAGGATCGGAATGCAGAGGGACGGAGCGGATCGGAATCTGCTCTGCGCGTAAACATGATTGATGAGGTATGTGCTACTGCTCCGGGCAGCCTGCCAGCTTCCAGTTAATGGCTTTATGGCTGGACTTTGAACTTTTAAAGCCGTTTTGCCGGGAATACGCAAAAGGCTCCCAGGCTCAAGTTACTATGCTGGGGAAATCGAAAGTAACTTTTAAGTGCGCTTTTGGAATGAAAGCAGCTGCAGCAGTGACGCAGCAAGATTTAAAGCAGCATATATAACGCTGAAGGCTAATGCCAGAGTCATGATGGCCCTTCAGGATGCTTGTGGGATTCCTAAGCTCAACAAGAAAAACTATGCGGACTGGGTTTTGTATGCAGAGGCAATTCTGCGGAAAGAGGGTTTGTTTGAGGTGATTACAGAAACCCCCCCAGCTCCAGTTACAGATGCATGGAAAGCTAAGGATTCCAAAGCACGGGGAACACTTACATTGATAGTATCCCCAGAAGAGCTCTGTCTATTGCGTGATAAGACCTCAGCCAGAGAAATTTGGGATTCTTTGAGAGAGGCTCACTTAAGGACAGAAGCTGGATCTACTATGTTTTACTTCAACAAGCTGCATAATATGGCTCTTGCTGAAGGTGGAGATGTGCGTTTACATCTGATGGAGATGCAAAATCTGAGACATGAGCTGCAACAGAGAGGACTCAACTTTCCAGAGGCTGTGTACTCTTTCATGATACTACAATCTTTGGGTTCAGGTTGGGAGTCTGTTGCAACCCAGATTGCTGTGCAGCCAACCGCTCAGCTGACAGTGGACTTTGTTACTGCCGTGGTTTTAAATGAAGCAGATCGCCGGGGTGCTAGCTGCATGGGCAAGGGGGAGTCTTCACAGACGTCATCCCATAGTGCAGTGGAACCACCAGATGGCGCCAAAGCTTTGAAGGCAGTGAAATGCTACTCGTGTGGACGTCTAGGCCATATGAAGAGGGAATGCAGATATCCCAAGGCCAAGACAGAGCAGCGCAGCGAAAGCTCATCGCGCGGAAAAGGCCGAGGCAAAGGCAAAGGTCCGGTGTCTAGGACAACGCAGCACAAGGCTATGGTTTCACGCTTCACTCCAAAGGTTGCAGAGGTCCAGAAGACGTCTAGATCTTTCTTCGTTGTTGATTCGGCGGCGACCCACCACATGTGCAATGATAAGAGACTGTTTGTGTCTTTTACGCCGCAGGAAGGTGCGATTCACCAGGCGGATGACCACACTATTCCCAGTAAAGGCTACGGAACTGTTGTTCTTCACAGTTTGGATTTATCGATACAGAATGTCCTTTACGTGCCAGACGCCAAACATAATCTGCTCAGCGTTGGACAGCTGAATGAGCGGAACATTGACGTGTCCTTCAAGAACAAGAAGTGCATCATCACAAAGAAAAATGACTATGAATTGCATGCTGAATATGTTGATCGTTTGTTTGTTTTGTATTATGATGATGTTGTGCAGGATGACACTTGTTGCATTGCAGGTTCTAACAAAAGTTTGCATGCAGAATGTATTCATGATTTTCATCGAAAATTTGGTCATTTGCATTTTGAGGCAGTATCTAAAATGCCTGCCTTGGTTGAAGGTATGACTATTAAACCCTGCAAGTACCACATGAAGTGCAAAGCATGCGCAGCAAACAAGGTGAAAATGGCTGCGAAAGGTAAGGTGTCTAGTAGGCAAGCTACGGAACCATACCAGGTTGTTCATGCTGATTTGGTTGGACCACTATCGCCCTCTTTGGGTGGAAATAGGTACTTCATGGTTCTCATTGACGCATTTTCGAGGTATATTTTTGTGTACAATCTCAAGCAGAAATCAGAGGCTTTTCCTAGGTTCAAGGAATTCTGTGCTTGGTTGGAAAATGTGCATGGTAAGAAGATAAAGACTCTTTTCAGTGATCGCGGGGGAGAATTCACTTCTCAGCAGTTTGAAGCTTTTCTGACTGAGAAAGGAATTCAACACGATTTGTCTAGTCCTCGCTCGCCATGGCAGAATGGACTTGCGGAACGGGCAAATCAAACATTGCTTCAAGGGTTAAAAACCTTGCTGCATGATGCCAATCTTCCAGAGAGTTATTGGGCCGAATCTCTCTCGTGTTTTGTTTACAGTTACAATCGCAGGTTATCTTCAGCGATTGGTTGTACCCCCTATGAGAAGATGTTTGGCAAGAAGCCATACATCAAACACATGAAAATTTTTGGTTCTGACATGTGGGTTCATTCACCACAAAATTCCAAGTTAGACAAGCGTGGATTGCATGGTATCTTTCTAGGTTATCAGAAAGGGTCTTACAGAATAATGATGACTGACTCTAAGACAATTAAGCTCACGAGAAGTGTTGAGTACAATGCAAAGTGGGGGGAGAATGTGGGAATTTTCCAATGTTATCCTGATGACAGTGATGAGACTGATGATAGTCAAAAGCAACCACAACAACCCACACTCACTGATGAAGGTTCTGAGTCTGAATCTGAAACTGAATCGGGTGATTCAGAGGATTTCAAGAGTGCGAAAGCCTCTATGCGACCCTCTGAAAGCTCTGATCAAGAATTGGAGGAACCATTGTTCACAATAGGTCGTTTTTCTCCTAAGAAGGAAGAGGAGAGTGTTGAAGACTTAAGGCTCATTCGCAGGTCACAAAGAGCCACAAAAGGCAAACCTCCAAAGAGATTTGCTGATGAGTTTGCTACGATAGCAGTAACAGCTGTTAAAAGCTCCAAGAAGGTATTTGAACCTTCAAGTTTCCAAGAAATCCAGGGTTTGGATTCAAAGGAAGCTGAGCCATGGTTAAATGCCATGAAGGCTGAGCTTGATTCCTTGGAAAGGAACAAAACATGGGAGCTAGTTCCAGTAGTTCCAGGAATGAAACTGCTTGGAAGCAAATGGGTCTTCAAAGCAAAGACAGATCAAAATGGCAAGATAGTCAGACACAAAGCCAGATTGGTAGCCAGAGGTTTTGCACAGGTACCAGGTGAAGACTATCACGAGACCTACTCACCCACAGTGAGGTATGAAAGCATTAGGCTTATGCTCAAGCTAGCTGCAGAGGAAAATCTACACATTAGTCACCATGATATTAATACAGCTTTTCTGTACGGATCTCTGGATGAATCACTTTATATGCTTCCACCTGATGGCGTACAGGTAAAACAGGGATTTGTTTGTGCTCTGAAGAAATCCCTTTATGGTCTCAAACAGAGTGCACGGTGTTGGCACACAAAACTCACTGAAGTATTGTTTTCTCTAGGTTTTCAGCAAGGGAAAGCTGATCCATGTGTATTTGTCAAAGAGGAGGGGCAAAAGAAACTGTACTGTTTGTTTTATGTTGATGATTTATTATTCTTTTGGAAAGATGTCGCAATGTACAATAACGCCCTAGCTCAACTGAAAGAGCACTTTGACATGAAAGATCTTGGTGAGGTAAACAACTACCTATCTCTAGAAATAGAGAGAGATCAAGATGGTAACATTCTAGTACACCAGTCACAGAAAATTGCTGATGTGTTAAGCAAACTAAACCTGATGGATGCTAACCCTGTAGACACACCGATGACAACAGGTTATCAGGTAGATGACACTGAAGAAGCATTTTCTGACACTACACTATACAGAAGTGTGCTAGGCAAGCTAAACTTCATTGCCAGATGTTCAAGACCAGACATTGCTGTTAGCTGTAATTTGCTAAGCAGACAAGTCAACAATCCTAGTGTCAAGGATTGGAAAGCTCTGAAACGCATAGCGCGGTATTTGAAAGGCACTATGCATTACAGACTGAGATTTAACAATCAGAAGTCTGGTGGTCTTGAAATATTTGCAGATGCAAGTTTTGGAAGTGACACTACAGACAGGAAAAGTACGTCTGGAGTTTGCTACATGTACAATCAAGGTCTGTTTGATTGGTCATGCAAGAAGCAAACAACAGTTAGCTTAAGTACTTGTGAAGCTGAACTGAATGCACTGTCTTATTCACTTAAGGATTGTGAATGGTTGATACAATTGTGCAAAGATATGAAAATTCCTGTCAAATGTCCAATCCAGGTTTACCAGGACAACAAAGCATGTTTGGCTTTGCTGAAGTCTGAAGGTTGTAAGCAAAGCACGAAGCACTTGCAATTAAAGTTGCAGCATGCTAGGGAATGTATTCAGAAGGGACTCGTAACAGTGTCCTATATGCCAGGTAATGAAATTCCTGCTGATGTATTGTCCAAGATTATATCAAGGGATCAACACTGCACCTATGTGCAGAAGTTGGGTTTGTACTGATATTGTACGAACACGCTGCCCAGTGATGTTCACAGAAAGGGGGAGGATGTTGGTTTCTGCTTTCCTTCACTGTGCAGCGAAAGGGCTTGTCACGAGACAGGTGTTTACATTCCACAGTCTGTACTGTTGGAGTTTCTCACGGGAAAGGGAGACTGGATGTGACGTACACTGGTTTCCTGTTTTTCACTGTGTGATTCTCTCCAAGCTGTCGAGGAGAGAGGATGCATTATCTGCTCCGGCAGAGGTAAGGTGTCTTTCTGTAATATAACTGCTTTGAACTGTAAATAAAGCAATATAGAGTATGTAGTACGTACTCCTCATCCTTCCGCTGGGCACGGAACTCTGCTTTACACCAACATATAAGTGACTTAAAAATCGGAGGGAGAGAAGAAATAGCTGGCAAGAGTATGAAACTGCAGTAAATCTGATTTTATATGTGTGTGTGTGTGTGTGTGTGTGTGTGTGTGTGTGTACCACAAAGATTGGGTAATAGAATGGCCAAAAGAATAAGTGGGAAACTTTAATGATAATCTGTGATTCAGCACACAAAGAAAAGTGCTCTAGATTCACTACTGTCTCTCATCTAACAGTACAAACCTATATGCAATTCAGTGGAATTTATTCCTAGGTGTTACAAATTCCCAGCCTAAAAGTGAAACCCTATGCCTGCTTACTCAGAAGTAAGTTCAATTGTTTCTAATGGAGCTTACTGTCTTGTAAAGTTGCGGCCTAAATGTATTTATTTTGTGCTACCATTAGCTCTCCATGGCAAATTGTAGATTCACTGAATGACACCCTCATGCCTTAACCCAGCACTCTAGAATTAGAGATGAAGAAGAAATCCAATTCAGCTCACATTTAAAGGGAAAAGTATCTAATTCACACTTTCCCAAACAAGATGTGCACTGAAATGTAGCCATCCTTTGAAATTCACATTTTGCAGTGCCATTCTCCAGTAATGTATACAAAAGTGCATATATAAAGTGTGAATAAAAATGCATGTATTGGGGAAAATAATATACAGAATTACATTCTGTTTCTAAACTGTAATTTGTTTTAAACTGCTTTTAATGTTGTATTTTACATTGGCTAGACTAAGGCAGTCTGGTTTCTGCTAGCTTGAGGAACCTTTGGCTCTCCGGATGTTGGCTAAAAGTTCATCACATCTACAGAAAGGGCTAGGACTGTTCTAGTCTAGTCATAGACTCTTGCCAATAAATTTATATTCTACTCTGATAATGTTAACATAAGTTCTCTTTTCTAATTCAGATGCTAAAAGAGCATAAACACAGCCTGCACTTAGCATGCAAGGATACTTCTGTGCCAGGCATCAGCATACAGTGGTACCATGGTTCTCAAACTTAATCCATTCCGGGAGTCCATTCGACTCCCAAAACTGTTCAAAAACCAAGGTGTGGCTTCCGATTGGCTGCAGGAGCTTCCTGCACTCAATTGGAAGCCAGCCATTGTCCTCCTATTCTATTGTCCAAGTCTATCACCTTTATACCTGAGGACCAGAAAGAAGATTTCGTGACATTGTCCAAAAGCCCACGTTGCAGAAAGCACTTAGACTAGCAGAAATGTGCTAAAAGCATTCCTCTGCTGCTGCCCTTTATGGGTCATAGTCTTTGATCCCACTGTGTTATAACTTTCAATAAATAGTGACTTTTTAATTATCACTATCCATTGTGGAAAGCAGGAAGACAAATGAGTGTATAGTTGTGGAGGTCATCTTATCCATTTCCGAATGGTATTCTCCTCCTGAGAAAGTGTCAGCAGCTTAACAAAGGCATATACATTTCATCAGGTTAAGAAATGTATCCAATGGCAATTGAAGAATGCATTGAAGAAGACTAAAAGCTACAGTTGCTTACACGGGATTAAGATGAAGGTTCAGTTTATACCAGGGCTGTGCATGCCCCCATCCTATCCAATTTGGGGCCTGTTTTGGCTATCCTGAATGGACCGGATCCAGGGCTAACCTGCATCTAGACCCCAAATCACTGGCCTTGCATGGCGTTTAATTGGGGTTTTAAAAATGTTTCAACCCTAATTAAACCTGTAGCTGGGAGGCTGGGGCTGCATGTTTAACAGATTTGATCAGGGTTTTTTACATGTGACTGTGGGAGGGCAAGAAGAAGATGTAGGCAGGTTTGCTCCTTCTTTCCCCTCTCTTTGCTCACCCAACCACAACCACCCTTTTTGACAGCCCCAGATTGCTCTAAATGGGCCTAACCTGACGCAGAGTGATCTGAGGCTCCCTTATTTGAGCTTGAGATCTGGGAGTTGACCAAAATGGTTCCACAGCCTTAGTTAATGCATCATTCAGGGTGTGTGTGTGTGTGTGTGTGTGTGTGTGTGTGTTAATGGTTTTCCGGAAACTGTACTTGTTGGATTCTTACCCATAATGAAATTATCTTGTGTGAATGCAACCATGCCAACAATTCAGACCTTTTTTTAGTCCAATCTGAACCTCAGCTATAAGAAGCGCTATCCAGTATATGCAAACTGTTAATTGGTAAAGGAATGGGAGGTACTGAAAGTTTTAGGTGTGCACTGGAGGTCCATATAGACAGTTTAAACTGGGATTGAATCTGGGTGAAATCCCCTCTGGAATTCAAGAGTTGACCCTAAAATTGCTCCTCCAGTGGCACTGGAAAGCAGGAAGCCTCTCACATATTAATCGACTCTGTTAAAGACACAAATTTAATATTCACAGGTTGTGGAAACATGTCAGAATATTCCCCGTTTGTGAAACTAACACACACAAATGCATTGTTTTAGGGGAAATGGCTTCACAAAAAATGTGTATATTAAGAAAAACTGCATACAAACATGTGTACATTAAGAGGAAGTCACAGGAAATGCTGCTGGGTTTTCATGTACACTTTTTAAAAATACTGATGTGGAAAAACATGGAAAGAGAGAGAGAAAGTAAAATAAAATGAGATAAACTAAAATCAGAAGATTTCCCCATCCCTAATTCACTCGACCTATATAGTGCCTGCATGTTTTAGAAGCAATTAGCACTTGTGAAGTTCTCCCAACGCATTCTGTGATCATAGCAATCTTGATGTCTGCTTAGCTGTCAAGTTGCTGCTTTGATTTAGAGTGTCTTTTCAGGAGGAATCATTTTCTGGAAAGATTTTTTTTCCCCTTCCTCATTTGTAACAAGGCTTGGAGTTTCACAGCCATCAGACAACATTATTTCAGCAGGGTCATAAGAAGCTGGCATTCAAGCAGTCTGATAGATAGCTACATAGAATCCGACAGGACCTCAACAGCCAAGTCAATAATTAATTTTCCCTGTCCAAGATTTTAATTGTTTGCTGTATCAAAGAGTCAGGGGTCATCTAGAGAGCATGTTTTAAATACCCATCAAAAACACAAGAACAAGAGTAATAAAATCTAATTTTCATGCTGAGTTTATTACTCTTTTCTGTTTTAATACTCTAATATGGTAATAGGGGTTAAGCAAGTTACATAGTTTCATATCTCTGGTGCCAAACTAATAAACTACTTTTCTTTAAATGACGCTGTGAACATTTTTACTTTGATCTTCATTTATTGAAAGGTTAACCCCGAGACTGTGATTGATTAATCTAAAATGGGGAATTTACGTCCCTCTCCATTCCCATTCCCAGGCTGCTGGTCTCTTTGCAACTGCTGTTTTTAACCTTTAAAACCCTAAATATCTTAAACCCAGGTATGGCTACCTCCTCCCATATAAACCTGCCTGATTAATAAGGTCATCTTCCGAAGCCATTCTGAGTGTCCTCACTGCAATGAGTCATATGGTGACTAAGGATATAGCCTTTTTCATTGTGGTGCTTCACTTTCAGAGTGCTTTCCTGCTACTGAGTCTTAAGAGCCAAGACTTTATTTTTATTTACCCAGGCCTTTTAGGTGTGCGTGTGTATTAGTCTTTAAATTAAAAAAATGGTTTTGATGCTGCACTAAAAGCATGCAGTAAAAAATTCCCTATTGGGTGTTTGCCCCATGTATTCAGTGCATGGAAGCGGTGAATTGGGTGTGCATGCTGTCATTGCCCACAATGTTGCCACTCCAACTGGACCCACCCCCTTTAGACTAAACAAAAAAAATTCCTTCCAGTAGCACCTTAAAGACCAACTAAGTTAGTTCTTGGTATGAGCTTTCGTGTGCATGCACACTTCTTCAGATACTTTAGACTGTTAAGGAAAGTGGCAAAAATGTTAATTATCCATGAGTTGACAGAAATTGCCTCCCCCTCCCCCACCCCATGTAGCTGCAGGCTGAGTACTACTGGATAGACAAAGGCTCAAGTTACAGCTGTCATTAGGAAAATTTGTTTATGATGTGGAGACTGTTGGAACCATCCTGAGAAAATGTGAAAGACATTGTCTGAGGGAAGTTGGACGGCTTCCAAGACTTCTGAACTCTGAAAGTTGCAGAATGTTGTTAGCAATTTCCCCCTAGTGCCTAAAGGCATATAATGATGGCACCATGGTGGATAGCCAAGGGACGCCAGGCCTTTCTCGCAATGGTGCCTCAACTGTGGAACTCCCCTCCTAGAGATCTGCAAGGCTTTCAGTGCTAAGGTGGGCACTTAAACATTGTTTTACAGTGGTACCTCGGGTTAAGTACTTAATTCGTTCCGGAGGTCCGTACTTAACCTGAAACCGTTCTTAACCTGAAGCACCACTTTAGCTAATGGGGCCTCCTGCTGCCGCTGTGCTGCCGGAGCCCGATTTCTGTTCTCATCCTGAAGCAAAGTTCTTAACCTGAAGCACTATTTCTGGGTTAGCGGAGTCTGTAACCTGAAGTGTATGTAACCCAAGGTACCATTGTAGCTGTATTTTGACAGTTGATTTATTGGATCTTATTGATGCTGCTTTTGAACCAGTTTTCATTATAGCTTTATCACGTTTTAATTGTTGGATTGTCTTGATTTTGTTGTTGTTGTTCTCTTGTGTTTTGCAATATTAGCCACAAGTGACTAGATAAGGGGAATGGACTCTTGAGCCCATCCACCAAATGCAGCTTTCCAGACTCTTACCTGCTGTTGGGACTCTCCAAAGGCCATAACTCCACCCGAGGCCACACCCCTCTCCTGAGGCCACACCCCTCTTCCCAGGCCACACCCTTCAGTGTTCCTGTTCTTTGTCCTTGTTGATAGATTTTGCCTGGCTGGAACATCTCCTCGGAGTGTCATAATGCCTCTTGCTTGCCTGGATGAATACTGTACGTGCTTACATGCAGAAACCTCTGTGTGGCTGTAAAGTAGCCTGCTGTGCAAAGGTAAGAATCACATCTGTTGCTACACCCACTTTTTGCCTCTGCCATACTCCTCCCGGCATGTGGCTCCTGGAAGCCTGACCATGAGGAAATGCGGCCCTTGTGTTTAAAGGGTTCTTCACTCCTATAAATAATAGAAAAGTGGGATGTACATCTTTCTAAATTAACCAGACACATCTCTTGGACTATCCCTTTGCATATCCTTTCGCTTATTTTCAAACATGCCCATTCCATCCATTATTTACACTCTTCCATGGTTTACTGTAGCCAAGAATAATCTGGCAAGGATGCTAAAAGAATACAGTGGTACCTCGGGTTACATACGCTTCAGGTTACAGACTCCGCTAACCCAGAAATAGTACCTCAGGTTAAGAACTTTGCTTCAGGATGAGAACAGAAATCATGCTCCAGCGGCGGGGCAGCAGTGGAAGGCCCCATTAACTAAAGTGGTGCTTCAGGTTAAGAACAGTTTCAGGTTAAGAACGGACCTCCAGAACGAATTAACTACTTAACCCAAGGTACCACTGTATTTTCCAAAGTTCAACTGCTCAGCTATATACGGCTTCTCTGTTTTTCTGTAGAGGTTTGACAAATCATTTGTGTTCTGCAGGCTTTATGCTATTCTAGGCCTTTACAAAAGGAATCACCACGGTGTGTGCATGAAGAAATGGGTGAGATTTGCATCTTCTAGTTGCGGCTAATTTCGGTCTTTCTAAAATGCTTTTGCATCCCAGGAAGAAATTTGTGACACGGACATCTCAAAGATTATCATCCTTGCTTAATAATATTTGAATGCCATCTTTCCAGAGTAAACCATGCTCAAGGCAGCTCACAACACCAAAGGGTGTAAATTCAATGATGTGCTCTTCCAGTCATTCCATCTGTGCAAGCATTGCAGCCTTGCCAAATGGAAATATCCCTTCTCGCCTCCCACTGCACTCTGGGGGTTCTGCCAACCTACTCTCTGAGCCAATTTCAGGGGGCACCAGGGGGAGAGAGTGGGGGAACCCAATTGCATAAGCAGATATTTCTGTCCAGGGCTTCCACAGATGGGGCTGGATAGATGAATCCCACCCACGAACTTTACATAATTCACTAAGGGGACTTCCAGATGGCCTGTTTATTGCGAATTCATCCTGATTCGTCTGCAGGGTGATTAGATGACGTTAGTTAATTAATGAGCATCCATTCTGATTTGCTTCCAAGGAGGTTAGATGATGCTGTATCACAACAAATGTTATCCACACTTTGCTGTGCATTTCCCCCATCAATTTCCTTATCACTGAAGTCTGATCTTTCAAGGAAGCAGGTTTGTTGCAGAAAACCTTCCAATTAACTATAATTGTGCAACTGCAATTTGCCAGTATGTGGTTGAATCCCACCCAAAAATCCTGACACCCTGTAAGCACTCTTAACAGTTATATTACACAACAAAATGTAGATAGGCATAAACAATAGTTAAATGGCACTGTCTCGTATTAATAAACATACACTAGAAATAATAAATCCGCTCAGATTCCATAGTAATGTCTAACAAAAAAAATAAATACAATAACATGGTCCAGATAACAATATTTTAAAAATCCATCTCCAAAACTAAATTTTGACCCCAGCAACAAGCCCTAAACAAGCCCTCCATCCTGATGGCCTCTAGGAATCCTGAGCAGCAGAAGCAGCACCTGTAGCTGATGTTATCAGGTTCCTACTCCCAGGCCAGGTGGAAATAGACTGGACAAAGCCAAGAGAGGGTCTTGCAGGACTCGCAGCAAAATGGATATTGCTACAACAGAACAAGCTCCACCAATATGTTTGAACCATTGCCCAAATGGCCAGCTGCTATAGGTGAAAGAGGCAGTTGAGATTTACCGTTTTAATTTAATCCTTTCCCTGGCATCCCTTCCAGGACTGGCAGCAGTGTCCAGACTATTTCTTTGCAATGTGAATCTGGGCTGACCACTGCAAATGGCTACATAATGGAGCTGCAAACCACTTCCCAGCCATTATAGGCATATGTGTTCTGGTCGTAGCCATATTGGGCTGAAATGAAATGTTCTTCTCCTCTTGCAAAGGAGTTTGTTTCCCACTCCAAAGGAGCATAACATAACTTGTGGAGCAGAAAGAAGAGGAAAAAAGAGAGCAGTAATGTATTCTCTTAGTCCAGCTCCGGTCCGTGCTGAGAAAATCAAACCTGGCAAGAATTTGGCGACGGACAAATTTCTTTTGTTGAAATGTTGTCAGGCAGCCAGAGAGCATCACTTAGCTGACAAATTAGGAATGGAATATTGACAGCCAAGTAAATGAAATGGCTGTGCACCTTAACCTTAGATTCTTCAATGCCTCTATTTAGTGACCACAATGGGCTAGAAATGGATGCTGCCCTGCTTTGTGCAGAAAGGAAAGGGAAAGCAATGACTTCATTATGAGAGCTACTCCTGAGACTTCAAGAGGGGCTGAAATAGCCAGTCTAGTGATTCATGGGAACTTCTGGCTCAGATGCAGCAGCTTCTTGGCATATCGGCTGTGTTCTTATTGCACCTGCATGTTCAAATGAAGTCTCCAAGGGAAGCTGGGCCTTAAAAACATATGAGATTTATCTTTACCTCTCAGGTAGGTGCATCGGGCATTATTCATTTTACATTCTTTAGGGCAATTTCATACCATTAGAGCCAGTCGGGCAAATATATCACAATACACCTATGGGGCATTTCTTTATTAGGAGCATATTTCTCAGGAGCGGGTTTTGTAATTTACTAGAGATGCAAGCACAGAAAGGAGACTAAAGCACAGATGGAAGCAGGCCTGGTGCTGTCACAGAAAGCGATAATAAAGAACGTATTTCAAACACACAGGGAGCGGCATCCTTCCTCCTTCATACAATGGTGACATCCAGGACTTTTGGTGGGAAGAGTGTTTAACTTACACCTTCTCTTCAGACAACCGTGTGGCGCTCTTCATGAACCAAAACAATCATGTGGTGCTCTATGAAAGAAGGGAAAGACCTTTGGTAGCCTTGTGAATGGGTTCTGCTGCCGCCTGTAATGCAGAGGAGGGACAGATGGTGATAATGTAGCTGATTGCGATGGGTCTGGTGGAATAATAAACAGACTTGCCAAGCCATTCTTCAGAAGAAAGGGTTATGTGCTTTGTTGAAATGAATCGAAAAGTAGATTTCTATTCCTTGGCAGGAATAGTTGTAGTCATAAACAAGGCTGTTGTGCTGGCTTTATGGGGTTCAGCCATGTAGCAGCCTTCCACAGTAGTTCTCTTTACAGCTATTAGTGCTATAAATACTGGCAAGGTGACTTAACAATAACATCTTCAGATTTCTGGTACGGCATCCAAGCATGTAATGATTTTTCCTGAAACACAGCAACAACCATACACTCTATCTCTAGACCAGGACCACAGCCAGCCAGCCTCACTAAGGTGAAACTGCCATAGTTCTTGTTATTTACCCCAACAATAAAAAAAACCTTACATAACCTTCACTCCAAGGCCAAGTGCCCATACTCATTCAAGTGTCTTGCATTTTTATGGCCATGGGCAGAAGCTTTCTTATAATGAACACTTGCTTTGAATAAATAACGCCCTTTGCGCTGCAAGTCTAAGACATGGCAGAGAGGAAGACAACAACAACAACATCATCATCATCAACAACAACAACAACAAACTTAAGGTATGGGGATTTAGCTGCCTTATCCAATGTCTTGAGTGCCAGTGTGCTGTAGTGGTTAATCTGGTGAACTGAGTTCGCATCCCCGCTCCTCCACATGCAGCTGCTGGGTGACCTTGGGCCAGTCACACTTCTCTGAAGTCTCTCAGCCTCACTCACTTCACAGAGTGTTTGTTGTGGGGGAGGAAGGGAAAGGAGAATGTTAGCCGCTTTGAGACTCCTTCGGGTAGTGATAAAGCGGGATATCAAATCCAAACTCTTCTTCTCTTGCGTTGAAAAAAATGGAAGGGAAATTCATGGAACAGATTTAACCCAGCTTCTGAGCCAGTTTCAACTTTCCTCCAGTTTAGAGGCATTTCTTATCAATTGTATAAGAAGAGGAACCTACTGGATCAGGCCAGCGGCCCATCTTTTGCAACATCCTGTTCTCACAGTGACCAGCCTGATGCCCATGGGAAGCCTCATAAGCGCAATAGCACTCTGCCCACCTGTGATTGCCAGCAGCTGGCATTCAGAGGCATAGAGGTGCAGCATGGCACCGTGTCATGTGGAAGCAGATCACATATCTGTTTTCAGACTGAGTGCCACTATGCGGTTAAAATGGCCTTACCCACACACACATGGAAGTTATCTGTATACTTGTGGGAACTGGAAGGCCTGAAGAACTACAAAAAAAACCAACAACCTTTGTGGGGGAAAACCCTCTAAGGCAGAGTTGGCTAATCTGTGGCCCTCCCCAACAAGTCCACCTTAGTCAACAGGACCAATGGTCAGGGATGGTGACAGAGATTAGCCCCCTCCTCCTGCTGTTGGACGTCAGAGCACTATCACCTTGCAAGAGGGCAGAAACTGATGACACACACACACAAAAGTTGAAGTTCTTGCTATTAAAAAGTGAATGTCATGAACAGAGAACTGCATTGCAAAATTCTGTGAAGTGGGAATTAGAAAGGATGGCTGTGTTTCACTTATCATATGGTTTCATAAAGTGTGAATTATGTAGGTTCACCTTTAAATGTGAACAGAATCAAATTTCTCCCCCATCTCTAAGCAGAGGCAGAACCTGTTGATGGGCCCTTTCATGCTAGGTATAATCATTTGCAGGAAAGACTGTTAAAATCCACGGGACCTACTTCCAGAGTTCTCTCCTGGCTCTAGTCTACTTTTTATTCAGTTCAGCCAATTAAGAGTATGCCTGTTAGACAAATAGGCAGAGGAATCAGAACCTAAGGAAAGAGGGTGGTTGTATTGCAGAGCCTGTGAAAATGGCCATTTTGAGGAGATGTTTCATTCTCACAAGAAATATAGCATATAATGACTACATTGTATAGTGAGTGTAGACTGCAGTCTGCAAAAGCTCGTGCCACAATAAACCTGCTAGTGTTTTAAGGTGCTACGGCAGTTGTTTTTGTTTCTGTTCCAAAGACTGACACTGCTACTCTTGTAGGAACTATACGTTATATTAGCAGTAGAAACAGAAGTGGTGACAAACAGAAACTGACATAACAGGCTGAACTGCAAGGAGACTATGCACAGAAATACCTCTAAATAAACAGAGCATATGTCTTCTCACTGCCGCAAGCATTTGAATGCGTTGTGTTCCACTAACTGTTGTTTTTTTAAAAGTCTTGATTCTCTCTGCTCCATTTGCAGCAAAGACTGTTATGCTTAGCCTGAACACACACACATGAAAACTGCAGTCAGCAATCACCATCTTTAAAATGGTAGGTCTTTTCTTTCCAAACAGGAGGAAATGCTTTTATTTGTATGCCACCTTTCCACAGTTCAAACCATGCTCAAGGTGGCTTACAAAGCGTGTTCTCCTTCATGGAGAGCACGTGTTGTGGTGGGGCCTAGCAAGACATCCCTGTTGCTGGGCGGGTAAGTGTAGATGGCCACGTTTGCAACTGGGCTCCTCTGTGTTGTTGGGGTGATTTTAATGTTGCTGTTTCTGATTGACAGCCTAGTAGCTTTATATTCCCTGCGCGCAGTGTTGAACTTCCTCTTTTCGCTGAGCTCAGCGGATCACCCGCCCACCCTCCCTAAGTTAGGGCTTGTGCGTTTGACCTTGCTATGCCTGTCATGGAGTTGTCTGCTTTTGGGGCCGGGGCCTTGTAGGAATTTTGTCCATTTGGCTGATTGGCTGCTGCCATTTGGCTTTTGCCTACTGCGTAGCAAATCATCACAACTTGGAAGATTGCAGTTAGGTATTGGTTTTATGAATTGGTTGGTGGAGGGGCATGGATTGGCTGTGCCAATGCTGCTGTTGCAAGGGTATTCTGTTAAAGGAATCCAGGGGCTCACCATGCTTTTGTCTTAACCCCTGTCAAGGGGCTAGGGCCATGCAAGAGCCCTGGGAGCATTTGGGGAGAGGTGAGGGCCTGGCACCCAGCTCCATTTTTCTCCCCAAAAGGTTTTCCCTTTCTGACTTTCGCAGGCTTGTGGATGTCAGTCTGTCCCTGGGCAGGGACAGATAGCCGCAACCAATGCCTAAGCAACCACTCACATTTTTTTTTGTATTTTAATAAAGTTGTGGCCAAAATTATACCACAAACCTTAAACAAAAAATTCTGCGTAAATTGTGTTTATTTTGGGGTGGCTTGGGGACCTTGACACACGACATGAAAAAATCCCTAACTACAACATAACAAAAGTAACCATAAACAATAAATGAAAGATTAAAAATAGAGAACCAAACTGAGCAATTTCCACATAAATCGCAAGATACAAAAAAAACTAACAGCAACAATCCTCCCCAATAACCCCTCCCTGCAACAACCTCAATCATCTAACAATGAAAATGTGTGCTTTTACCTTCAGAACTATGGTTTGGACTCATATGCAAAATTATGTTGGGGGAATGCCATAGCTCAGCAGTAGAGCAATTGCTTTGTTTACAGAAGGTCCCAGGTTCAATCTCTGGTTATCTCCAGGTAGAGCACGGAGACTCCAGCCTGATGGCCTGGAAAGCCCTTGCTAGTCTGTATAGACATTACTGAGCTAGATGGACCAATTGTCTGACTCAGTACAGTGTACCTCAGGTTAAGTACTTAATTAGTTCCAGAGGTCCGTACTTAACCTGAAACTGTTCTTAACCTGAAGCACCACTTTAGCTAATGGGGCTTCCCGCTGCCGCCGTGCCGCCGGAGCATGATTTCTGTTCTCATCCTGAAGCAAAGTTCTTAAGCCGAGGTAATATTTCTGGGTTAGTGGAGTCTGTAACCTGAAGTGTATGTAACCTGAGGTACCACTGTATAAGGCAGCTTCCTATAGTCCTACGCAGATTTAATTCATTGATTAATCAGTCACTTGACTAATTAATTGGCTCACATTTAGCAAAACTTGCCTACTCCTCAACTCAACCCTTTGAAGATTTTTTATTTTTTTATTTACTATACTTCTTTGCCTCATAATAATCAAAGTTGTCTGGGCAATTTAACTATACAGCCGTAGCTAAAGGGGTTGGGCTTTGGTCTCATTCCCCATGCTCTTTTAAAGTTAAAAGTAAAAAAAAAAAAAACCACCCCGTTTTATGGCCCGACCAGGGACTATATGTTTAGTAAATGCTTGCCCTCCTCTTCACAAGGCAAGCTAGTGATTTCAGTGTTGAAATCAATGGGTTTATCAATCTGGGTTTGGCATTGCAGCTGCTTCCAGTGCATGCTATCAGACAAGTAGGCACTTTGAAAGTACTTTGCTGTCAAATTCGAAACCTTAAACCACTTTGCAGTACTGTAATGTACTTTAAAATCAGTACATCAATTTGCTTTGGAAGCAGCAAACGCCACCCGGCACAATCCTTCAAGAAAAAATATTAATGGCCATGGCATATATAGCATGGTTTTCTTATTGAGAGCACCCTCAACAAGGAGCTGCAGCCAATCATGGCTCCCTGGTGTAGATTCCTGTCTTTGTGATATTTGGTTGCATTCAAATTTTATATTTACAAAAACAAAAATATGTATGATGACCCTTGGGGTTGTGACTATATATAACAGATTGTTAAAAGAATTGAAATTAGTAATAAGAGATAGATTTCTTTCTTGCCCTGTGCTTAGATCCAGACAGTCAAAGGTATTAGACCCATTGAAGTGAGCTAGCTGAATAAAAGTCCAATTGATTTCCAATCTGGATTGAGCCAAATATATCTGCCTTCAAGTATAGACAATGAAAATCCATGTCATTCATCCTAAGTTGCTGCAGCTTGAGTTCTGCAAGAGCTTTAATTTTGTGCTACTGAATTTAGTGCAGATGTGATTAGGCTTCCAGTATCCATTCAGTTTTTTACACCTACCTATTTAGGGAGAGGAAGATTGAAGCCCTTCCAGTATGGACCCCCAAAGGTCCCTTGAAGCATGAATTTTAATTGCCCACATCTTGGCTTATATAGCTGTAAATGTTATTAGTATCATACAATTATGTGCATCTGTCAGCTCCAGGAGCTGAAATTCAATATTCCACATCTCCAAATGCTTGTTATATTAGTCTCGAGCACACAGTCTCTCATTTCCCGAGCACTTAAAATACAAAATCGCTCAAAAAGCAGAAAACAAGTGCATTAATGTTCAACATTTTTGGTGTGTGGTATTTCCCCCCAAAGAGGTTTTATAACCTATCCTGTCTAAATGGGCTTACAACAGGTAACAACCTTCTGAAACCAAGGTCAGTACTACAGCAAACTAGGAAATGAATACAAAACAATACATTTAAATGGAAATGGTTCCAGTCCACAGATATACACATTCCTACCCAGTTATCAGTACAGGCAGTTTTGACAGCACCAATTACCTCTGTGGAATGTGAGGGTTCTGAACTGGGTCTCTTTTCACACACAAAAAAATATGGCCAACACTGTCAAAGCTAAGGACTCCAGAAGGACCTAACTCAGCATGGCAATTCAAGCCCATGGGCACAGCACCCTTTTATGTTTGCCTGACCAAGTCCAGAAACAGGATGGAAGTCCACCACCATTGCAGGATCACAACGCATATTGAAAAGCACACATGCATCCTTCTATATCCATTTGACTTGAGTAATGTGATTACATCTATTACTGTGCTTTTCATCTAAACTGCTGCTGGATGAAGGTTTGGGGTTCGACAAGCAAAGTCCTGAGTCAACCACATGTTATTTCAACTCTTGCCCATTGTGGTTTCTAAGAGGAACTGATCAAGTGGGTTCAGGAGGTGTTAATGCCTGGGAGAGGCTGTCGTCGTGTCAGCTGCCTTAAAAGAGCCAAGGCACCCCCACACATGGACATAGTGGGGTGGAAGAGGTAATAGCTTAAATGTGGGATCTGAATTGTGGTGTAGTTCCGTAACGGCAACTCCCAAATTAATTTTCCTCTTTGAAAAGCAACTGCAGGGGGATAGGGTGTTAATCATTTGCTTTGATACCTAATTCCTCAACTTAAATCCCCACCCTAACAGTTAGCACTGCCCATGGAGTGAGAATTATGGTGCTGGAGGAGACTCTTGAGAGTCCCATGGACTGCAAGAAGATCAAACCTATCCATTCTTAAGGAAATCAGCCCTGAGTGCTCACTGGAAGGACAGATCCTGAAGCTGAGGCTCCAATACTTTGGCCACCTCATGAGAAGAGAAGACTCCCTGGAGAAGACCCTGGTGTTGGGAAAGATTGAGGGCACAAGGAGAAGGGGACGACAGAGGACGAGATGGTTGGACAGTGTTCTTGAAGCTACCAACATGAGTTTGACCAAACTGCAGGAGGCAGTGGAAGACAGGAGTGCCTGGCGTGCTCTGGTCCATGGGGTCACGAAGAGTGACTAAACAACAACAACATGGAGTGAGAAGTATGCAGGCATAATTTTATGTCTGTATGTTTTCCCCTCTTTGGCTAATAGCAGCTCCAGATTAGGGAGATTTGGATCAAGGCGGTTGTACACAGAGAATTGGACTCTCTACTGTCTCCAAAGCTCATATCCAAATCAGGTGTGTCACCGCCACCCATTACATTTTGAATAAGAAAAGTGTGTTGGGAATTCAATGGCAGAATTCCAGTGAAATGCATAGGTTGGTCCACCGGGATAATTTTTAGTGAAGCACTTCGAGGTGCAAGTTTCCATGTGATTTCTTACAGAGAAAACCAATTAAACTCTGTATTACTACCACAGGAATTTCTGACTACCTGTGGAAGTAGGAGGCACTTAACAATGTGCCTTCAAACAACTTAGGCAGAAACTAACCATATTCATCGTTTGGCATTTGTATGAATTTTTTCTATGTTATCAAACATAAAACGGGTTAATTCAGCCATGCTTCTTGTCAATTTGGACGTTTAAAATATGTATTTTTACTGTTTTATTGTTTATTATCTACATGGCTTCTTGTACATCACTTTGACATTTTTGGCTATACATTTTGTAAATAAATTTTAAGCTATTAGCCACTAGATTTCTGCTGTTTCCAAAGGTCCTCCCAAGGCTCTGAGTAAAAATAAAAAATAAATGATAGAAAGACATTACGAATAAAATATCAAAACCTGTGATAAAGGTAAATGAAATTTGGAACACATTAAAATACAATAAATATTAAAACATAAACCTTCAGAAACAGCTGAAAGAAGCTGCTATTTAATCATAGAAAATGCATTCCTCTTTGCTGGTAAGGGAAATATCTACCTATTAAAATATCAAAGTATTAATATTAACCTTGGTCCTGTTCTGCTTGTTATGAATATTACCCATATCAGAAGTGGGAAGCCCTGTGCCTGCAATCTGGATGCAGCACTCAGCTTTGCTCAATGCAGCTCTTAATGCCTCTTAGCATCCTCCATACCTTGCATTTGATCAAGCAGTGCTGCCATCATGAGAATCAGCAGAAAATACACCATCTGCCACTCATGGGCATGCAGACTTGCAGATCTCAAATGAATGAGATGGATGAATGGGGTGTAGGTTTGTGTGAATGGATGGGTAGTGTGTGAGAGAGGGGGGGAAAGGGGAGAGAGAAGGGTTGTTCCTGCCCATTTTGGCACCACACACATTTGGCTTTGGCTCCTCTCAGTGCCAACCACTTACTCTTGAGAGAATGTCACCATTGAAAAAACTTGTCCACCTTTGAACTGAATTATCAAAACTGATCATCTTTCTGGTATGCTTCTTCTCATTCATTCCCATGAGACATTTAAGGAAGAATTTTGGAGCAGGGAGGATATTTCAGTTGTAGAATCTATTTAATCCTCCTCATAAAACCCATGGACTGTATTTCAAAAGAAGAGCCGTGCTAGATCGGGTCAAATTTGGCCTACTTTATTATGCTGCTTTCCACAGTGTCCAATCCAATGGGATATTCATAAACAAGGCTTGAGGTCACTAGCGTTCCCCTGCTTCTCACAGCAAGTGAAATACAGCTTCTAATTCTGGAAGAAGCAATATGGCTACCATGACTAGTAGCCTTTCATAAACCTATCCTCCATTAACTTGTCTTATGATCCCTTTTGAAAAAAGTCATTTACTATAATAGCCATCACCCTGTGTTTGGGTAGCATTCACCATGAATTAATGATGTTTTGTTTTGTTTGGGTATGTCATAAATCTCCTAACAACAAATAGGCCTTCCAGTGAAACTATTTGTGTGGGATAAAACCATATCTCAATCCACATTCCCATGCCATGCATCATTTTATAAACCGCTATCATTTATCCCCTTAGCCACCATTTTCCCAAATAAAAAAAAAGTCCCATACCCTTCACTGTGTCCATTTGCTGTGGTTATGTAAAGTTCTCTCTTCTGCGCTCCTAATAATCGACAACAGATCCTCCTTGCAGTTATACTTGAAAACTCATTAAGATAAATTTAGTCTGAATTCCGTTTCAGAGGACTGATTAGTTTGCTCACCCAGTCGTGCACTGAAGTCTCCTGCAAGAAGCAGTGTTGCCATAGGGTAAGTACCTAGGAGCATTTCAACAGCATTTGTTAATTGGTCCCACAGCTGCATATGATTAAAAGGTGATGTAACATGTGATTGTGTGTATGTTTGTGTTGGTGGTGATGGGAGGGATATAAAGGTTCTTTAGGCTAATGAATCTGTTGCTAATACAAACTCTTTATTTCCTCAGTTGCTAGCCCAAATAGAAATGTTTTCCTGCTGCTTGAGACCATGGCCTGGTTCGGATGATCATTCGAAGCTACATTAACCTTTAAGAACCCATGAACAAGCGTTGGAACCAATACTTCCTCCCTTCTTCTGCTTTGGCTTCAGCATGAACATCCTGGCAAAAAGCTGAACCTAGGAAGCCTGGCTCAGTTTCTGTTAACAAACCAGGAAACTTAGCCAGAATGTGATCATGGCTTATTTTCCTAGTGTGACAGCCAACATTAAGCCAGAGTATCCCAGTTTGGACTTGAGGAGGAACTCTGGCGTAGCACAAGCCAGGATCATTGTGGCATGTAAATGGAGAAGGGGGAGAGAAGGGAAGGGAATGAACACACGGTAGCAGAGAGAGATGAAAGCTTCATAAATCATGGTTTATGAAACCTCCAACATTAATCCTAACTGAGCCATTACTTTCCACTGCTTTTTATCATTTTATTTAAGGGTCATCTATATGCATTATGTAATGTGGGTCTTATTTATAGCAAAAAGTGTGATCATGGTGTTGCATTTCAGCACTCGAGGGTCTTTCTGTGCAAAATAGCTTTTAGCACAATACATGTATGATGGTTAGGGAAGGGCAAATCTAAGTTTCTTTCAGTTTCTCTGAAAACACCATAGTATTTTGTTACTATAATGATGCAGTTCTTTCCCCAAATAGCTTGGACACTAGAAGCTGTGAGGTGGAATATGGTTGTTCATACATATTGAATAGTGCTTATAGTCACTATTCACACAATCCCTTTCCCCTAACCCCCATTGCATTTTTCTTTTACAACATTCAACTATTCTTTTATTTCAGCAAGCCTACCCTAATATATGTTAGTAACCTATACAGTACTTGCTTTTAAATTGTTGTTGATTTTATCTGTGTTATAATTATTTTAGGTATATCTGCTTTTAATTGTTTTGTTGGTTAGTGCTTAAAGAGCTCTTTGATTAAGCAGTTTACAAATCTTTCTAAGCAAAATAAAATGTTATTTTTTTGCAGGCAAGCACAAACCATAGTTTGTCTGTTTGGATGAAGCAACATACAATGGCCTGCCACTGACAAGGAATTGTTTATTTCATAAAATATGCTTGTTGTTGTTTAGTTGTTTAGTCGTGTCTGACTCTTCGTGACCCCATGGACCAGAGCACGCCAGGCACGTCTGTCTTCCACTGCCTCCTGCAGTTTAGTCAAACTCATGCTGGTAGCTTCGAGAACACTATCCAACCATCTCGTCCTCTGACGTCCCCTTCTCCTTGTGCCAACATCAGGGTCTTTTCCAGGGAGTCTTCTCTTCTCATGAGGTGGCCAAAGTATTGGAGTCTCAGCTTCAGGATCTGTCCTTCCAGTGAGCATTCAGGGCTGATTTCCTTCAGAATGGATAGGTTTGATCTTCTTGCAGTCCATGGGACCCTCAAGAGCTTACTTACTACTTAATACTAATTATAAAAAAGCAATACTTCAAAGCAGTTTACCAAAAAATAAAATAAAAACAGAACAATAAAATTATAAATGAAAAGGATTAAAACTGTTATCTAAAACTTTCAGAGAATACTTAAATGTTGCACAACTTGGTGCAAGACCAAGTTTGTGGGGGGATATGAAATTGATCGTTCAAGTTGAGCCACCTGATGTAATCGTAGCATCATGTGATGGGCCAATGGGCAGGCACCCTTGTGCAAATGGCCCATGGCAGTGGAGGAAGTTTATGCCATATCTTTTTGTCATAATTTCCACAAATTTTAAAAGCACAAATACATGGTTTGGTTCCCCCCTACCCTTTTTAAAAGATATATATATCTGTATGGTTTCCCTTTCCAATGTTTCTAAACTAGTTTTCCCTTTGGTGTTCAAAACGTTTGCTCAGGTGTTCAATCTCTAGTCTCAGCTGT
Source organism: Podarcis muralis (assembly GCF_964188315.1). Taxonomy (NCBI): domain Eukaryota; kingdom Metazoa; phylum Chordata; class Lepidosauria; order Squamata; family Lacertidae; genus Podarcis; species Podarcis muralis. Next base: position 60,375,618 of record NC_135655.1, on the reverse strand, counting down.
GGCCACAGTGCTTCCATTACTCTGGCAAACACCCATTCTAATTATCCTTAACACCTTTTCTAAGTATAAATATAGAACACAGCTCCAAATTCATAAGAGGATAGTTATTACCACTGCATCATCATCACCTTTATCTTTTTTTAAAAAATCTCAAGTACTGACTTAAGTGTGAATATTAAAATGTTTGTATATCACCTTAAAAATAACAGGCCACCTTCACTTCAGAAGAATGAATGCTTCTTTTTGGCTCGTGCTGTTCATATATTAAAGAGAAATACTGTTACATGTGGTTAATTTATCTTCCTAAGTGTCATTTGCTGGTTATAGTATAGAAATATTGCTATTAAATGTAACACTGGCTTTTTTGATGCAGAGGACAAAAATGGCAAGCCATAAAAACTGCCTGGTTGCATCTATCTTCCTTCCTTCCTTCCTTCCTTCCTTCCTTCCTTCCTTCCTTCCTTCCTTCCTTCCTTCCTTCCTTCCTTCCTCTTTCTTTCAATGGAGGTGATGCTTCCTCTTATGAATGCAGTTTAACCTTTTTCTCAGATACAAAACTGCAAGAGTAAATCACACTGGAATACATTTGAGCTTCAAAACCTTAGGGTCTCCCAAAATCTGTAACTGTAATATAGTGTTGGAAACAAATGCCCAATTCACACATGATGATTGCAAGATGAAAGATGCATCCATGTAGTCTATATATAAATGTAACACCTTTATACAGGGACCACAGGGGATGAGGGGGTGGTGTTGCTGCTTTTATAGGTTGCTATTGTGGTTCCTCTTTGCAGAACTCAGAACACCTAAGAAGAGCCCTGCTGGATCAAGTTCGGCATCCTATTCTGACAGCGGCCAACCAGATGCCTGTGGAAAGCCTGAAAGCAGGACATGAATGCAACAGCACTCTGCCCAACAGTGAGTCCCAACAACTGGTGTTTCTGGGTACTTCTGTTGGTAAAACTAAGAGGAGCAGGTAGGTGAAGCTTGGCTGGGTAGAGATGAGTTAAGGTGTGATAGGAACGGCTTGCCAGAATGAGTTAGACTTGTATTCTCACCATGTATTCTTTTTGGAAGCACCAGTCACTCTTGGGCATTTCTTCCTAGGGCAAATGTGCAGGGCAAATGTGCTCAGCTTCATAAAACAGTAAAGGTAAAGGGACCCCTGACCATTAGGTCCAGTCATGACCGACTCTGGGGTTGCAGCACTCATCTCGCTTTATTGGCCGAGGGAGCCAGCATGCAGCTTCCGGGTCATGTGGCCAGCATGACTAAGCCGCTTCTGGCAAACCAGAGCAGCGCATGGAAACGCCGTTTACCTTCCCGCCAGAGCGGTACCTATTTATCTACTTGCACTTTGACATGCTTTCGAACTGCTAGGTTGGCAGGAGCAGGGACCGAGCAACGGGAGTTCACCCCATCATGGGGATTCGAACCGCCGACCTTCTGATCAGCAAGTCCTAGGCTCTGTGGTTTAACCCACAGCACCACCCGCGTCCCTTCATAAAACAGTAGCAGTAGCCAAAACAGTGATTTGCACCAGTGTAGCAACCACTTTAAGGTCTATTTCTCAGCTCTTTCTGCCAGGAAACCCTAGCTAAACTTCTTTTAAACTTTTGAGATCTTGCCCAGGGTTGCATTGGCTCTTCTGCATGCCTTGGTGTCCGCAGGCACAGCTTCTTTTAACAGCCCCACTGCTGGCAACTTGGCTGATGTCTGATGCAGGAGTACAGGAGCTCAAGTACATAGAGGTCTACTGCTTTGAGCAGAAGCTAAGACCCTTAAGGTCTATAGAGAACAGAGGTCCGGCCTCAGATATCAACAATAAAGAAATGAAGCCGTATAAACACCAGCGAAGCCGCTTAAAGTCTCCCAAGTTCTCTGTTACTTAAGGAGTTGCACTCTTAATAGTGTCGTGTCTGAGGAAGAGCACCCCACAATTTATGAGAACAAAAGTACAATAAAAATGGAAATTGAATAAAAATAAGATTGCATCTTTTAAATAAATGAAATCCTGTATTCCTCCTCCTCTGTCTTTTGCTCAGGAGCCATTGTAAGGCTAGAGGAAGGCTGGTCCATTCAATTATTCATAGCTACACAGCAGAGCAAGCAATTATTGCCTTTGGTTATAAGGATGGGGCTGGCACTGAACAATGGAACCAGATGCCTCTATGCAAAACTGGCAAAATGTTAATACGTAGACCTAATTACATCTCCCCATTGTATTGAAACTGACAGCCTAGGAGGACATTATTGCAGGTTAAAATAAAATGTAATGAATCATGATCTCCCCAAAATGTTTATGTAGCTCACATTTATCTGTTCTATCATTTAATCTTCCTTTCATTGCATCAAGGTTCAATCAAGACCCATTTTAAAGGAATCTTCCATTTACTGAGGCCCCCACCAGGCTGTACAGATTATGTTCTCTTTCACAGAACTCCATAATCTTAAAAAGACTAATGATTTGGCAAGATGAAAAGAAACAAGGAAGTGTCTGAAAATTGCCAGACATTCTACCTTGGAGATAAGTAGAAGGAGAAAAACACAGCAATATATGCCAACTTCTCTGCCTACATAGTAGGAAAACAAAGAAATTAGATCCCTTTAGTCTTTCAAGAACTCCAAAATGTCTCATGTAGTCACACTAGATATTCATAAGAGATTTGCATTCATTCGTGTCTTAGAAATGATTCTCTTCCATATCTGTCTCTCTAGACACTATGATTCCTCCTCATTCCTGCTTCGGTTATCTTGTTGGAGTACACTGTGACATCCCTTTTCATTTAAAAATGCAAAACACTGAATTAATGAATGAGATGAAGGCTTAATTTTGTGGAATGCACCTGTCTTGTCTTAATGTCAAGCTTTCTTGCAAGATATAATCAAGGTGGGTAAAACTGTAGGTGCCTTTGCACCTAGATACTGGCAGAAGAAATCCTTGCCAGGTGACATGACTTTGCATACCAACGTCACTTGGGTGCATATGGCCACATCTATGGCTGTCCGGGGTCTTAGCCAGGGGTCTCCCTCTCGCATACATCACCTGCTCCCTGGCCCTTAAAAACCCTAGATATCCCATGCATTGAAACAGGATCCTTCTGCATGCAAAACACATGCAACATTACTGAGCTATGTCTCCTCTGCAAATCATACACTGGTGATTACTGTTTCATAAATGACCACCAATGGATCTTATCAAGGAAAAAATCATAATCTTTGAGTTTTTCCGTAACAGGTTTGGTAGCAAATATAATAGGAATCATCACAGGGCAGAATTTACTCATTGAATGCCTTTCACCAGTTTAAATACCAGCGTGAAATTGCAAATAATCTCAGGTTTAAACTGCACATGGCGTGAATCACATCATTTGCTCTGAAATGCAGGGGATTTTTTTCTTGCAAAAACAACCAGTGCAGAGAGTGGGTGAGGAGGGATGACAGCGTTGAATGGGTCCCTGGTATTGTGGGTCATGGGGATCCTATACTACTATATATATATATATATATATATATATATGCAGGTTTTGGTGTCCTCGGGTGTCTTCCCGTGTAAAAGATGGGGTGTCTAGGCGACGTTTCGACGAGGTCTCACTCGTCATCTTCAGGCTGGTGCTTTCGGCTTCTTGTTACTGGAACAAGAAGCCGAAAGCACCAGCCTGAAGATGACGAGTGAGACCTCGTCGAAACGTCGCCTAGACACCCCATCTTTTACACGGGAAGACACCCGAGGACACCAAAACCTGCATTCCTGTACCCGTGAAAATCTACGAAAGCATATATATATATATATATATATATATATATATATATATATATTCTGGTCCTATACTACATTAAGGGATGGGAGAGGAATTTGATTCACTTCCATTTAAAGGCAAACCTATGCAATTTTCACATCCTGAAACAATGCAGGAATTTGAAATGCAACCACCCTCTGAAAGACGCATTTCTCCAAATATTGTAATGGAGTTCTTTGGTCAAGTAATGTTTACAAAAATGTATATACTAGTGTGCACATATTATGAAAATAGCATACAGAAATGAATATTGGGGGAAATTGCTTAGTATTTTTTGAATTATAATCTGAATTCCATAGAATTCATAAATTTAAAAGAAACAATAAAAATACAATTAAAAATCAATATCAATATTTAATGTAATAGACGTGCCATCTCCCCTCTTCAGCAACAAATCCAAAGACATGCCAAAGACCCTCCGAATGAAGCTCCCAGAGCATAGTTCGGTAACCTTCACAATTTCCTCAGGTGTTATGAGACCTTCCACGGATGAGGTGCCTCCAGGGTCCAGATCAGAATGGCTCCCGATATCGGGAGCCCCTAGCTGCACCAACTCTGGAAGAAAAATCCTGCACTTAAGGGCAAATGGTAATACCATTAGGTTAATTTTTGCCAGACCTTTTTGTATTATGATTTCCAAGTTAACGTTCAACAGAGTCTGTCACCAGCTGTGGAAGACAACTGTCAAGACAGCCAGAGCCTCTCAGGATAAAACTGAAAATCTCAAAGTACTTTGTCAAAAGATAAAGTCACAGCAAACTTTTCATTATGACATCAAGGGAAAACTGAAGAGGAAGGAACACAATGATAAAATGGGTTGTGTGGGTTGAGAGAACACCTAAGAAGGAAGATTGGCAGCAGGGAGGGGGAAGCAGAATGTTGGCAGGTTTTAGAGCAAGATGAGAAAGAGAAAGCTGGGGGAAATCATTTTTACAAGCAGTAAATGTATTTACAATGATGGGAGATGGCAGTAAAAGGAATGTACTATGTACTATGTAATCAAGACAGTATTCCTAGGAAGCATTAATTCACAGCTCCTATTGTTAAAATATGCAGATTGGCTGCAGGTATTATTTATTTTATTTCAGACAAGCAGCAATACCCATAAAAAATTATTGTGATTGATTTGACTTTGTAACTTATTCAAATGTAAGAGAGCGTCTTAACCCCTTCTCTGAAGTATGTTAGGCTTTGGAAGTATTAGCTCGCTGCCACACACCCACACCCTACCATAAGCCAGTTAGGAGTTAACCACCAAGGGGTTAACTCGTTCTTCTCTTCATTGTTACACACTTTCCAGATCCTTGGATTTTGTACCGCATCACTGTGTGATTCCCATCAAAACCTGCAAGCATTTTTTGCTAAACGAAACATTTTAATGGTTAGCATAGCTGATGTATCATGTGCTGACAGACTGTCCTCAGCAGAAGGGAAGATTTAGTTGGTTGTTATTTGGCAGAGGGGAGGGGCCAGAAGAGTGGGCAGGGTTTGGGAGGCCTGTGGGGCAGATGAGGAGGCTCTGGGGGCTGCATCCATCCCTCAGACTGGAGTCCTTCCATCCTTGGTGACTAGCACTTTGAACCGTGCCTGGAAAATGAGAAACAACAACAGCTTCTTCTTCACTGCCCCCTCTTCCTCACCCATCTCACTGATGATAAGGGTAGGTTACATCTCTTTGCCCCCCCCCTTACTGACACATCACAAAGGCAGGTGGGTGAGCAGCTGGTGCTGGAAGAAGCAACAGCAGTTGTCTTTTCTGGGGGTCTGAAAGTGGCAAGCCAGCCCTGCCAAAGCAGGCAAGCCGGACTTTCGGAAGCTATGAATGGTGAATAACAAAATATGAATGGAGATAGCTTGTGCTAGATAATGATTCACAAGTTCTACACTGCCAAACCTCTTGGAGAACTCTTCCTACAAAACCTGCCCTGCACATTCAGATATACACCTTACCTGGGAAATGCATCAGATTTCAGGTTGGCTGTGAAAATTCAGTGCTAATTAACGAGATGTACAACCTAGCAAATGTGGTAAAGGTTATACCACAGGCCTATTTTTGAATCTCCTCTTCCCACTTTCTCAGTCCATTTCCAGACATTTCAATTACTATCATAATGGACACCCAAAGCCTGCCCACTGCTATTAATGCTTGTTATTCATGACATAGCAAGCTTAGATATTCCTGTGGAAGAGGTATGTGGCACTAATTCACAGCCGAGAGACCATCAAGAGCACTAGACATGCTATTACATCAAATCCCTTTTTAAAAAGATGATTTTATCAATCATCAAGAACCAGTGGGGGGAAAATTCCTTTCAGTAACTTTGGATAGGAATCTCTCAAAAGAAACGGTGCCCCTTCAGGTTAATAACATATATATATCCAAGTATATTATATTTGCTCACTCAACTCTAAAAGAAATAGAAATGAGCTGCTAATAACTCCCTCATTTCCCTTGATTTTTTTTCTGCCTCTCTCCTCGTTTCCATACACATTCAGACATATCTGCAAGGATCTTTTGAGCTGTGTCTCCTTGTTTTTCTGTTCTGCACCAAGGTTAAAAGCATTTTATGCCGTCCCAAGACTGAAAACGAAGTGGCAAGGCAGGTTGCGGAGTTTGCAATAGGGCTGGACGAGCAGTTCTGATAATGGCTGGTCTATCCGACCAAATAATCGTTTTGATAATGATCGTCACCTTGAAGGATTTTTATACGGTACAGAATTGAAAGGATGGGGAAAATTCAGAAGAAATTTCCTTTAAATGAATGGCTTTCATGGCTAAGGGCTGCCAACACATAGCCAAATGCAAATGCATGTTTGCTAAAACAAAGAAACAATCAAATAGGCTTCATTATTTAGGATTAGTCCTTCATAATTATTATTTTAAACATTGCTTTCCTAAATCCCCAGTGAAGAGCTGTGTAGAAATAACTGCACAGACAAACTGTTTGCATTATCCAAACCTAACTGTATTGATTACACAAAACCTAAGGAGACGGGCAATATATTGAGTGGAATGAATGACCTTTTCAGTCCATAACTAACTGTCTCTTTAAATGTAGACATTCATTGAGATGCTCTAGCACGCAGATGGAGGTGTGGTAAACCAGGAAAAGTAAAAGGGAGCAGGGATGTAATTTGGAAAAAGATTTCAAAACTGCAACATTCACTCTAGTGTACACTTTATCACTTCAGGTGCTACACACACCTGTCTGTTAAGGCATACCCTCCAACACCTCAGTGACAAAATCCAGGACACAATCTTTCAGGACACCATCTTCCTGTTATTTTCTCATGAGAGAATGGTGGCCATAATTTTGGTCATGATCTCATGCGATCTCGTGCTGCTATCCCCTGCCCACCCAAAGTGCATTTTGGTCATGATCTCATGCGATCTCGTGCTGCTATCCCCTGCCCACCCAAAGTGCATTTGGGGGCACGGACAAGCTCATGGCTCCCCAAAAACCCTTTTTTTTCCTGGGGAGTAATTGTGGCATGAAATCACATGAAACTATGGCATCCAAAACAGCTGCTGTTCTCTCATGAGAAAAAACGGGATGTCCCCGTTTTTTCGGGACACTTGTGGGGTATGTTAAGGTTAAAGAGGCAGGTGCTAGTTCTCTTCTGACCCCTACAAACCACCCCTTTCTTCATTCTGCAGGCCTATTCACCATGAGCACTGTGTAGATACCCTCACCCATCAGCCCATCACACAATGCATCACAATCTTGTTGGTGGGACCTAGCAGGTGCCACCTCCATTTGTCAGGGTCTTCTCTTAATCCTGAGATTGCTGCTCTGGTTGCAATTTACCTTCCTTTCTACTTCAGTAATGGGGCATACCTAATACATTTGTGACCCCAGCAAAAATAAGTATGTACTATTTCCCTAGCTGTCATGGAAAACTCTCTCATCTTTCCTTGCATCAGACCATGCCATGGTGTTAATCCTACCACAAAACCAGGAATAAAAGGTTGCTGCAGACTAGACCTTTCCTTTGCATTTCTGTGTTTGCTCTGAAAAGGCAGAGGCATTTCAAGTGAAAAGGGCTTCTGCCTTCATAGATCTCTGCAATTTGTAAAGCACTTGGGCAACCACAGAGCTACAAGCCCAACATTATTTTGTTATCTTTGTAGGAATTTGAGCTTTTGCTGAAAATTGTTGTCCTGTCTCTCAGTGTCAAGCACTCTGTACTTTGGAAACAAATTATAAATTGTTCCTGTGCCTTTCACACCGGGGAAGTAATATCATCAGTGTTTAAGATAAGACTGCCAAGAATCCTCCTGGATTATTTTTCATTTTCCTTCAAAATCTCTTGTCAGTGCAAAGTGAGTGGTCTCAAGTCATGCTGCTGAGAGGCCATTTCCCAACAGAGAGAAAGGAAAGGAGAAGGCAAAAGGAGAATTGCATTTCAGTCCCCGTGACCTTGTTGTGCTGATAGATGTCTCCAAACTGAGAGAAGTATGGCCTTTGGTTTTGCTTGATGGTTCAACCAAGACTGACAACCCTTATTCCTCTCTGTCAGACATTTCACAGCCCTCTGGTAGTATAAGAACCTTGTCTTCTGCCAGTAATGCCACACTGGGTCCTTTCATTTTCCTGCTGTTTCCACCTCCCCCAGTTCAAAATTCCTTCTGGAAATATAAATAGATATGTGTCCTTTGGCAAAGTGTGCACCACATACATTATCTTCAGTGACAATGTGCTGAATGTGATTGTCTCAGACAATTGCAAAAGCACAACCAATCTGTTAATTAAATTTCAATGACTCATCAATCAATAGTCTCCAGGAGGCACCCAGTTATAACCCTTAATATGCACTGAAATTACTTTATGCGCATTCAAGGCAGTTGTCACTATAATTCAAAGTCAAAGTCTATTTTTAACAAACTTGCTGCTTGGCCATCATTAGATGTCAAACATAAGTAGTGAAAAGCTAGCGGCATGGAAATGGCGAGTTGTTGTAGGCAGCACATAGTTAAACTATGGCATTCACTCCCCCAGGAGATAGTGATGGGCCACCAACTTGCATGGCTTTAAAAAAGGATTAGACAAATTCATGGAGGAGAGTGCTGTCAATGGCTACTAGCCATGATGGCCATTGCTCTACCCAGAGCCCACCCATGTGGCAAGGGGAGGCGATTTTACTAAGTGACATTGCTGTGCCCACTTTTGCCTCTAGTTGCACTAACTTGCAGCAGAAGGAGGCCCTCTGGCTTAGAAGGATACAAGCTCCCAACTTATTAGACCGCATTAGATTAACACTTCTAGTTAGCTACAACAGCATGTCAGCTTCTGGCCAAAATTTACTCATCTGAGACATCTCATAAATTGGATATTCAATTATAAAATTTTGCTCCCATTTCTATCCTCTTCCAAATTAGGAGTAGGCTATATGCCAAGACCCTTCTAACCCTGGGATCCAGAAAGTGTTAAAATATAAACCAGGTTAGCTTTCTGAAGAGGTGATCGCCTAGGTGATGGGCCATTAAGGGGTACAAAGGAAGTAGATCTGTGTGAGACAGCAAATGACTGGTAGTTAGAAAAAGACAAAGGCATGAGCGGAGAGTTCAGTGATGTGAGCTAGAAGCAAAGCAGCAAAAGAAGAAGAAGAAGAGTTTGGATTTGATATCCCGCCTTTCACTCACTTTAAGGAGTCTCAAAGCCGCTAACATTCTCCTTTCCCTTCCTCCCCCATAACAAACACTCTGTGAGGTGAGTGGGGCTGAGAGACTTCAAAGAAGTGTGACTGGCCCAAGGTCACCCAGCAGCTGCATGTGGAGGAGCGGAGACGCAAACCCGGTTCACCAGATTACGTGACTACCGCTCTTAACCACTACACCACACTGGCTCTCAAAAAGGCAAAGATTCAGAGCAATGTTTGATTTTGGTTTGAATCGTATGGGAAAAACAAGATTCTTTGAGGGTGTTAATGCTGTGAAGCCCTCCATCATTGATTCAGGTTGTAGATATGTGTAAATAAACCATATATCATTTTTTTAAAAACCAGCAGAGTCTTCGCTGTGCCTTATTCCAAAAGGAACCACGAACCCTGGGTAAGCGCCTGGAACCCTTGGAATCTCATACCGCTTGGAGATTGGGACGGTGTGCAACAAACATGAGCACATAAATCTGTTTAATTCAAATGGGTATATGTTTGCTTTTCCCACTCTGCTTCAACGTATCTGTAAGCCTACATGGCAGGTTCCAGCTTTGACAGGGTGGTAGTGGTTTTGGGGTAGCAGCAACTCTTGAAACAGCACATAGCACAGGTGAGCCACTTTTTCACAATAACTCTGCTCAACACAACATCTGGTGAACTTAAACAGCAGCTGGGTCCAGTGATTGGAGTGCCAGGAAAGGGGTGGCAATGGGATGTGTGTGGCCCGTCCATTAGCAGTGGGCCCGACCATGATATTGGGACTCTACCACCTGCCCAAGGATACTGACTGTTGACGCCAACTGCTGGTATGGATCCACATGTCTGTGTAGTCTACTTGATTGAGCTCTTGATTGAGACAGTGTAGGCAAAAACAAAACTACTGAAATCATATGCCTTTCTATTCAGAAAGAAGCCCTGTTCCATTCACTTGTACCTACTCTCAAATATGTGCTTATAGGATTGCTATCTATATCAGTCAAGCATTTCATATCTTAAGTTGAGCAAACAGATATTCCGTTTGGATGCTGTCATTTGGGGGTGGGGGGAATGGAGGAAATGTTCTCAGAATGCTTTTAATTATCAACTCCCAGAAGACAACATAAAACTGAACGCTGCAGAAAAACAGAGCATTTATAATTCAAGTGCAAATAATAATGTTGCTTGAGGGGCAAAACAAAATAACTTGAAAGTTATTAACGTCTGGAGCAATGTCTTTGATTAGATGTTTAGAATGGTAATGAGAAGTCACCTGCAAAGTAAATGAAAAATGAAATACTACTTTAAATAAGACCTGCTTTCAAATTGGAGCCAGGAGGAATATTATGGGATTTATTGGAGTTTTACCAAATGCACTCCCGCTTAACTGTGGGCAGAATCAAATTGCAGCCTTTAGCAGTATTTACCTAGGAGATGTTCATCATCTTCATTTATTGAATGAACACAGGCCATAGATATCCTTTTCCATGTAGCATAAATTTTCCAAATTAAGTAAAATTCATAGCACACTGCTAAGTGTCAGAAGAGGGTTGCACATTCAATGGCCCAATCTGAATGATGATGTTGGTGGGTGGTTCACACGCCCAGGTTAGTGAGGTTTCACACATGCTAGGCAGTATTCTGCTCCCCTTGAAGGACCAGGTTTGCAGCTTGGTGGCACTCCCAGATCCATCTTTGTTACGGGGAGCCTAGGTTGCCTCTGTGCCATGGAACACCTTTTCCCAGATCACAGCAGCTGTGACCTTATCTGTACAGGGACAGCCTGGCTTCAGTTAACAATGACAACACAGGTAGATTGTTCAGAATATGTGCGTTCTGATGACTCTTTCTTTTGGTATGCACATTTCACAATTTATTGTTCCCCTGAGGTAACTTTAACATTCAGCTTTCCCTCAGTCCCTCATTTCTGTTGATAATAACCATTAATATTTATTGACCTCATGCTGCGCAGTAAGCTATTTCTAATTGTCTTACAGAGAAAAATTATTATCCTAGACCAAGTGTTTTGGACAGAGCCAAGATTTAAAAACTTATGGCTTCTCTTTCCTAGGTTTCAATAACGTCCTGCACAGTAATGCTGAGCATATTATGATGATGTTTGCTTTTAATGCAATTATGCCATTGACCAGGACAAAATAACCCTGTGCTGATCGTTACCTCCTGGCCGGGGGGGAGGGGGAGGGGGAGGGGCGGCATCTGCTAAATAAGCAAATACTGTTTCTGAAATCTTCTGCAAAGACTGTAAAGGGTTTTCCACTCCTTTTTCCTAGGCTGCATCCAATGCCATCCTTCCACTCATGAAGGGCTCTTCGATTCAGTGCAGGCTTCTGTCAGTGGGAGAGGGAGGGAGGGAATTTTAGTGGGTTCTCCATCCCCCAGCAGCCTTTCCCTCTCCTAAATCTTCTCTGGGTAATGTGCTGGGGGAAGGGTTGTTTAGAACAGCATGGGAGGTGGCACTGGACTACTGTGGGAGGAGAAACTGGCAAAACAACAACAACCCAGAAGTCTCCACTGGTTCAAAAAGCCTTCCATCGGCATGAGGGATATTTGGTGCACAATCCACTGTATTAAGCTTGATTTGGCAGTTGTGTAGGTGGAAGATTTCACATTGACTTCAGAGAGGCCTTTTTGCAGTCATTTAATGAAGGACTTCTAAACACTGAAGGGCAATCATGTATTGTCTTGCAGACTATCCCATCAGATCAGCTAGAATATAAGTCTACAAAAGCATGTTGTTTAACAGTATTGAATAATGTTCTTGACACAGGAAGCTGCCTTATACGGAATCAGATCACTGGTCTATCTAGCTCAATATTATCTATTGTGACTGGAAGCTTCTCTAAGGTTTCAGGAAGAGGTCTTTTCTGGCCCTACCTAGAGATGCTGGGGACTGAACTTGGGACCTTCTACAGACAAAGCTGAACCTCTCTCGTTGAGCTACAGTCCTTCCTATTTTAATATAGGAATCATTTATGAAAGAGAAACTTCTCTGGTGAGGTGAGACAAAAATTGTTTGGAAACATAATCTTTTTGCTAGTTTTGCTAGTTTTACCTTTCAATGGGTCCCCCCCCATCCCAAATGTAAAGCCATCGTCTAGGTTTTCTTCTAAAATATTCAGGTGTTTTTTTTATGCCTTGCTAAGCTAAATTAGTATAATAAATTTCCTGTGTATTATGTCTGCTATTTCCCCTCATATCTTGATGACAGTACTTCATTTCCCTTTTTTGTCAATTTAATAGTTCCCTGATATATCCCAACCTTTTGTTTCGGTTTTTCGTTTTCGTGCCCCTTTCCCATTGCTATATAATTTTTAGCTAGACACATCTAGTGAGATTCACCTCTGGGATTATCACACAATTTGTGACATGCTTTCGGTGATCCTGAAGAAAGGCCTACATTCTTTTTAGTGAGAAAAGATAGAGCAGAGCGGAAGACAATTTCTATGCACCCTCCCTAGTCTCTTTGCAGGCAATAATAGAAGTCACTTCAACAAGATATTATTTTGCTTGCTCTATTTCTTTTCCCCTCTGTGTATGAGCTCTGAGTCCTTTAATGCATGCTTGAGATCCTCCTGTAGCTTTGCGGTGGGGTGAGGGTGGCTATTCTTCTGATTTCGTTAGTCCATTTTATCATGCACATCTCACTTTCATCCCATCCTTTTATTCAGATTCATCACTCAATATGAAGGAAATATGAAAAATAGATTTTATAGAATGCAGGCTCCGGTGCACTAATAAAATTACGCATCTGATCCCCCGACCATATAACAATTAAATCTCTCTCCTCCACCACCGCCTATCCCTCGCTAATTCCCACCTTCCACCAACCTGCCATGGATAACAAATTGAAGGGGGGGAAATCTATTAATGTTTCCCTTTCAAAACTGAAGTGTTCCTAATAAGAGAATCTAGCTGTTGCTGCTAATTCCCACCTTCTGCAAATTTGCAAGGGACAGTAGCTTGAAAAAGGATTAATGTTCCCTTTTCAAAACTAAAGTGTTTGTAAGAAGAGAATTGATTTGGATGTTGCTCAGTGTAGGCTACTACTTTCATCCAAATGTTGAATCATGCTACATCAGTCTCTAAATTCACTATTAATGAGCTGAGCTTTCTCTATGGCAATGTGATTTATGTATTATTCAGATGTGTACTCTGTCTTTACAATAAAATATTAAGAACCCCATAAAACAACGAGCACATAAAAATCAGCTGAAAACTGCAAATCGATAACATGTTATATATATATATATATATAAATCAGTGAAACAGATCAACAGAAATTTGAAAGCCTGAGGAAACAAAAATGCATTTCACTTTTCCAGAAAGACACCAGAGAAGGCACCCGGTGAGCATCTCTGAGGAGAGTACTCTGAAGTTAGGATGTTACCACTGAAAAAGTCCTTTTCTCCTCCAACTGTATCTCAAATTTATTTATTGTGTTGATATCCCAGCTTTCCTCCAAGGAGCTCAAAATAGTGTACATGGTTCTCTTTCTCCTCATTTTATCCTCACAACAAGTAGGTTAAAATGAAAGACTGTTACTGCCCCAAGGTTCTATGGCTAAGCAGAGATTTGAACCCTGATCTCTCAGGTCCAACACTCTACCACTACACAAGGTGAAGGAACCTGGAAAATGGCCTCTGACTGAGTGCCAAAGAAATTACTAGAACAGGATAGTTGTAACTAACTCAAATTTCATTGCTTTCATTAGAACCTACAAATGAATACCTTCAGTATAATGGTTGCAGATGTAAGCACCCTTCCTTTTCAATCTCTCTCACACATAGTCCAGGAACCAATGTTATTGAATAGACATCTTATAATTAATCATCTAATTAATTACTGTAAAGTGTAGATTTACACAATTAAAATAAAGTGCTCTCGTGGAACAAATACACCAACTTTTTGCAGTTAGGAAAGCGATAAGGAAATGCACTAAAAAGTGTGGGATGACAATTGATTGATGGGAAGTTGTATAACCTCCCTGCAAACAAATCAAGCTCAATAGGGAGCAGATATCATATTATTATATTACCTCCATGCAAGTTTTGCACAAGCAAATCAGGATAAATGATTAATAAACACATCATCTAGAGCAGGGGTGCCCAAACTTTTTTCAAAGAGGACCAGATTTGATGAAGTGAACATGCATGTGGGCCGACCAAAGTTGTCGAGCTTTTATTAGGATTGAAGTTGTTGAGCCTTTTTTAGGATTTTACCCCAGGACATATACTGCCACGGGGGCCGGATTAAATCTACCAGCAGTCTGGATTAGGCCCCTGAAATGGACATGCCTGATCTAGAGGATCCCCTTTTTTGGCGTATGTAGCATATTAACTGTGGAAACGTTGTTAACATGGAAGTTGGGAATCTAGTGTCATTGGAACCAAATGGTCTATTACATTTGTTATCATATACGTATACAGTGGTACCTCGGGTTACATACGCTTCAGGTTACAGACTCCACTAACCCAGAAATAGTGCTTCAGGTTAAGAATTTTGCTTCAGGATGAGAACAGAAATTGTGCTCCGGCGGTACAGCAGCAGAAGGCCCCATTAGCTAAAGTGGTGCTTCAGGTTAAGAACAGTTTCAGGTTAAGAACGGACCTCCGGAACGAATTAAGTACTTAACCCGAGGTATACGTTTATGGAAGTCACACCTAGAAAAGCCTTGTCAAAACAGGAGCTCTTTATGCACTCATGAAGCTCCATTGATTGCAAGAGTTTTCCCAATTGTTTCCCTGGAGGGCCAGTTCCGCTCAGAGCTGCTCTTTCCACTGAAATGAATGGGAAAGCCTTCTGGGATCATACTGGTACTCCATATATACATCAGAGTTAATGTGGGGCTCTGGACTGGGGTTTTGTTTCTTAAAGATACTTGATTTGTGCTGAGATTTGTAACAAATTTATTTAAGAACAGTCCTATTAATGTTAAGTAGGTTTTGTGCCTTATAGTCTTTGGTAGCAAAGCAAATTACATGACTGCTTGAAGCTACAGTTTATTGTATAAAATGTGAGTATGTATGCAAAAATGCAAATCAAGCTTCATTGCTTTTTATAATTCATTCCAATGATTGTTCTGTCACTCACTGAAAATTAGCCTAGCAATTGCAACCATTAATGTTCTTTTAATACAAAGGAAATGTGTAGTTGAATGTTCTAATAATAGTAAGCATCAATTGTATAGACTGATTGCCTTAATAAAGATATTCTTTATTATACCTTTGGCACCCCTGGGACCTCTTATAATTAAATCTGATTTCACTCTCTTACCAATGTAAGCACGACTGGAGGTGTTATAATTAGTTCCAATTATTCTTCCTAAAAATGTACTCTGTTTTGAATGATACTGCAGCTTTCTCATAAAAAGGCAGATCTTGTTGCTATTACTCTTTTTAACTGTACACATACCCTATAATCTGTTGACACCTATGCACCATCAAATGGCCTGAGGCAACAAAGTAAT
Organism: Podarcis muralis; assembly: GCF_964188315.1. Classification (NCBI taxonomy): domain Eukaryota; kingdom Metazoa; phylum Chordata; class Lepidosauria; order Squamata; family Lacertidae; genus Podarcis; species Podarcis muralis. Next base: position 60,359,697 of record NC_135655.1, on the reverse strand, counting down.
TTACTGTATATGGAACGCAGGATTTAACAGCAACTTTAACACAACAACACAACATCGGAAGCTATGCATCCTGTCAACAGCCTATTCCTTCCTTATCAACAGAATTAAGAAGTTCTCAAAGTGTTAACATTTCAGAGCTATTTTTAATTGTGGGACAAACAATCATATAGAAGCCAACTCTTTATTTGTTTTGGGAATGAACTATTCACCTATAGGCATAACTGTGAGGGGGGTCAGTATCGGTCTTGATGGATCCAGTAGTGGTCAACATGGCAGGGTAGCACTGCTCACCTGACTTCTGGTTTGCTGTGTTGCTGCTGCTTACCAGGTGATAGAGGGGAGAACTGGTAGTGAGGTTGATGTAGTGCAAATGCACCAGCAGGCACACCAGACCAGATCAGCTGGTGCATTTGCGCTGTGCTGACCTTGCTGCCTCACTACCACTCAACTCCTAGTAAGTAGGAGCAGTATGACAGAGCAGAATTCAGGTGAGCCCTGCTGCCCTGCTAGATTGACCACCCCATGACATCATCCACTACTGGGTGGGACTTTCTGACAAATATTCCCCTTTCTGTTTGACACATGCACATGACACATGCAGTGCGGCTGGGGACATGCACTCACAACATGCTATCCATTACTTTCCACAGGGGTATAACACATACCTAATAATCAACAACAACAAACAATAGTTGTTGTTGATATATAGATATATAGATATATAGAGATATAGATATAGATATAGATATAGATATAGATATAGATATAGATATAGATATAGATATAGATATAGATATAGATATAGATAGATATAGATATAGATATAGATATAGATATAGATATAGATATAGATATAGATATAGATATAGATATAGATATAGATATAGATAGATATAGTGGTACCTTGGGTTAAGAACTTAATTCATTCTGGAGGTCCGTTCTTAACCTGAAACTGTTCTTAACCTGAGGTACCACTTTAGCTAATGGGGCCTCCCGCTACTGCCATGCCGCCACTGCACGATTTCTGTTCTCATTCTGAAGCAAAGTTCTTAACCCGAGGTACTATTTCTGGGTTAGTGGAGTCTGTAACCTGAAACATCTGTAACCTGAAGCGTCTGTAACCCGAGGTACCACTGTAAAGGTAAAGATACCCCTGACCGTTAGGTATAGTTGTGGACGACTCTGGGGTTGTGCACTCATCTCGCTCTATAGGCCAAGGGAGTGGGCATTTGTCCACAGACAGCTTCCGGGTCATGTGGCCAGCATGACTAAGCCACTTCGGGCGAACCAGAGCAGCGCACGGAAACACCATTTACCTTCCCACCGGAGCAGTACCTATTTATCTATTTGCACTTTGACTTGCTTTTGAACTGCTAGGTGGGCAGGAGCTGGGACCGAGCAACAGGAGCTCACCCCGTCGTGGGGATTTGAACCACTGACCTTCTGATCGGCAAGCCCTAGGCTCTGTGGTTTAACCCACATATGCCAGAGGGCATATACAAATATGGCCTGTGGGCCTCTCATCCAGCTATGGGCCTCTCATTCCCCAGGGTTCCACACACAGAACCTTAATAATTCAAGTTAAAAAACAAAACACAACTATCAAAAGAGTTATGGCTCAGGCTTTCTGAAGGACCATATTCTCCCATACGAATCTGCCCGGGCTCTGAGATCATCGAGGAAGGCCCTTTTCTCCATCCATCCACCCTCACAGGTACATATGGTGGAAACTTGTGAGGAGAGCTTCATGGTGGCTTTCCCCAAATTTTGGAACTCCCTTCCTAGAGAGGCCAGATCCAAGTGCAGAGTCCAACTCCCTGCTGGCAAGAGCCATTGCAAAGTTTGTTGCATACCCACCCAGACACTGGCTGGAAACTTAACAAACAAGCAAACACCAGGCAAAATACTTGTTCCAAAGTAAATTGGTTTGTAATTTTTTGTCGATGGTGGTGTTGGTGTTGGATGCAACCACTTGGAGGGAGATCTCTCCTGTTTATCAGAAAGATTTGTGTTCAAAATAGAAAGCTTTCTGTTCTAGGTCACTGAAAATAACCCTCTGCTGTAAATCAGTAATTAGCCATATAGTTAAAATACTATTTTCTCCTTTGTGTGCTAAGGATGATTTCTTACCCTGTTCTCTTTATCTGTTTATATTAAGTGCGGCTGCTTCATTATTGATGTAAAGAAGCAATTCAGAATTGTATGATTAATTTTAATGTAGATCTTTCTTATCTGAATAATTGATGGGACATGATCATAGACATTCTGAGTCAGTAGCTGTTACTCCTCTTGTCTCTTCTTATCTTTGTATTTGTACTCATTGCTTAATCCCAGAGGGAAATGTGCATTTTGTTGGGAAATATTTTTAATTCCCTAGCCTCCTGTCATTTTAATTCAGGCCTTATCCGGGCATAAGACTCCACTTTGTTCTATGGAATCTAGAAATCCATCCTGCTTTACATACCGGAAAAGGCACTTGATCTTGCACCAAACACCCAACACCTTCAGGCTTACAGAAGGTATGCATTAAAAATGTAGCAAGCAAGGCATTTTTCATGCTATTATAAAACAAAATCACCCCTTGGTAAGAAGGAGGGAATCCTGACTGAGGACCCAGAACTATCTAGCTTGGCTGTTGGTGAAAATAATTTTGCTGCCTTCCAGTAAGCACTGAATTCAGCAAACAATTGCACCTGTAATGTCTGCCAATGCTGGCATACAGCTAGCTCTCTCTCCTATCCACACACACACATCTCATTAATTGGAATAGTAGCAGCAGCTCATTGGATCGGTTACTTCTAGTATTGAGAAAGGGGAACAGTAGATGCAGAAGGATATTTGTGTATACTATAATGTGGGCATGCAGCTCCAAACTAGGGGGCAGATTTAGGAAGCAATGCACCACTAGGATTGGGCGTAGAGATCCAAAGGGTCATGCACAGGGATAGCCTTCTGTCCTACCCCATCACATTGCACCATAATAGGAAGCCCAAACATGTATTGCTAAAGATCTGTTGTTCTGATGTAGATAACTTCCCCCATTCTTGAATCAGTGACTTGCAGAAGGTTCTGTAAGTATTTCCGTACCTAACATATTTGGCTGTTTTCTTGCTTAATGCAAAGGAATCTGCCTTGTTGGCTGCGATGAGGCTCTTTTGTGAATTATTAGGGGTTTTGTACTTCCTGCAGATTACTTCTCGGTCTCCCTGGAAACGGATCATCAATTGTTGATCAGTCACAAGAAAACACCGTTTCCAAAATCTAGAGCTTCGTGTGATACATGGGGTCCAGGAGGCCTTCCTATTCACTTTACTGGAAAGAGCAGCTCTGTACAGAACTGACCCCAATTCTCTGGAGCAATTGGGAAATCCCTTGCAACCACCCATGTGTGCACAGGAACCCCTGTTCAGACAAGGCTCCTCCCCCAGGTGTGAACGAGCCCTGCCACACTAATTTGAATAAATGTAGTGGGATACTGGTTCAAATTAAGTTATTGACAAGATCTCTTCCTTTCTCTTTCTCAGGGTGTGTCTGAGAAGAAGAGTTCAGTCCCTGTGGAATCTCTTAGCTTGACCTTTCCACTAATCTACTGGAAGTCCTGGTGATGCTGCTAAAGTTTACCTGAGTCTGGCTCAAAAATGAACTTATGGGGTTTTTAACAGGGCAACTCCCCAACTATTCCCAGGCTTGGATCAAAATAGCAGCAGGCCTTGGGGAGACGTCCCAGGAGCCAGCACCATAGAACCCCTGCTTTGTAGCATGTGAAGATGGCCAAGGGCGATGGAGAAAATGAGGTGTGGAAATGGCCGCTTACCGTCCTCCCAATGAGCGGTGGTTGCAGCCTGATGCAGCCCCTCCACTCTCATCCACACACACCACACCATTTTTGCTGTTTTTCCTATCCCTTTCAGCCGCCACGGAGGCTCACATTGTTTTAAATGTTAAAGAACAGTCTTTATTCATACCAGCCAATGCAGTGGACATGTGTAGCTCAATGGTTGTGCATTTGCTTTGCATGCAGAAGGTTCCAGATTTAATCCCTGGCACCTCCAGGTAGGGCTGGGAGAGATTCTCTTACTGAAACTGCAGAGAGCCACTGCCAGTCAGTGAAGGGAATACTGAGCTAGATGGACCAATGGTCTGAGTCAATATATGTAAGGCAGTTTCCTATGTTGGCCAGCATTAGGGCGGCCTTTTTTAGGATAGTATATGCATACATCGGGAGCATAAATGCCACAAACCATTGACTTACTGGGTTGCCAAAGTTAGCTGTGGTGCTTCTGCTTTATTAGAGTTGCCAACTTACTGGAACCATGTCTAAATAGTACAAGATACATGTTTAATCTTGACACCCACACTAACAGCTCAATTTCTTACAAGTGCAGAATGATTATTATGGGGCACCTGTAAGAGTTCCAGTTTCACAGATCAAAGTCAGGTGTGCACTTATGGGATAAGGTATTTATCACATGTAAACTGGTCCCAAGCTGTCAGCAACTTCAGATACCAATGGTAACACCTCGATCATTGCCCGGTAACAATTTGGCAACCAGTGCATATCTCCGAGCAGAGGTGTTATATGTTGACAGGAACTCATACCTGTCAGCGGTCATGCTGTAGCATTCTGTACTAACTGCAGTTTGTGGGTCAAATGTAAGGGAAGCCACACAAAGAGTGAATAGCGGTAGTCCAACTTTGAAGTCACCAGTGCCTGAGCTACTGCGGTCAAGCTCTACATAAATCAACTGGTGGTGGTGGTGTGTCCAGTTTGCTTGATCATATACTCTGTAGGAATCAAAGTATGCAACAAGAGGGGAAAGTACTAAAGAGCTGCTGCCATTTACATGATAAGGGTTTTTGTGTGTGCGCGTGTGTTTCTTTTAAAAGTATTATTAAATTAGCCATGCTTTTATGTTTGAGGGCATTTCTCCCCTCTCAGAAGCCACTTTTTAATCTGATGTAAATCCAATTAAGTCTTAACATTCTGAAATGAAAGACCCACTCTTTGAATTTATGTATAACTGATTTAAAGCAACTGCCAACTTCATGCTAAGCAAATAAACTATTAAAGGGAATGTGTGAAATTAGACGCAAATCAGAGACAGATTGATTTTGTTTTTATTTCAATAAATTAATACTATAAGGCTGAGGTAAAGCATGGATTTTGTTTCAAAACTAGAAAGTTAAGATTTAATTAATCACTTTAAAAAACAACAAAAAACAACAACACCTCATTCATGTGGAAAACAGAGTTTAATTCCTTAGGGGCCTTACATAGCGTCCAACATTTCTCTGATGAAAATAGGGATGTCCCATTCCATAATGATAATTTTACTATTTATACCTCACATATCTTACTGGGTTGCCCCAGCCACTCTCGGCAGTTTCCAACATATATAAAACTATAACAAAACATTAAATATTTTAAAAAACCTTCCCTATACAGGATTTCCTTCAGATGGCTCGGGGGTCAGATAACTCCATACCTTCTATCATTTCTCCAATGAAAATAGGGACATCCTAAGGAAAAGTGGGACATTCTAGGATCAAATCAGAAACCAGGACGGCTTCTCTAAATCAGGGATGTCCCTCGAAAGCAGGGACACTTGGGGGGGGGGGGTCTGACCCTACTCTTTCTGTCCTTGCACTTGGAATAAAAAGTGGTGAGGATTTGTTTAGCATATTTCAGACACACAATCATGGACTTATAAGGCCATAAAGTATATAACAGAATCCTAACCAAGCTTCTGGTTCCAGTCCTGAAGCCAGAGCACAATTTCTCTGGAGCTGATACAAAACTTGCACTGTGGCCTCCCTTCTCCCTATGCCCCATAAACGACACTGCCATTGGAAGAGTGATTGGTGCCTTTCAGCTTCTTGGTTTCAGCTCCCCCCCCCCCCCGGCTGCCTGATTTGTACTTATAGTGGACACAACAGTATGATATGCATGCATATTCTTTAGGCGTGCAACAAATGCCATTTAAAAACTGCTCCATATCCTGGGATACAGTGTCAGATCTTGCAGGCACTCACGAGACCCGAGGCCTGACTCATTTATTGACATTAAATGACATATCTAACACACATCTACTCCAGTCGCATATTGACCATCAATTTGCCCACCATCAACTTCATGGTACATTTGTTGCGGTTTAGAAAAGAAGAAAAGGAAAGGAAAAACTCAGAGATCTGCTCCTGTTTGCTGAGGGGTGTACTAGTATTAAAAAAGAAATGGAAAGTAATCATGCCTCTAATCCTAGGGCCCCATCCGCTATAAGCCTCTCTCAATCCAACACATTTTGCTGTTGCAAACCCTGAAGACATGAGAACCTATTGGCCTGATTTCTCAGACTCTGATTTATAGTCTGAACTGAACCACAGCTAGATCAAAAGACCATAAAGAATAATATAACTCTTACTGAACGCCTCCCGGGTATGTCTTTGAAAGGACGAAAAGTGTAGAAGTGAATATAATATTATTTTTAAGTTTGTGGTGAACAGTACGAACACTTTTAAAAATCCAGTGTCCATTAAACCACCTAGTGCAAATGACAATGCTATAGAACTGTAAAGGACCTGTAATCCAAACTGACACAAAACAGACGGTGCGCTGTGGTACTGCTTTTTGGCAGTTGCCCAAAGCAGGCCTCTTGGGGTTGAAGGCTGCTTAAGTAGTCTGGCTGGTTGATGGCTTCGCCTTCTCTGTTTAGCTGCAGATACAAGCCTATTAGGACCAAACTAGCCGTGATACAGCTGAGCCACCTTTCCCCTTCCTCTGAACTAAAAGCAACTGAACTGGTCCCTAATTTGGCACAAAGGCTAACCTTTCCTCTCCTGAACTTGTTCACCTCCTGAAGATACAGGATGGAGGATTAGGAGCCAACTGGTGAGGACAAACCAGCAACAGATGGAATTGTGTCCTTGGAGGAGCAGGGCACTGTGGATGCTGATTCCCTGAAGCCACCAGAAGGCGGCCCTGTGAAAGAGGCATTGGCTACATCTTCATGAAAGCCATTATACAATCATCCTAAAACAATTTTTAGAATTAGACATTAAACAACATACCTATATATCTTAAAAGCATGCAGATATACAGTTTTAAGTGAATTTTCTAGAAGAGAAGTCTGAAAAAAGCAGACAGATCAAGAAAGCCAAGCAGCTTTTCAGTCTGATTGCCTACTAAACAAATTAGAGGTGTGTGTGTGCGTTTTATGACTGGTCATGTATTTTCAACATAAACTAGGAGGCTGTCCTTGGATGTAGACATGACATTGTTTTCAGGGAACATGCACTAGAGGCCCTAGCATTCCTAAAGAGTTTTATTTGGGCAAACTGAGATCAGCTGACTATGCATCTTGGCTACAGGTGCCCTGGCTGCTTCTTTGTAGGAGCTCAGGGGTTGTTTACACATGAAGCTGCAGAAATACTGAAGACTGAAAGTTGTCTTTGATTGGCACACAACCCCATCCTCAAATAAGTGTTTGTGCAAACCGGTCTGTTTTGAGAAGTGGATGTTTCTTTCCCCCATGCCTCTACTTCCATTTAAAAAATGCATCCAGAATAGGATTTTAGAAATGCTTGGTGCAAGTTACTTAAATTAGTCTCAGGGAACCAGCATCAGTTTTGCGAAGAGGAAAAGAAGTACTTGCTTGACTCCTCGTAACTCAGAGGGTAGCTGTTAAGCCACATTCTTTTTTTCCAAATATGTACATATGTATGGATGCCTATTTTAAGCAATTCTGCACCCCACCACTCCCTAGGAAAGACAACCCCTGGGGTTCCTTCCAACTCTACAATTCTGTGGTTCTATGGAAATGCTTTCAAAAGGGGATTCATTAGAGAGGTGAAGCCCTAAAGGGCAGCTAGGGAATAAAATGGTCTCTCCCTGTTTCCCTTTTATCTCCTCTGCTGCTGCTGTTTGTTTCAGTTCTTCATCTTGCCCTAGCGCTGCCTGTGAATGCTAATCAGGACCTTTTCCAAGCCTCAGGCAGCCATTTTCAGGTAATTGGTCCAGATACCTGAAACCTGACCCACTCGTTTATACACCAAAGAGTTTTGGTAATCCATGGCTATTTTAAGAACGCCTGTGGCCAACCCAGCCCAGATGACGCCTAATCTGTATGCTTAAGAAAGAGTAAATTACAATAATCACAACCGTATCATGTTTTTATGATAGAGTATCATAGTGATTTTATAACTACAAAGCAGATAATAGCGACAGAGCTTTTAAAATCCTTACCATAAAATGCTTTCCATTAGAACAGCTGCATGTCTCTAGTCTGGGCACCGACAGTTAATAGGTAAAAGCGTGTTTACTTACTGGCTGCTCAGTCTTTCTTGGAAGTCTGAGGGTTGCTTCAGCTAGGCAAGTTCTTTACCAGGCCCCACTTGTATTGCTCTTGGATATGCGAGTGCAATGTGTGAGACAGGTGATGTACGCGGGTCAACAGTAACATTTATGGTTGTGGTTACTCAGTTCACATTGTAATACTGGGGGGGGGGGGACGGGGACAGGAGATGTGGTGGTGGGGACTACCTTCAGGGTCTGTGTAATGCCCCTTGGTCTTGGCTGATATGGGTGGTGGTGGTGGTGCTAAAAGTTGCCAGGCACAACTTTTGTTAGGTAGTCTGCAGGAAAATGTCAGTGGGTGATTTCTGATTCTGAATGGCTAAGAAACTCTGGGAATGCATAGATGGGGGGGGGGGGCATGCCTTCCCCACCCACTCTCATTCAGTGGTGTAGCGTGGGTTGTCAGCACCCGGGGTGAGTGTATGCTGAGGATGGCCATGCCAGCCCAAGCCCTCACCCGCAACCAAGCAGTGGCAGCCTAAGCCAGTGACGAGTGAGGCAAACCAAGGGGAGGGAGAAAGAGGCTCAAAGCCGCCCTGTGAGGAGGGCAGACCTGAGTGCAGTGGTGCCCCGTTGCAAAGGAGGAGGCAGCTACCAAAGCCTCTCACTTCTGCTCGGTGGGCAACGGCTGCAGCATCCTCCCCTGCCCTTCCAGCCAGCCCAGGGGCAGGGAACATGTGGCTGTTCCTTCGCAGGCTACGAGGAGGAGGTGCCAGCGCTGCCCTAGCCCTGAAGGTGTGGCTGAGGTGTGGCTTGGCTCCTCGTGGCTCCAGCCATGATAAGAGAGCTTGTTGTGGGGGCACCTGGTTGCACATCCTTGCACCCCTTCAAAAATCTGCACCTAGGGCCAAGGCCCCCCCTGGCCCTCCCTAAGCTATACTCCTGCTCTCATCTAAATCTGGTGTAATCTAGGTTTGTGTGCATGTGAAAGAGAACAAAGGGGAACCTACAACTGCCACCATCCCTGACTATAGGCTACACTTCTTGGTCTGATGGGAACTGGGAGTGCAATAACATCTAGAAGGTCACAAGCTAGCCACTCCTGGTTTAAGATGTACCGTAGATCTGCCTCAATCTATGTTCTATTTAAATATATGAAAATGTACTAAAATATTATAAACACTCTGAACTCCTTCCAATCCAAACCTAGGTAAACGCTACACCCCTGCAATGTTTCAGCACTTCAAGCTCATATAGGCCCTTTCCTATATGCATCTGTAAACCCTTAGGTGGCAGGTAAATTGGCATGCACTCTGCAAATATCTAGAGCAAATTATCAATCCTGCCTTCCTCCAACCAGTTCGTTAATTAAACAACAACAATCTGCTGCATCCCCCAGCTTGCTACTGCTGTCAGGCCGGAATGTCCTGCTCTGGCTGAAGGCAAGCCAGAAAGTAAAGACAGAGAGAAGCAGCCTGAATTTCTGAGCAACAGGAAATCAAGGAAGCAGGGTGTGGGGAGATGGAAACAAGGTATCATAAGAAAAGGTAGAAGTGAGACCTTTTGATCAGGTGGTGTTCAATCAGAACTGGGTAAATTTCTACCACCTGGTCTGTCTGCTCTAAAAAGACAACCACCCAACACACAGACAGATTTGCTCTGCAGGTCTCATCCAGATGCACACACCTTTCAGCCATTAGTAATCAACAGACCCTTTCCTTCCCAGCCTAGTTGAATTCTGTTAGTACTGAAGGACAAACTGCATCCTGCCACGTCCAAAACAGAATGAAGCCCCGCCCCCCTAGTTTTTAAGACCACCCCATGGATGGTACTGGAGCAATTAACCCAATGTGTGTGGGGGGGGTGCGAGATCTGGGAAGCTTACAGAGATAAAGTGGCAGTTTTGCATTTAACACCAGCATTTAGCACTAGCTAAGGGGTAATGAGAGCTGCTTGATTAGAGGGGCGAGGAAGGAAGTGTGTGTGTGTGTGGGGGGGAATTGGCAAGTGCCTCCTTCCATTTCCCCCCTATCTAGTTGGTATGATCCTTTCCCTCGAAAAGAGAACTTCGGGACCTCTTTCTGCAGTTCAAGCGGAGCAAGAAAAATGGCGTCGTGCATCTTTTCCTTGAGGTAATAGCGTGGTTATTTTCCTTCTGTGTGTAAGAATGAGGTATGCACTTAGGAATAAAACCCAGTCTTTGGAATGGCTCAGAATACGAGTTGTGGGATAGGAAGCTTCCTTTTCAAACCTAAAATCTGGGAGGAACTCATAAAACGGCCTTAGCCAAGCTGCTTGCCTCCCGCTTTCAGTTTCCCCTGTGGAAAATGAGGACAGTTACTCAGTCGTGTCTTAATAGGATTCCTGTAGAGTTGACAGGACCCAGGAGTGGGTCACAACAGGAACACTGTCATGCAAATATATGGTAAATGGTTAAGAAATGGGTCCCCAAATTCATTTTTGGGTTAAAAGTGGGTCCTGGGGTCTGAAAAATGACATACTTACTACACACTTACTACTATCTGACATACTTACCACAAAGCCAGTATTAATTATTCTTGAGTTGCTCAGGTCTTAACATGCCTTCAGGTGAAGCCACACCCTTGTCCTGGTATTGCCTTTATGTTGGTGCTTTGAATACAGTACCTGATTGATAACGGGATCCTCCTATTCCTCTTTGTTCTCCACATGGTGCTAGTCCCTTTTAAGTGCGGATTACTGTATGTTCTTGTTATAAGAATTTAAAGTCTCAAATATATAAATTAAATGTTAATAAATTTACAAGGCAAACACATGCATAAGTATCTTCTTCTTTGGCAATCACTCGTAGCCAAGTAAGATTGTCTTCCATTAACACAGTTTTAACAATGAGTCCAAAAGTGACTGTGGAGGCCAATTCTGGATCCAGACATCCTTCCACAGTGGGGACATTGGTTTCCTGGTGGGAGCTGATCATGGTGTGCATTTGCCAAGCGTGCCTTTCTCTTAGTACGTTTCTCCCTTACGTCCTGAGTTCGAGTGTCTTCAAAACCCATGACACCTTTGGTAAAGGCTGTCCTCCAACTGGAGCGCTCGCAGGCCAGTGTTTCCCAGTTGTCAGTGTTTATACTACATTTTTAAAGATTTGCCTTGACAGTCTTTAAACCTCTTTTGTTGACCACCAGCATTACGCTTTCCATTTTTAAGTTCGGAATAGAGTAGTTGCTTTGGAAGACGATCATCAGGCATCCGCACAACAAAGTTGATGTTGAAGAATCATTGCTTCAACACTGGTGATCTTTACTTCTTTCTAGTACACTGATATTAGTTCACCTGTCATCCTAAGTGATGTGTAAAATTTTCGGAGACACTGTTAATGGAATCTTTCGAGGAGTTGGAGATGGCGTTTATAAGTGGTTCATGTTTCACAAGCATATAGTAAGGCTGGTATTACAATAGCTTTGTAAACAAGCATTTTGGTTTCCCTGCGAATGTCCTGGTCCTCAAACACTCTGCACTTCAATCGGGAGAAAGCCGCACTCGCAGAGCTCAGGCGATGCTGGATTTTGGCATCAATGTTGGCCCTTGTGGAAAGAAAACTGCCTAGGTAGAAGTGATCAACATTTTCCAACGTTACATCATTGAGTTGGATTTGTGGCGCTGCAGAGGGGTTGTTTTGTACTTGTTGGTGCAGCACTTTGGTTTTTTGGATGTTGAGTGATAGGCAAAGCTTTTCGTAAGCTTCGGCAAAGATATTTAGGATGGTTTGGAGGTCATCCTCTGAGCATGCACACACTATGTTGTCATCAGGATACTGAAGCTCTATGACGGAAGTTACGGTAACCTTACTCTTTGCTTTCAGCCTGCTCAGATTGAAGAGCTTTCCATCTGTTTAATGTATGATTTCTACTTCGGTGGGGAGTTTCCCTTCGACTAAGTGTAGGATCATGGCAATGAAAATAATGAATAGAGTTGGGTCTGAAACAGTGTAGGAAAGCAGTCCTGAAGCCATTTTGACTTTCCCAGTGACTTCAAGTGTTCCTCTGCAGTAAGGGAGGCAAATGGGGAAAGCCTCCCCATTGTCTCTTTGCTCAAAAATCCTGTCTTAAGGGTATATCTGCGTATGAATAGAGTGAGCCTGTGACCTGGATTCAGGAACTATAGTATTCACCATCACAAAGAGTAGCCAGACTGCTCAGGTAATGCAATCAGAGACCATTATCAAGCAATCAGTGACCATGATCAGGTATCCTGGCCTTAGGATTCTGCTGTAGACTGCCCCTTCTGTGATGTATGTATGATATATTGGGGGGTGGCCTTAAGCTTACAGGATGGCAATTTCAAAAAGTCTATAAAAGGGCTTGCACACCATTGTTCGGAGTTCCTCCTCCCTCCTGCATGTGGTGAGTGAGGACCCTCTTGCAACAGTTTAATAAAGATCAGGCTTACTAGCTGCTTTGCTTCTCAATATTCTCTGGTTGGCCTCTGTTATTTTCTCCTACCGATAGGGAAACCACTTTAGGACCCTATACAGGCTCTTCGATACACTATAAGGGGAAAAAAGAGCAGATTTTGTTAACAACTGTGCTGATTGGCTCGTGTGTGAGATGTTAGCTTGCTAGTCGTGCACCTGTCCGACCTATCCATCGCTGATGCTGTGGAGCACTGCGTCTTGTGGGAATGTGCCGTATTAAATTATAAAACCAGCACGAAAAGTTTAATCCAGTAAAATAGGTTGTCAGATTTTTATACGACTTCCCTTCCTTCGTTTTGTTGTTATGACTGGGATCCAAACCGATTAATAAATAGGAGTTTTGCCATTTTATTTCAACGGCATGATTGCACCTTTAAGCATTTTCTGTTAAGCAAACTGATATTTTTTTTAAAAAAATTGATATTTTCCCACCAACCATCCTCTATTGAGTATTAGTAATAGTTTATTCTTTATTTAATAATACACAATTTACAGCTGTTTGCATTCATTTATTAATAGCCCTTTCCACTGAAGAGGATTAAGAGAAATAATTATTTTTACACACCATAGGGTCCCTGTCAAGTATTAGGTGGATGTCATTAACGTCTCAAGGTTGGGAGTCAGAACTGCAAGCATCCAAGTAGGTATATAAAGCTAATAGTGTTCAAAGTTTTCTTCATCTTTCAAAAACAGTTTTGCTAGCCCACCAACTTCTGTCCATATAAAGCTGGGATTAAAAGATAGTCAGTGGAATATCTAATGCAAGACCTACAATATGTGTTAGCTGAATATGAGTTAGCACTACAAAGTAGAAATACAGAGAAAAATAGCATGTGCATAAGACACAGGCTTTAATGATTCAGCATTGTTTGGAAGATTCTGTATGCCATGAATATATGCAATTTTCTACTCCCAATTAAAAATACTCATATTGAGTTTTTGCAGATAAGAATTATTGTAGGATTATAATAGGTTTAGGGGTAGGGGATATAGAACTGACCCAACGTTTCTCAAAGAATTTTCAGCTAAAATTTGGAACATTGCAAGTTCTTCTTGAACAGTTGAGAAATTTCCCTCTTCTGCTGAAGAACCTTCTGCAAACTGGTCAAGTAACTGTGAATGGGATAGAGAATTTCAGCCACAACTGTAGATCTGGTTTTAATATTATTGGGTTTTGTTTGACTGTTTTTGAAGAAGGCAATTGGCCTGGGCCCTAATTTTTTCAGTCCTCCTTTTCATAGCTCATCATCCATCAGTATGTATTTAACAATAGAGCTTAATTCAACAGTAAGTGACTGGAAATGTCTTGTCCAGATTTAACCTTTAGAAATATTCAGTGAAATGCCCCCCTGTGTTTTTCTGCCTATGATAGCAGGGCAGATTTGGGGATGTAATTTTCATTTGGGAAAGAACAAGTAACTGAAGTCCAAAATAATACACGTTAAAACTAATTGCCTGTGATGTATAAGAAGGACTGCACTCTGCATTCTGTTGCTTAGGGCAAAACAGTACATCAATCTGGATTGGGGCATTGCGCCACTTTCCTGCTGCCATTTGCCCCCAAGGGTACAGCTTGTAGTAAACATAGCCTTCAGAGGAAAATACTGGTGGTGGGATCTTTGGTATGGAGCCTCAGTTCAGATTGGGACCACATTCCAGAATAGGGTCTCTATGGCTGCTTTTCCTAAAAATTATTATTATTTATTAAATTTCTCTTTATTAAATTATTATTTATTGCATTTCATCAGATGATCACAGGGCAGTTTACAATATAAAAACACACACACAAAAGTAGATAACAAGCAAACACATGCACCCACCCCGTCCCATGGTCAGCCAAGTATGCTTGAAAAGATGCATAACAAATGTAATGTGTAGTTTGGCTGAAGGAGAGATGGGGAATACGATGTTCACTTTACACTATTCAGGATGATAATAATAATAATAATGCACAACAGGTGCAACAGTGATGCTGATCTTCTACTTCAGTGGAATAGTGTTCAAAATATTCAGTGACAGTTTGTGGAATAGCAGGTGAATGAAGCAGAAAATGAAGCAACAGGTTTTCCCAATTCTTACCAAAAATGGTGGAGATTGTGAAACCGAGTAGTTAGCTCTACTAAGCACAATGGGGCTTATGTCTGGCTAAATATGTATACAACAGCACTGAATGGTTTTGTAATGAACATCTATTTTTACCATAAAATTCTATGCGTCTATTGTGGGATTTTGGATATATTGTATATATATGCGGGAGAACATGTCTTGATTCTTCCTCCTAGAGTGAGATGGCTTAATAAGGAAAATAATAGAAGGATTTGTATTTAAAAAAATAAATAACACGTAAGAAGGTAGTTGAAAACACTTCTGATGCATTTATAAAAGTAAGTTGTACTAAAATAAATCCCAGTACATTAAAAAAAAAAACATTTCATACTTTAAAAAGCTACTTTTAAGATGGGAATTAAGCATTTTAATTGCACAGGGATTTATCAAAGCATTATCAGTACAAAAGAAATTCTTTTTCTCGTGCATTAGTTGCATACTAATTAACACAGTTTGATCTTCTCTAGATGAGCATGTTCTGAATTATTACAAATGGGAGAAAAGCGGTCTGTATACACAATATTATTTTATAGCATTTATTAAGAAATTGGAGTTTTTAATTGCTCCTTCAGATGTCTCAGAAACAGATGAAAAAGGACTCTAGCAATAAACACACTTCATGAGGTTGCATGTACTATTTCCCACAAATATTATTGAAGTTAGGTGTGTTACATGCTATCAGTTTCAATTAAGTCATGCTTTCCATTTCTAAAGATTCAACCTCAGAGAACTTTACCTGGGAAAAAAACCAGTGGGGCTTACTTATGTGAACTAACTAAAGTAAAGACCTCTTGAATTGAGGTGTTATTCAGAAAGGCCTTGACCCTGGGAAGGTGTATGTGTGTAATCTATCATCTCAAACACACAATTTGCCATATGTGTAGTTCATGTGGCTGCCGACAGATCTGTGAACTGCTGTGTGACAAGAGACCACTTCAAGTAAGTTCATCCACGCAAATATATGCCTATCATGAGAGCCACAGCAATTCCTACATAGAGTTTAATGACCGCTGTATGCTGTGCGCATATAAAGAAAAAACCTTCAAACATTCTGGACTGTAATCCACAGCTATTTAAATACTCATAAAATTCTTTTTTAAAAAAATCCCTGCTCTGTTATTACCCAATCAGTAAGTATATTATAGTTTAATCATTTGTATGAGCTCTGACTAATATATGAGCAAGGTGCATGTAACTATGCCTTTCTCTTAGTCAAGTTCCATCAGAAAAATGCACCATTTTAAACTAGTAAATAAATTATGCAATAATTATAAGCAAATAGAAAGCTGGGGGAGGCGGGTTTCTCCTGAACGCTTAGCATCAAAAGATTCAACCCTCACCCCCCCCCCCATTTTTTTGCTTTTTCAAATACAAATTTTCTCTAGTCTCCCGAGTCCATTCAGCACCACATTAAAGCTTCGAAAATGTGTGCACTACTAGGAACAAACCATTAACCTCAAGGAATCATAGGTCACAGCATGAATGGCAATCACCGGCATACTATGAGTTCCTAGCACTGAGAGTCAATGGTTTAATTAAACAAGATTTGCATGCTGCATGTAGATCACACACTGTGAAACACCTTGAGGCCAAGGCTGTCAGTATAATGTTTCATGGGATTGTGCTTAGCCTTCTGGCTGTTAGCAATGGCCATGGGAAAACAAAAGGTGCTGGCTCAGAGCAGAGAGTCGATTCAAACAGGAACAGCAGCACACAACACGCAGACAATCCTCTCAAGGTTTGATTGTGTATTTTGAAAGGAACTTAACATACTGAAGTAGTCAGGAGAACATGCCCTATAACAATTTTGAATTGTCGCTGAACTGAGGCGCAGCTCATGCACACAACCACAGTGCTTAATTTCCTCCAAACAATACACCTCAGGATTGCACTTCAGTGACTGACTAGTGCTGGAAGGATACTCATGTCAGCACAGGATTGCAAGGATTTCTGCAATTGTACCTTCCCTTTTGGGAAACAATGAGAACAGGGCGATCACTGCAACTTCATCTAGTCAAAAAGGTCTATCTTCAGGTAAAAATATGGCAGTTCAGCACCATAGGTGCTATTATTTTCAAGATCAATGTGTCAACCATTGCCATCTAGGTCCAGTGGTTGCTGGCTTTTATGCAAGTTAAGAAGCTGTCCACAATAAGCCATTATTATAAAAACAGATGGGGAGTATGGCCTTGATATTCTCACCTTCATTTAATAGATGACTTTGCTAAGACTTGTCTTCTTTTGCCCCAATTCATGAAAAGATTTATCTGTGTTGCTTATGCACACGGATTCCTCTCTGTGTGCTTCAGGATTAGGAGATGAGCAATTTTTGAAATTTATCTTAGTCCATAGTTCTGCATGTGTAGCAGTAGGCTGTGTGCAACTGGTGCTCAACTTCTGAAGATTCCCCAGTGATACCTGTTAGGATTCTTGCTCCGTGTTTGCAGTCATGGGATTGTTGTCTATGTTTTCATTCCACAGTGTGGGAAGTGACAGAGACAGGATGTTTTGTGTTACTGTGTTCCGGAATGTAGGATTATTGTCCTTTGTTCTTTCTCTTTGCTGACTGATGAGAAAGAGGAAGGAGCTAAGTCAGAATGCTGCAAGTGTATTATATGTAAATAAAGTGGATTAGCCAAGATGCTGTGCTATTGGGTCTGTTACACGAACCGCCAATACTCTGCAGGTTCCTAAGTGTGCTGATGCTTCTTGGTATTGGTCGCTGTGATGTTTAGATTGGAGAAAGCTTTTGAAGCTCCCAAACGAATGACCAGGAGGGAGAAAACATGCCAGTCAGCCTACAGAGTAAAGAGTGGAGTGGGATGGATGACCTTTTTTGACTTGATGGCCACATTGAGAGTCAGCTCTCTGAGGGTCAGATAGTTGAACACAAGCACACTCTCAGAGTACATAGACACTTAGTGGGAGGGGGATTTATACAGGCAGGCAGATGCATAGACATTGGCACATGTAGTCAATCAAGCAAGTGCATGCACACACCTTCAGCAGAGGAAGATATACAGGCCAGCAGGCAGATACACACATTAAGGCAGGTGGACACACACACACATACACATTCAAGGACTTTTCCATCACCCTTTCCCTACTTACAGACAGGGGGAAGGGGCGATCTGCTATGGCGCTTCGTGTAGTTTTGCACCAATGCCTGATGAAGAGATACAATCTCCAAGCAGGGTTTTCATGACCTGGCTAAATGCTTTGTGTGCATTCTGTTAGCTTTATACTTCGGCTGCGCTTGAGAATAATAGCCAACATTAGCAGATGGCTGCCAAGAGCATCTGCAACAAAGAAGACTAAGTAGAACTTTTGAGTTTTCTAACAAGTCCCAGTTGACTGAAAAGTGTGCACAAGTACCTGAGGGCACATGGGGAAGCCAAATGAAGGTAACAGAATACTTAAATAGGCTTTGGTGTCTTTTTCTTTTTAGAGGAGAGATCATTGGAGATGTGGCATTTTGTAACATTTGGGTTTATTTATAAATATGGGAAGAGAACATAGGTGGAGGCAAACAACTTAAGCACTCCTTCAAGCAGCAGGTCCCCTGCCCTGGGTCAGGTCCCCAGAAAGAGGCTTCTGCATCCAAGTAGGTGACTTCAGCTCACAAGCCCTCTCTCTTTCCTTCCTTCTCCCTGCCTACTTCTGTTTCTGATTCCAAAAAATATGTCTATTTTTCCTACGTACAATTCATTGGTTAGGGTGTGTATGTTGAGGGTGGATGAGTCATCTTCTCTGGGATCAGATGGATCTCTCTGTTCCATGAATAGGGAACCTGTAGCCCCCCCAATTCCCATCATCCTTCACTATTGGCTATGCTGGCTGGGGCCGGTCGGGGTCTAACAACACCTGGAGAGCCACAGGTCTCCCCATCCCTGCTCTTACTTGGAATATTCCATAAAAGGTAAAGGTAAAGGTACCCCTGCCCGTACAGGCCAGTCTTGCCAGACTCTAGGGTTGTGCGCTCATCTCACTCTATAGGCCGGGAGCCAGCGCTGTCTGCAGACACTTCCGGGTCACGTGGCCAGCGTGACAAGCTGCATCTGGCGAGCCAGCGCAGCACACGGAACGCCGTTTACCTTCCCGCTGGTAAGCGGTCCCTATTTATCTACTTGCACCTAGGGGTGCTTTCGAACTGCTAGGTGGGCAGGCGCTGGGACCGAGCAACAGGAGCGCACCCCGCCGCGGGGATTCGAACCGCCAACCATGCGATCGGCAAGTCCTAGGCACTGAGGTTTTACCCACAGCGCCACCCGAGTCCCATGGAATATTCCATAAAAGCCTCCCATTTTCTAGGATTTAGCTTCCTTAAGGAGCCATCACAAAGCTATAGGCATTCTTTTGCCTGACAAAGGATGTAAACAGGCTGGTTTTCATAATGAGATGCTCTGAGCTTTGTCAATTCTATCAGCAGGACTGGCTCCTGTTGATCCCAGGATCTCAGTTTGCTGTTGCTTGTCCCTTCTGTTGCTGGTTTCTCCTGTCTACTCATAAGAAATGCCAACATCAGGCTTTTTCAACCTCAGCCCTCCAGATGTTTTTTGCCTACACTCCCATGATCCCTAGCTAGCAGGACCAGTGGTCAGGGATGATGGGAATTGTAGTCTCAAAACATCTGGAGGGCCGAGGCTGAGGAAGCCTGGCCAACATCGTCTAAGGAATTTTGGGTCTTGTGGCACTTTAGAAAGCCTTCTTACACAAGCTCGCTCTCTTTCTCCTAACAACTGTTTTTCAGAATATTGCTTTTTCGGCTGCAGCAGGTTTCACAAAATCTTATTAGACATGGATACCCTATATAGATAAAGGGAAATAAGTTAGCATAAACAGCCACAAGCATTATTTACAATTTAGACTCTGTTTTTCTTCTTCATGGTAGTCTGCTTGTAATTCAGGCTGTGGAAATAAAAGTGAGTCCATTTCTCCAATTTATTTAAAGCAAAACTCAACAAATCTGCACCTGGGACTGGGTGTGGAGAGTGCAGCTGAATGGGACACAGCTGTGGGCATCCACCTTGGGATTGCCCTTAAAAAACAAGCCTAGAGACAGCAGACTAGAAAGATGGCTGCTGTTTCCCGGAACTCTTCTCATTGTGAGATGTTTGCAGGTGAGCTGAGAGTTTGTTTGGATCCTGGGTGAGATCCCAGAGAATAAGTAAGAGGAAGGATGTGTCAGAAGCAAATTGAATTGATACTGATTTTTATATATAAGTAACTTTGCATTAATGCAACTTCCCTTCCATATCCTCTCCCTTGTTCACTCCATAAATTTGCATTAAACCCCCAGAACATTTTTAGGGGGCGTGCAGGGGGATGAGAGGGAAAGTTACTTCCACTGCGTACCCCCAAGTGATTGTGCTTGCCGAACTGTTCAGTTGGATGCCACCTTTTGTAAGCCAAGGTTACCCCCTGCTTCCATCCTTGACCCACAAATTGTGATGGGTGCTGCAATTGATGGCATCACAGAGTGTTTACCTAGTTACTTGATCCCAGGAGGGAAGTGTGGTGATGAGAGATTAGTAAGCACTATTATGCATAAGGCTCTCTGGACTGGTTCAGTTTGCATCAGGTTTTTGTACAGACGTGTTCTTTCAGGCAGTGTTTGTTCCCCTCTTCAAATGTAGCCCAGTTTCATTCTAAACTACTTTGCTGACAGGAAAAATGACTGAAATTAAATGAAATGACTTGTGAAGACTCTGCAACAAAGGAAACACTTGTTCGTCATGAGGCATATCTAGTGCATAAATCATAGAGAAATGTCATCCTGAAAGCCTGTATTCTTTCTGAAAAGCTTCATTACAATGAAGACAATATACAGAAGCAAAGAAAAGCTGCTAAATAACAGGTAATAGTAATAAAATCTCAATAAAATCCCATTATCCAGATGCTGATTATCTGAGGGTGCAATCCACTGAAGAAACCCCAAGTGTTAAGGAAATTAAAGGAAGTACGCATAACAGCTTAATTTGCATGGAAGTGGCTATGGTGATTGGCTTGGTTGGTTGTGGCATTTGGAATATTTTAGCTGGCAGGGCTGATGCTCACTAATAATGGGCTCGTAATACAGATTTTTGCTATTCAGAATACTCATTTTTATTACGACTTAAGTCACCCTTACCCTGACCTTCTCACTCTCTTCATAATTAATAATGAGACATATATTGAGCTAATGCCCACTTTTGCATTTGCAAGGCCAGCATTCAAAATACCAGGCTAGTGAGGCTCATAGCTGCTGTTTGATTATGCTCGGAACATTTTTTATCTGTGCTTTGGGCAAGTCCACATATGGGCAGCATCTCAAGTTAGCCTCACTCCTAAATAAGATTTGTGGTCCCTCTTTGCATCCAGCTTGTCTCCAAGGCTGGATGAGGAAGGGCCTTTGCTCTGGAGGATCCCTGCCCCCCCCATTTCCTTCCTCTCTTGGAAACCATCTCATTTGCTTCATTTAACCTTTTGTGGGCCAATGAGCAAGCTCTCACTGAGAATCCAAGGGCTGCAATCCTATACATCCACATCTTTGGAAATAGTTGGGTGGGGGCACCTACCTTTCAGTAAGCAGGAATGAGTTTGTGCATTCACAGCAGGTTCTAATTAATGTAATAATTACACCGGGCAGCCAGAAGTTGATGCAACACTGCAGAAGTGAGATGAAAAGAATTGAGAAGCCAGGGAATGCAGGAAGTATTGATGGCTAGGGGCATGTAATTAGGTAAGGGAATGCAAAATGCAAGTGTGTATTTCAGGCATAGGTAAACCTGGCCCTCCAGATGTTTTGGGACAATAACTCCCATCATCCCTGACCACTGGTCCTGTTAGCTAGGGGTGATGGGAGTTGTAGTCCCAAAACATCTGGAGGGCCGAGTTTGCCTATGCCTGGTGTATTTGGTAAGCATCTAACTGTAAATTAGGGTTTGATCTCTTCGAATTTTCCCAGGATCAGGAAAATCTAATTTGACTGTAAAATCAACTGTGAGGTGGATGCTTCATGAGGGAAACATGTGGATGACACCTCGAACTGGCCTCAAATATGCAGTAAATACACAATAGAACTTGGTGTGGATGAGCAATTGGTCTCATAGGCCTTTCGTTCCTCAAAGCTGCAATGTAGTTTAGTCTTAGCATCCCTAGTGCCTGTGTTGTTGTTGTTGTTGTTGCTGTTGTTGTTTTAAGTATTTTTTTATCCCTCAGAAAGGTAAGAACTAAAATTAAAATCATGGAATAGCCTGGTGCATGTGTTTGCCTCTCCAATCATAATCCAAGGCCTGCCCCTGTAATTTCTACCATGAGCCCATGGTGTCACTGGGATTTATGCTGCACTTCCATGGGGAAGCGTAGAAGCTGAGGATGTGCACTGCTGGAACAATACCACCATCATATGCAATTGCACAGTGGCTCAGTAGCTTATGGAGGGTAATAATTGTCTGGACTGACTCAGGTCAGATAGAACAGAAGCAATTCCCACCACCCAAGAGCCAGAAGAGGAGATAAGCTGCAAAAACTCCAGAACACATCAGTGGAGGAAAAAGCTCCTCTGACAAGAGCTCAAAACAGTCTGGCTCATTAAAGCCACCCTTTGCAGTGTCAGGAGTTCTGCATTCTATGATGCACTGAACGGCAAGTTCATTGATGATGATGGGCATTAAATTCTACCTCCTCAGAAGTTATTAGACTAGGCTTCCCATCATCGCTGACCACTGACTATGCTGGGTATGGCTAATGGGAGTGGTAGTCCCCATAAGTGCTGTCCACAGCCTTTCACCAGACACTGCAAAGCTGTGAAGGAGGCAGAATCTACCAGTTTCTAATCCCTCTGAAGGACAATTGGCGGTTCTTTTTAGCCATAAGGATTAGCTGTCAGGAGCTTAAAGGAAGCCAATTCACTTCTTACCCCCCCTTTCTGTTTTTTCTTTTTCAACTGATACTCATGATTCCATAGCTCCTGGAGACTGCTGAGCATGGGGATATTTTTCTATTGAACTTGGCTCCTTATACCTCCCTTGTGTATGTAACATCTTATTTGGTGGCGGATTTGTTTTGCTTCCAACTTGATAGGTGCTCAACCATCTGAGTTTGCAGTTATTATGTAATAAGTGAGACCTACAACAACAACAACGTGCTACAAATAATCAGAGGGTGCTTTTAAAGTTCTAGTTTAGGATTGCCCAACATGGTTGTCAGGAGAACTCCATTCATGGGTGTTTGAGAATTATGTAACCACTTTCAAATTGTACATTTCTGCAGTAGCATAGAATCATAGAATTGTAGAGTTGGAAGGGACCACAAGGGTCATCTAGTCCAACCCCCTGCAATTCAGGAATCTTTTTGCCCAGTGTGGGGCTTGAATCCAGAAGCCTGAGATTAAGAGTCTTATGCTCTACTGACGGTGCCATCACACAGTATGTTAACTTTATGTGTACAGTACAAGCTGGAACAGAGATGTTTTTATAGTTCCGCCTCCCAACATCAAATCCTCTTTCTTTAACAACTCCATGTTGTGCACAGAAAGCCCAAAGCAAAATGGTGCATGTTTGTAGAAGCTCCTGCTCACATACAGGGTTTGCGTGTGATGGTGTCCTGATCCTGCAGGACTCCTACATATGGGCAGGAGTTTGCATATTGGGCTTTGCATATAGACACCCATGTGCAGCTGCTAAAGAAGAGTTGATGGGGGCAGAGCGAAAAGCATGGCTCCAGTTCTGGACATGGTTATGCCACAGACACTAGCAACATATACAAAGGGTTTGTGTCTTTCAATTTCCACAGGGCTTGTCTTAGAGTTTTAAAAGAGGACATCTGTATGGTATAGAACAGGCACGTCCAACTCCCAAGAGATTGCGATCTACTCCCAGTATAAAAAAACTGGCAGTGATCTACCCAAGGTGGCAACTAACTGGGGGGAGATTTGCCCAGAGTTGTTGTTGAGCTTTTTTGGGAGGAGAGGCAAGAGTTGTTGAGCTTTTTGGGGAGAGAAAAGGAGCAAAGATAGAGGAGCTGCTTTTCCATGATCACTTTCTCTCATCCCGCGATCTACCTGGGGCATCCCGGCAATCTACCGGTAGATCACAATCTACCCGTTGGACATCCCTGGTATAGAATGTTGAATAGGACTAGGGAGAAGCAGCTTCTAATGCCCACTTAGCCACAAAAGTTATTGGGTAAACCTGCGCTAGTCAGGGATTTTTTTTCCAGGAGGAACTCACTCAAACTCAGTTCCAGCACCTCTCAGGTGGGTGCCATTGCCATTCTAGCAGGAAAAAGGGAGGCGTTCATGGTGAGTTCTGGCTCCAGTCATTCTTAGCCTGGCCCACCTCCCAGCACTTTTCTGAAAAATTAGGAAGACAACATGCACTTCCCTGAGCTCCTTTCAGGAAAAGCAAGATAAAAATGTAAACAATATAAAAAGAAAAATCTGGGAGCAGTAATTTAATCAGTGCCTTGTACAGTAGGGGATAATTTTGATTCAGATCACAGCCATCCTTCACATTCTGAATTGTGCAAGGGAGTTCTTCAAACAATACTACAAAAACACATATTAGTGGAAACTGCACATTAAAATTAATAGTGAAAATAACATACAAAAACTCATTATATTAGGGGAAATTGCTAGCAACAATGTCTTACATTACTCAAGCTGCATAAAAATGTGTTTATTAGAAGAAATTTGCATTAAAATGCTGAAGGTTTTTTTGTGACGATTTTAAATAAACACGCAAATTGCTGCGGAAGTGTGGAGAACTAAATTTACGATTGGAAAAATAAGAAACGGAGAACCTTCTATCCCTAACATGGATTCACAGAAGGACTTTTGATCTGGTTGAAGTGCCTGCTAACAGAAGGAAAGGGGAGGCAATTTTTGCTTTCAGACCTACTTCCTATGTACCACCCTCCAAATATGTCCAGATTATTGGACCCGCCAGAAGAGGGTGGCAGGTTGTGCGAGGAATTGTAGGGGAAGAGTGAATTGGCAAAGAAAACCACCACCTGGATCAAAATTCCTTTCTTGCGTAGTGGCACCAATTGGATTCCATCTAATAGCTATATTTTAACCAGAATCTGTAGGCCACAGTTCCCATAATTAAGCATTCTTGAATAATAATAGCAGCCATTCTGAGTTTGTTTATAACAAACTGGATAATCTCCCGCAAAACAATAGCATGCAGACACAAATTGGAGAACAAGAGGGCATTGTCTATGCTGTGCAACTGGAGGATTAGAATTCTCAAGCTTTTGATTTGGAGTTTATGGGAAAAGCTCGAATTTTAAACACCAGCAACAATGTTTCTGTGCTTTGCTGGCATTCTCTGAATGCAGTTTGTGTACTGCTTCAAGATGCTCAGATGGCTGTATATTTTGCTTTCCCTGCGAGCAGCCAATTTGCAAGAAAGGGTCTAATATAAAAATTGCTATTTACTCTGAAGCAAGTGGTACAGTACATTATCACTTGACACTGATGTTGTTAGGAGGATAGCAAATCAATAATCAGTTCTCATTCAGTGACTTCGTAAACCATCAGCTTCCATCATTGTGAAGCTTGTTTCCATTTCCGCACAACCCTTATTGCCAGGCTTGCAACTGATTATTTTACAACAGACAGGGCTGATAGATGATCGAATGTATTTTTAATTACCTTTCTTGAAAATGAAACCAAGTGGTGAAAGGATTGAAACTTTGGACACTAACAGATGCATCACAAATTTTTATAACTAAAGAAAAGTCGCCAGAAGTGATAGTTTCTCAACTTTGTAGAACAAGACAAGGATTTAGAATTCAGTAGCTGTGAATCTTGGTTGCTATTACCAAATGGCCTTGATGTGTGTATGTGCACTGAGATCCTTGGCATGTAAACTCTTCCATTCATCTCAATGGAGGGAGATGGCTTGAATGCAAGTGGAGAAAAACTCTAGGCCAGGGGTAGTCAACCTTTTTATACCTACCGCCCACTAATGCTTCTTTCTTAATGGTAAAATTTCCTTACCGCGAACCAGTGCTTGATGGAAGGAGGATTCAGCTTGTGCCGTAGAACCCCCTACCGCCCACCTAGAATCCTGAAATGCCCACTAGTGGGTGGTAGTAACCAGGTTGACAACCCCTGATCTAGACCAGGCATAGGCAAACTGCGGCCCGCCAGATGTTTGGGACTACAATTCCCATTATCCCTGACCACTGGTCCTGTTAGCTAGGGATGATGGGAATTGTAGTCCCAAACATCTGGAGGGCTGGAGTTTACCTATGCCTGCTCTAGACAAATGCAAACACACACTAGTGAGAGCTTATTATTGAGCCTACTTAGAAGGCATACCTTGCTGCCTTCATGCATTCTCACTATGCCACACAGCAGAGCTTTTCCATGTAGTGAGGGGCCTCTTGCAGTCTACCCTGAAGGAGGTAGTAGTTTGCTGTGACTTGTTTACAAAGCATTTTGAGGATAAAATCACTTCCATCTTGATTCTGTTATTATAGCAGATTAATCTCATGGGGTGTCCTGAGCACTGTCTAGTCCTGTTGTGTTGGATAATTTTCAGTTGGTAAGGCTCAAAGATCTGGACAAGGTGCTTGGATCGGACAGGGTGACCACTGGTTCTCTGGACCCTTGCCCCTCTTGGCTGATAAAATCTCTCAAGGATGGGACAGCTGGCTGGGCCAGGGAGGTCATTAATCCCTCCTTACAAGAGGGGGTTGTCCCTGCCTGCTTGAAGAAGGCAGTGGTAAAGTCACTCCTTAAGAAACCCTACCTGGATTTGGAAAATCTAAGTGATTAATGGGCGGTTGCCAACCTCCCTTTCTTGGGCAAGGTTTTTGAGTTGGCAGTTGCAGACTGGATGCAGGCACTCTTGGAGGAAGCTGATTCTTGATCTATTTCAGACAGAGATTAGGCCACCCTGTTTGATGACCTCTGTTGGAAGAGAGACAGGGAAAATGTGTCCCTGTCAGTTTTCCTTGACCTCTCAGTGGCTTTTGCTACCATTGACAAGGCATCCTTCTGGATGTCTGTGTTAGAGGTGGGCAGCACCACTTTGTAGTGGTTCTGGTCCTACTTGGACGGTCATTTTCAGAGGATGCTGCTTGCGGAGTGCTGTTCAGCCCCGTGGAACTTTCAGAGTCTGATTCCTCGGGGTTCACTTTTATCTCCCATTCTGTTTAACATCTGTATGAAACCGCCAAGTGGGGTTATCCGGAGGTTTGGAATACGTTGCCAGCAATATGCTGATGACACACAGCTCTCCTTTACATCTGCAGGTCAGGCAGTGAATGTGCTGGACTGTTGTCTTGCCTCGGTAATGGACTGGATGAGAACCAACAAAGTGAAGCTCAATCCAAATAAGACTGAGGCACTGTTACTAGGTGGTTCCCTAGACCAGATGAATGAGGGGTTGTCTGCTTTTGATGAGGTTACACTCCCTCTGAAGGAGCAGGTATGCAGCTGGATCCATTGCTGTTGCTTGAGGCTCAGGTGGTCTGGGTGGTGCAGAGTGCCTTCCTTCAGCTTTGGACCCTGATCCTTCATCATCTGAGGCTCTTCATCATGTACCCACTTCACAAGAGGTCTGGAGAGTGGCATTTTCTGCAGTGGCTCCCTATTTGGGGAATGCTCTCCTCAGAGATGCTTGCCTGACACCATCATTATATATCTCTGTAGGTGCCAGGCAAAAACCTATCTTTATAGTCAGGCCTTTGGCTTTAATCTATCTCTGGCCTTTTAGAAGTGGGCGGGATGGTTTTAAGATACAGTCGTACCTTGGTTGTCGAACACCCTGGAACTTGTATGTTTTGACTCCTGAACGCCACAAACCTGGAAGTGAGTGTTCCAGTTTGTGAACGTTGTTTTGGAACCTGAATGTCTGACAGGGCTTCAGCAGCTTCTAATTAGCTGCAGGAGCGTCATGCAGCCAATCAGAAGCTGTGATTAGGTTTTCGAACGTCTTAGAAATTGAACGGACTTCTGGAATGGATTCCGTTCAAATTCCAAGGTACAACTGTATTTCTTTTTCCTCTTGGCTTTAATGTATCTTGTTGGCTGCTTTGGGTTGCCCTGGGCAAGAGAAGTAAAGGTAAAGAGACCCTGACTGTTAAGTCCAGTCGCGGGCGACTCTGGGGTTGCAGCGCTCATCTTGCTTTACTGGCCAAGGGAGCCGGCATTTGTCCGCAGACAGCTTCTGCGTCACGTGGCCAGCCTGACTAAGCTGCTTCTGGCGAACCAGAGCAGCGCATGGAAATGCTGTTTACCTTCCCGCTGGAGTGGTACTTCTGGTTACGTACTTAATTCGATCTGGGGGTCCGTTCTTAACCTGAAACTGTTCTTAACCTGAAGCACCACTTTAGCTAATGGAGCACGATTTCTGTTCTCATCCTGAAGCAAAGTTCTTAACCTGAAGCACTATTTCTGGGTTAGCTGAAGCATATGTAACCTGAAGCATCTGTAACCCAAGGTACCACTGTATCTACTTGCACTTTGACGTGCTTTCAAACTGCTAGGTTGGCAGGAGCAGGGACTGAGCAACAGGAGCTCACCCAGTCGCGCGGATTCGAACCGCCGACCTTCTGATCGGCAAGCCTAGGCTCTGAGGGCAAGATAAAGCAACTAACAAATTCAATAAATAAAATAAAATAAAAATAAAATAATAGCCTACAGTGAAAACCCATTTTGCAAACACAGCTTGCTCCATAAGCTGCTCCTTTTGCTGCAGAGGAACAAGATAATCAAGGAAGATTCATGTCAGCAGTAGTTCTGAACATGGATTCACTCGTGGCGCATTAGTATGACAGCTGCTTATACTATATTTTCATTATTTTTTATTAAATTTTATATTAAAAGGCAGCTGCTCATACCTTTGGTTAGGTACTGTGTAGCCGGCGCACAGGAGATAATCCTGGGAGAAAGGCAGTAATTGTTTTCTCAGTGTTCACCCATGTTTGGATAGTGGGGGCTGAACATGTTGAAACATTATTCTTCATCCCTGACATTAGATCCACCACCTAGATATGCTTTTGGCTTTCTGCCATCTGTAAACTGGGACTTGCAATGGCCTATCAGATGCTGGTGTCAGGAGAAACAAAATAAACCCTGTTCTGCATCCAAAAAGTATTAAGAATTGCTGCAGCCCATGCCTCCATTGACTTTATCAAACAAATGATTTATTGCTAGCTAATTTACTTTTAGAACCTGCTGTGATTTTTTTATTGCATTATCTATACAATTCTTAAGTGGAGAGATGCTTTAGTTTGCAGGAAAGTGGCATTGCCTCTAAAGCTGCTAAATGGTTGGTTTGGGGTCTTCAGCAATCACTGGTGAAAGGAGAGAGAATGGAGGTTTGAAAGCAGGTTGATTTTGCTCTGCATGCAACTGTGTGCATTTCACATTGAACAATAGCTTGTCCATGCTAAAGATTTTCAGCTAGTGGCAGTCATGCTGACTCCTTGTTCTATTTTTCTAACACAGCTGCCCATTATTAGCTCTTCCCAGCGGGTCACTCAGTATGTGTATCTTAAGTAAACCTGGATGAAAAATTGGCCAGAAAAGTAATTTAATCCCCAAATAATAAGTTTAGGGCTCCATAAAAATTAATGTTGAAAATGCCTTTTTTTATTTCCTCAAATTAAATGTTTTCTTGGAGACTTTCTAACTTTTCCTTCCCTTTATTCTGGAATATTTATCTATTTCCATGTTTTAATTTTTCCATGCTTATATTTTATTTTCCATGTTTGCTATTATCTTTTATTTTTAGAAAAGAGGCCAAAATGATGTAAGAATTTTGTTTTAGATGTGGCGTGAAAATTATAACTTTGAATCTGATTAACTTTTTAATTTTAAGCCCTTTACCAACTGAGTGGTAATTCCTGGGCCCCGTTCTCCCACTGCTTTGCCCCACGGAAAACCGCTCTTTAGCGCTCACTCAAAGCAAGTGGCAATTCAGGTTTCCCCTGAAATCCAATTTGTTCTGACCTCTTGCTAAAGAGCAGGTTTTCCCTTGGAAAGGATCAGGGCAAGGAGAAAATCTCTCTGACTTGTGCCTAGAAAGCATGGGTCAATTTGTTCCCCAACAGATATCACAGCTGGAGAGAGACCTGTTGGAATGCAATGTAAAAGTGCTGTCTAAAATGTATAAAATGTTGGAATGGGAGAGAAAAGATGAACAAGTAAAATCCTCAGTGCTACATTGGGCAATAGATATTGGTCATAATATAGACAGGAAAGCATGGGAACGATTGGGGAATATGGATATAAATTTTACAGCATGTTATGGTCTAAGAGAAAATTATATGAAAATGATATATCGATGTTATCTAACACCAAGTAAATTGGCAAAAATATAAATAAGTGTTTTCCATTGTTCTGCTCAGTAATAAGTGAGCATTGCATGCTTACTAAGCATTCTCAAAACAAAAAAAATTCCTTCCAGTAGCACCTTAAAGACCAACTAAGTTAGTTCTTGGTATGAGCTTTCGTGTGCATGCACACTTCTTCAGATTCGTATCTGAAGAAGTGTGCATGCACACGAAAGCTCATACCAAGAACTAACTTAGTTGGTCTTTAAGGTGCTACTGGAAGGAATTTTTTTTGTTTTGACTATGGCAGACCAACACGGCTACCCATCTGTAACTGGAACTAAGCATTCTCAGTCCTCATGGGCTCTTTTGAAGTTTCCCCCTAAATACATTCTAAAGCTGTTGTAGTTTATTAAATTTCTATACTGTCCTTCATCCAAGGATCATAAAGTAGTCTGTGAAAACACATAGTAATGAACAAAAACAATACCCCCACTGTTTAAAAGGTCGCAGATTGTTCAGTTAGCCATTGGCCTGGGAGATGAGGAATGCGTTTGCCTGGCGCCTTGTTCAAACTCTGGGGTTCCTTCAATCTTGCTTATTCCTCCTCATCGTGTGTGTCTTGTAGTGCTGTTTTGGCTACGTAGGAATCAATACTCAGAATGTTTGTTATAAGTATATTGGAAATATAATAGTACTTTATATTAGGTAAAAAAGGCCACATGTTTTATAAATTATAAAGAGTTCTGGAATTGCTTTTCTGTTTTAGAGTAGAAAGGTGGTCACCTGGCTCACATTACATTGAAAGTATAGCTTCATTTGTAATCTGATATTACCAATACCTTATAAAATTATAGGAATATGGAATATATTTTTATCAATGTACTTTTATTTCTGCATTATTAATTTTTAATAATATTTATTTGCTTGAATAACTCATTAGTAAGAAAAGAATAACCTGTCATCATGACTACAATTGCAAACTCACTATAGGAATTTTGAATAAACATGCATAAGATTGAACTGAGTGGTGCATTGAAAGTGATGGAGCAGGACTTAGTTGCAGCTAATCTAAATTCCATTGGTTTGACCTGTAATTCTGTTGTGTGGTTCTTAGTTGTGGTCCAATTAACAAGGTGTTGTAAAGAGAGGGGAGGGAAACACATTCCATGTAGAATCTCTGTATCATAGCAGTGATTCAGACCAGATTATAGCCCTCAATTGAATACCAATTAGTAGGAATGTGTGGGGTCCCCCCCCCCGAATAGTAACCAATATGCTATTATACAAAAACTGTGACGGTATGGCAGTTCTAACCTAATCATGCAGGTTTGCTGAAGAGAATTGTGCTGTAAGCAGATTCTTGCACTAACTCAGATGACTAGACAATAGCATAATACATTGTGCTTCCCTGCACTTGATGTGAACCAGGCATACATATTCATACCAATGTTGGCATGCACAGCAAGAGGAATTTGCATATGTAGCTCCAGAAAGTGAAGAAAAAAGAAAATCTGTCTTCTTTTCTCACCACCACAATAATACAAATAGGAGCAACATTAAAATGGATGTGTCTGATTGCTAGAGTCTGGTGAATTGAAAAACTGGCTTTCCTTACCAGAATTGCAAATGACTGCATTATTAGAAAGAGGATTTTGCTTGTGTTTTTGAATGTTACAGTTAAAAATGTTCCCCCCACCCATAGTTTCAGTTCTTCTTCACTGCTTTTCTGGGAGTAATGAGGCCACAGAATGTTCTGTGTTCTAATGGCTTGTGGAGTCTCTTAAAGTCTTATTTATATGCAAGTATAAGTGAGGAAATGATGACCCAACATATGCAACCATCTGAAAACTCTTTAGGTAACCTTTGTGAAATTTCCTGGTTGAAACATTGAAGTTCTTTCCAAGCAGGTATCCGTAAGATAAAGACATGGAATGTTAATATTCAGATGAAGACATGAAAAGGAAAGTTAACAAAAACCTCTGTGGCATAACCAGCCTCCTTTAACCAGCATGCTTAAGTCTAATTATAGAGCAAGCTGTCCTGCCGGGCTTAGCTCACCTTGGGAGGAGCTGGCCATTCCATGGTAGGCAGCTGTTGCGACCTGCCATGGTGTCTCCAGATACCCCGTGCAGCCTCGCCATTTTGTGCCACTCGGTCTATCTGAGAAGCTCAACATGTGAGCAACTCAGATCTGGTTGCTGCAGCTCAGACTATATGGCTCTTGCAAGCCACTCTTGAGCTCCTATACCAATAATTTAAGAACTTTCACCAGTGTAACTATGCTAAGTTTTAATATGCAGCTTTTTTTGAATGCTGTATGGAAAAGCACATGAATCTGTGCTTTGGAGAGTTTGTACGTTAGCCAATTTTACCTTGCCAAACATGTGCTCTCTTTCTATGATAAGGGAAGTGGGGAGCATTGGAAGCAACTTAAAATGGGATATTTTAAAGGTCTTAACAACCAATATTCCCATGCTTTGCTTTGCTGCATGTTTTGTGTTTTTTAAATCTTTGCTGGGGTTCCCTTACCAAAGAGTACTTGCCCCAAACTTGGATCTTGGCATCCCATCCAGAAATTCACTTTTATATATCTATTCTTTTTCCTTGCCACTGACAAAGTCAACATTTTGATAGAAGTTTGATTCAGATTTTCCCCATTATGGCTATTCCAGGTCAAGACTCTGAGGAGTGGGGAACTTTGGACTTCTGTAGCCCTGTGTTGCACCTAGGAGGCTGACACATAGTACTTACAAAAGCCCTCTTGCTATCAGTACTAGGGGACAACACATTACAAAGGGATAAACATGGCTAACGTATGAATTAGTGTTGTAACACCTCCACTTTGGACCTCCGTTCTGCATCCCAGACAACCACCTTCTATTAGCTTGTCAGTGCCTTCTAAAGATGTTCAGTTTCAATTATCCTTCCAGATCAATATCACATCTGTTATCAGTCCCAGATATGAACTTATTTTAAGTATGTGTTCTAGTTTTAAACTATTTTTATATTTATAGGTTTTTTCCAAAATGGCTTTGAAATGCAAGTGTTTTTAACTGCCATTATGTGTTAAAAATATCATTACACTGTAAAAAAAATCATCAAGATGCCTCATGGAAATGGAACGATTGCTATAGGTCTTGGGTGCTGGGGTTTGCGAGTGAAAGTTACCCATAATTCTGATGATTAATCAAGGTTTTATTAAACTGCACCAAACCTGGAAATTCCTGGGTTTAGCATCTGCTAACAAGCCAGGCTATCCTGGCAGGGCTAGGTGAGTGTAAGCCATTGGGCGATGGCCCATCAAGGAAACCATCAAGAGACAGCGAACAGTGCCAGACAAGAAGGGGAGGGACTCCTTCTGCAGCTGTGTGTTGGTGGGCAGAGACCCAAAGGATTTAGGATTTCAGGATGGATGACTTGAGCGAACAGGAAGTCATTTTGCAAGCGGCTTGGCAAGCAGAGAATGGGGTTGACCAGAACATTATGTGGCTGGCTGGGAGAAACTGCATCAAAGAGACAGAGTGGATGGCTTTTTGCTGTTCTTTGATTCTAATGGTGTGCTTATGGAGGAGGACAGACCCTCTTGGGGTGTTGATGCTGTGAGCCTCTCCATCAGAGGATCAGTTTGTATATATGTGTAAATAAACCGTATATCATAAAGACCCCAGAGTCTCTACTGTTCCTCGTTATCCCAAAAGGGAACACATGCCCTAAAGAGCATGACTGCAACCCCTGGAATCTTACACAATTCATGGATATTGGGGTGGCGTATAATATTCTGATATTTATTAAGACAAGCCTGTTAATACAGCTCCTCTTTGACTACCAAAACCCTCACAAAGCCCTTCTTCTAAGACGTTGTCAGACATTTGTATGATTGTTTTAAGATATCTGCTAGTTGGTTATGAGCACTGTTGAAATTGGTAACAGGCCATAATGAAAACTGAGAAATGAGGCCACAGCTCAGAATTCTCAACAATGGATCAAAGCATTTCTAAAATGGGGCACTGATGTAATCACTGATTTAAAACTGTTCTGTTTAAGATGAATCTCGTACAATATTTAAATTACAGTCAGATGTATCTTCCTTCACCAAAAAGGAGCTATATTTTACTCTTGTCAAAGTTGATCTCTGCCCTAGTCCAGCAATGTGGAAAAAGCTGGTTTCACAAATGTATCCTAACTTTGCATCAAAGATATGCAGTATGCATGGTTCCTAGTTCTGTCCAGCAACCGGGGCTTTGAGTGCATAGCCAGAGTCAGAAAATTGGTAATTATAGCTGTGTAGGGAGGGTGAATTTAGTCTCTTCTTTTTGAACGCTGCAAGTGATAGAGGTATCGTACACTTTGATGTTGCATCTCATATGCTAAGATGAAGAGTAGTGCTTCTTTAGCAGACCTTTACTGTGCATTTAATCCTCCCTCCTTTTATCCGTTCTCCTGATCAGCAGTATTATATGAACATGGTCCATGCATATTTGCAGGTAAATCAAGCTGTGTGTCATTTGATATACATTTATGTACAATAATATTTAAATACATCACAAACTTGTTTGCCTAGATTCCTGAAACTGCTTTCTGTTGAAGTTGTTTATAATAAACTTTCCAGATGGCTTTATCAATCATTTCTTAAGAATGACTTTTGCTTAAGTTTCATAGTCCCCCAAGTAATTATTTGTCTCAGAAATCAAAATATTTTAGCTCACTTTCTTCCTATACTCAAAACAAAACTTGGCAGTTTAATCAGCAATAAACCCTGGAGAAATGCAATCATAGTCCGTCCCGTCCCGTCCCCCCCCCCCCCCCCCGTTCTTGAAAAAAATATTTTTGACTACTTTCACTTAAAAGTGCTTTTATCCCAGCAATGGCTCAGTTTACTTCAGGAGACTTGCTCCTCATTTTTGTGTTAATGAACTGCTAATCACATATCTTATTAAACTTGACTCACTCATTGATGCACCTGGTTCTCCCACAGCTCTCTGCTTGTGGCACATTACGATTTAGGCTGATCAAGGCAGCAATCTTTGGTTGTATGTGCTAATCTAGGCATGCCCAACTGGGGGCCAGATGTGGCTTGCAAAGCAAATTTTTATGGTTCCTAGAGGTTCTATCAAAATTTAATCGAAGAGTGGTAAATGCTTTACTTTCACTTTAACTCCTAAACATATTTTTTCCTTGGGCATTGCAAGAGATACAGATATTATTCTACACTTAAATGTTACATCCCTTGCAGCTCATTTATTTATCACATTTATATTACACAAATACTATACCAGTTGTATTGGTTTATGGTCCATTTCTGGGCTCAGTTGAAAATTTTAATGCCTTTTCCTCTCTAGGACCGGAATGCTTGAAAGGCAGCTTGTCTCCCTATGTTATGGGTGACTAACCCTTTTCAGCCCGAAGGTCACGTTGCCTGGTTAAAAACCCGTTGGGTGCTGTGTGGCAACAGTGGGCGAGGTCAAAATGAATACACACAAGAGTCACAATATGCCAGTCAGGTGCCTAAAGAAAAGCTATGCTATTCACCTTCGGAATATACTAAGCTCAGTCTTTGCTGATTCAGGATCGTATACTCAAAAAACCCTGCTCCATAAACTCCCATAGTAGCCATTGTTAAACTTTCCAAATGAGACTAGGTTGTGACCAACACATGCTAATCATGTGCACATCCTGAGCCTATTTATCCACTACCATATCTTTTTGGGAGAGATGAGATTGCTGGCAGGTGGACCAGGCATTGCTGACATCCCTCCTTGCCAAAAATCCTTTCCCTCTTCTTCTTTGCGTGGTCAGGTAACAAGAAGTGCTCTGATCTACTCCAGTTTTTCCTAAATGATGCTGGTGCTGATCTGAGCCTGAGCTCCTGTTTCCGGAGTGGTTGGCGAAGAAGAGTTCCCACTGGTTTTCTGTTTCGTTTTTCAGTACTGCAGCTGATGCAACCAGTGAAAATAAATTGAATTGGGCTGGCAGGCTGTGAGGATATGTTTGGTGGGCTAGATCAGGCCTGTGGACCAGTGGTTCACCATCTCTGGTGTGTGCTCCTACGGGGGGAGGGTGGTGACTAGAGAGATGGTAATCTCTATAGTGGCTCCCCAGTTATAGAATGTACTCCCTGGAGAGGTCTGTCTGGAACTATTTTACTGCTGTTTGGTTGCCAGGCAAAGATCTTTGTATTTTCCCACAAGCGCTCTCTGCCTCCAAACTGGAAATATCCAAGGAAATGTCAGTAGTCATTCTGAGTGGAACAAGCTTGTTTTCTCCTGCTCTAGAGGGTAGGACTTGAACCAATGGCTTCAAGTTACAAGAAAGGAGATTCAAACTGAACATACAGAAAAAACTTTGATAGTGAGAACTGTTTAGCATTGGAACAGTCTTCCTCAGGAGGTTGTGGACTCTCCTTCCTTGGAGCTATTTAAGCAGATGTTGGATGGCCATCTGTCATGGATTCCTTAGCAGAGATTCCTGCATTGCAGGGGGGTGGGCTAGATGGCCCTCAGAGTCCCTTCCAACTCTACGCGTAGTCCTAGCAAATACTTTCATAAGGGCCAGTGCTCTCTGCTCTGATGAGTTGCAGAGTTGGTAAGGAGGGAGAAAGAGGGGAATGGAGGAAAAAACTTCCCTTTTTTGTAGCATTACTAATTTTAATCCTGTTGATTTTTTAAAAAATGGCTTCTTCAATGTTTTGTTTTTTCTTATCGTTTGGATTTTCAGCATTTGTATTTATTTATTTTTAGTTTCTTATGTAAAACTGCAATAGCATTTTTTTAAATGAAGTGTTGTTTTTTAAAATCTGTAATAAAATTAATAATATAATAAAATAAATAAAATAGCACAGGTGAGATTAGCAATCTATTCTAAATTTCTGTCTTGCTCAACCTGAGAAAGGGGGACATACGTGTGTTTTGATAAGCCTGCTTAAGCATACAGCCTAAAAAACCAGATTTTAGCTAGATGCGTCAGGTAGTCTAGAAGGCGGCAGGGTATGAATAGAACAAATGAGTGATGATGAGCTACATCCAATATTATAGCCGTACTATAGCAAATTGACAGTTCCAGAGCTGCAGAGAGGCCCTTGAAAATGCTTGCCTGTAATGCCTTGTTTGTTTGCACATATTTGGTCATCAAGGCAAACTTAAGATGTTGCTCAGAACACTTTCATACAGGGCAAATTCTTATATGGAAGAGAGCCACATGGGGAAGTCTTATATACAACACACCCTGTGAGAAATGCAACGTGTTAAATTTTGTTTTGTTTACATGTACAATGCCCATGTGTGTATGTATTAGGTTACACTGTAAACACACACTTCATCCACAGAACTGATTTCTATGTAGGAAAATCAGCTTTCATGAAGCAGCCGTTCATATCTGATTTTAGAAATTAGAGTGGGACGTAGAGATTGATGTAGTCTCAAGGCTTAACAGCCTCAGTCACTAAGGACATCTGTGGCAAAATTAGAAACCTTAAATTGTATCCAGAAGGTTAACGGAAGCCCAAAGTGCTGGAGCTCTTTCATAATATATTCTTGGCAAGAGTAAAGAAGGCACATTTTCTTGTACAGACTCTGCCACCCCCTTCCTATTTTTCAGGGGGGAGGCAGTTTTGTGGCACTTCCTACCATTTAGTTTTTGGCCCTTGAAAGTTCAGAAAGCCAAAGATACAGGTTCCTCAAAGGATTTCTTCGAACAGTAAGTGCCTTGTTCATTTTAAGCACAATTTTACATTAGAGGCAACATCTGTGTAGTCCTGTATTCTGCAAAGTATAGTCTATCAGATCTCTGAGTGACAGAGATGCTTCACTAGAAATATCTCCCCCCCCCTTTTTTTTTTAAGAGACCCTTTGAATACTAGCAGTGTTCTCTTCTCTGTTATGGTTCGTTGGAAATCATTGTACTTTATGCTCTTCTTTTATCCAGTGAGCTTCTTGGCATGGAAGAAAAGGGTGACAATCCAGATTTGTAGCTGGAGCATCTAGACAGGTAAGTCTGAGGTTCTTTCCTTGTTCCTTCAAGATCAGTTTCAACAGCCCTTTAAATTATGCCCACTATGAAAGAAATGAAACTATTTTTGTATCAGAGTGAAAAAACAGTTAGTGAAAAAACTGTTCTGACCAATGTACAGTAAAGTGAGTGGTCCAGCTACAATGATAGATTCAATAGAGCTCTAATTATGTATTTTCCTATTCCACCCTACCCCCACCATCACTTGCCAATGTTTCAAATCCAGCTAATGATCTTTTCAACATTTTCTGGCTTCAGCATTCCCTGAGCACAGTCACATACTCCTAATAACAAATTGCCTCAGTAGCATTCCAACTCATAAAAGGCATGCAAATTATTATTTGAATCTCCTAATTAATTATGACATATAAATTCTGCAATTTCTCACACTTCTCCTAGAGGTTGAAATTTAAGTCTTTCAGTGTAGCTCACCCTTCCTTTCATTTTACCTGTTGCTTTAGGAAATAACTCAATCGGACCTACAAAAAAGCAACTAATTTATTTTCTATGAAAAAATCATAATAGGATTGGGAAGTTAATGCAAATTAAGTTACATGTGTTAACTATTTACACATTTGTTTGTTCTATTTAAAACATTTTTAGGCTGCTTGTCTAAATGCCCCTCCAAAGCAGCTTACAGCCAAAAACATTTAAAGGTACAAAGAATATTACAAAATTTTACAACTCCGCAACAGTCCACATAAGTAATTTTTTTAACAGAGCTGGAAAAAAGCAATTCAACCAGATTATCACTCAGCTAATAAACATCACAAACTAAAAACGCCTTCATAGAAATTTGGCACACGTCAAATGGAAGGCAATTCTGTAACAGTCTTTCATGCGTGAAGTTTAGAAATGTACTAATATTTGCTAATTGGAAATATTTGTCACTTTTCATTAGTTCTTGATGTAAGTTAGTTCCTTATTTGAACACATGATGCTGGTGTTTGAAAGCTTGGGTGTTCATGTGTTGCTGGGCCAGGTCTTAACTTCCGGCATTTATTTACAAGGTGCCTAACAACTTGGGCCTGGGACCCCTTATATCCTTGTCCAGTCATTGAGCTTGAGTCTGTTGGGGGTCACCCATGGTTTATATGTGTGGCTTTTAACGATTGAAATTTGTTTGTTCAGTGTCGTGGAGCCAAGCCTGTGGAACACCCTCTCTAGAAATCTTCAGGTTGTAGTGGATAGGTCAGTGAAAATGTAGATCCCAGTGTAGTGTGAAAAGGATAATTCCATGTCAAATATTAGGAAAATGATAAAAAAATAATAATTTGAGAAGATTATTATACCTTTATACACGTCACACTTGGGATACTATGTACAGTTCTTGTTGCACTGTATTAGAAAACTGGAAACTCTGCAGAAAAGAGCAACCAAAATGATGTGGGTGAGTAGAACGGCTCCCCTATGAGAGAAGGTTAGAATATTTGAGGCTATTTAAATTATTGGAAAAGGATTTGATAAGATGAACACAAAGGTTTGCATTGTATGGAGAATGTGGACAGAGATGCACTTTTCTCGCTCTCTTGTAATACTCGAACCCAAAATCATCCGGTGAAGCTTGAATGGTGGGAGATTAAGAGCAAAGGAAGTAGTCATTCACACAGAGCACATGTTAAACCACGGAATTCGCTTTCATAAGATGTACTGAAGGCTGTCAATTTAGATGGCTTTCATGGAGGGTAAGGCTATACGCTACCTCCAAGATCAAAGACAGCATGGCTTGAATGCGAGCTGCTGGGGGGAGATTACTGTTGCATTCAGGTCCTGCTTGTGGACTTCCCATAGGCATCTGCCTGGTCTATGGGGGATCCAGCAGGATTCTTCTGTCTTTGTCTGTTCATCATCATGAAATGGTACACCAGGTGTGCCCTTTTTGATGCTGGACTGCTACAGCTTGTTCAGTCTAGGACTGCATTTGAAAAAGTATTTAGAAGCTTCACATGACATAGAATGCAGTGGTGATAATTTTAAACTGGAATCCACTACCTACAAATAAGACCATAGTGGAGGTATTGTCCTTTAATTATTATGATTATTTATTGCTTTACCAATTACATTTCTATCCCACCCTATCAGGATGATGTGCTTTGTAAACACACACACCTTTCATTCTCACAATAGCTGTATG
Organism: Podarcis muralis; assembly: GCF_964188315.1. Taxonomy (NCBI): domain Eukaryota; kingdom Metazoa; phylum Chordata; class Lepidosauria; order Squamata; family Lacertidae; genus Podarcis; species Podarcis muralis. Next base: position 60,319,431 of record NC_135655.1, on the reverse strand, counting down.
AGAGAGAGAGTGAGCGGCCAAAGTTCACCTACAGGCATTGTGGCTGAGTAAGAGTTTTGCCTTAGCTCTCGGTTAGCTTTCAAAAAGTCAAGAAATCAGTGCAAGGGGGTTAAGCTGCTGAAAATCCAAAGGTCAGAAGAGATTAATAAGTAGTCAGGAGCAAGCAATGAATAAAAATGGAAAATGTCCAAGTATAAACAAACTGTCTTCTTGTTAGAAGAATAGTACATACATCTCTGAAGGAATGTTTGCAGAAAAAGTCATTAGCATTAATTGAGTAATCTGGGAATTGTCAAAATTTATTGTATGTGTGAATGTGGTTGAATCATGAAAGAGAATTACCACCATTCTTTCAAAATTGTACTTTCCCTCCTTATTTGCATGAGAGGCTTGAGCATTATATACACTTACACTTCTAATCAAGCTGAGAGAGAGAGAGAGAGAGAAGAGCAACTAAAATGTTTAAGGGGCTGGAGAAACTCCCATGGGAAAAAGCAACTGAGGCTTTTGGTTTAGGAAAAGAGTGAAGGTGGCACCTGAGAGTGCGGTTTCAATTCATGTGTGGTGTGGAGTAATGGACAGAGAAAACTCCCCACTTTTCTCATAGTACCAGGACTTAGGGGCATCCAAAGAACATGAATTGTTAGAAAATTCAGGACAGACAAATAGGAAGTGGGTCTCCATAAAACGCAGTTTAAATATGGAACTCTCTCCTACAAGCTGTAGTGATGGTCTTTAAAAAGTTAGACAAGATAAGGCTATTAATGGCTGTGTGCTGCCTCTGACATCTGAGGAAGTATGCCCCAGAATGCTACTTGTGTAGAAACACAGGTTGGGGGGGAGAAGTGCTTGTGGGTTTTCCATAGCCTTCTGGCCACCATAAGAACGGATGCTGGGCTAGAAGGGCCTGATCCAGCATCCCTCTCTTCATATTATTAACATGTTTGCAATGCATGCACAGTTTCAAAGAAAAAAAGGCTGAGGCCAGGAAATCTGTACATAGGAGTTTATTTAGATGCCACAAGTTTTAAATCACTCCCTTTTACATCCCAAACCACTGCATCATCTCCTTCAGTTGAATTACCATTGGGGGTTTACAACATGATTTACAAAATGGATTAATGATGCGATTTACAAATGTCCTTTGTGGATCCTATAAAACACAACTTTATAATACCATCATTAAAACAATGAAAATCAACACATAAGGGATGCTAAAAAAGGGGGCAACTGATAGAAAGAAAGACAGACTCTGCTGGCATGGAGTCCCATACAAATAGGGCCTTTGTAGTCTTCAGGGTTGAGGAATCCTTTCTGCATAAAGGAATTCTCGGACATTAGAGGAAAACGAAAGCAGGACCTGCACCATTAACCAGTAGACCCACCTGTGTACCAGAACAACTGGCCTGAAGTGTTTATTTTTATGTTGGATGCTAAAAATATACTGTGATAGAGCATCAATGTGTTGTCATATTCATTTTAAAAAATCCATTCCTATAATAGGCTTCAAAAAGTTCACATGACTGCAGACCTTCCATACTGTTCTGTAATATGCCTTTAGTAGAATGCTCTGTGCACAATATAACGCAGAACAATGTCCACTATTCTTTCATTGCAGATACTCTACCATGGCTTTTAGAAATCAGTTTACAGTTCTTGATTAAAACAGTTGTTCCACAAATGTAATGTGTACTTGCTAAGCTTACCACCAGACTCTCGTTCTGGCCAAGCAGTTAGATATAAACAGTAAAAATGAAGAGTATCTCACACAGCAAAAGCAGAATGAGAACAAGAAGCACTTTAAAAACACGGTGACCTCGGTTCTAAGTTCTAGGGGTGCAGGAGTGTTTGCATGTCCCTTCCCCCTCTGTTTAGCAGGTGTAGTGAAAAGCAAACAAGGTTGGTTTTGGTTTTTGGTAGATCAATAAACAAGCAAACATATCCTGTTGTTGCACTCATAGATTCAAATATCAAGGTTGACATTGTATGCAACTAGCCTATCTGGAAGTGGGGGGGGGGGGGGGGTTTACCTTCCCAATTCCCACTCAGCAGTCTGGTGTACCTGCTATGCTGTGGGAGGCAATCTGTGCATGGGAACTAGTTGGATAGGACTGAATCTATTGAAGTTTTAAGCTGAGACAGATTTTGCTTTAGCGCTATCGACATCTTAGCCTTGCAAAATCAAAGCAGCTACCTATCATTCAAACTTAACCTTTGTGCACATTTCAAAGTTTTAATTACAATTCTGCTTAAGTTTAGGATTTTAAACACCGTTTTACAGATGGCTAACTTAATAAATTTGATCTTTTTTGAATGTCAGAAGATGTGGGAAATGGGGACAAGGTTGTTTGGTGAATATATTACATTTAATGAAAACTGGAACGTGGAGTGGTCCACCTTTCTTCCAAGGCTAGCATACTGCCAAGGTGATGTATGCTGAAATTATAGTTAAATGCAGTGACATTTACACTGTTCCTTGTAAGCTCTAACACAGTACAAATAGAGATGAACTTGTTCGTTATGGCATACATAATGGAGGATGGCAGACTTTATTATGCTAAAGCAACTACATGGGGGAGAGATTATAAACATATACCAGTTTAACAGATATCAAAATCTCACCCATTCACTTAAAATCTAGAAGTAAAAAGCCCTTTGATTGCTTTATTGAATGCTGCACAACCCTAACTGAATTACACCCACATCCAATATTTGTTGTTTGACTTGCAAACTACAACATTCTGCTAAGCCTAATGTTGATAAATGCCATGGTTTTCTGGGTACGTTCTGGAGCACTACTGATGAAAACTGTGTCATCCTCTCTTTCCCCCTCCACACAGGAATTTTGCTGTTAGCTCTTTTGTCTGCAAAAAAAATATGCTTTTTGCCACTTCATTAAACTTGTGACATTATCCCTTTTAAATATTTGTGTGTTTCTTTCATAAAGATAGGCTGAGGTTTGATTACTTCCAGCCTGTACAAGTCAAATGTACCTTGGAATGTTTTACAATGTTTGACAGCTATGAAATATAAGTACTATGCAATTTGACTGTACATACATACATATTTTCATAAATACATCCGAACAGGGACCTCAGAACTAAATAGGCAATAGTATGGGACGAAACCACAACAGGCAGCCTTATTTTGTAGGACCTTGATCTAACCTAAAATAAAATGGGAGTTTCCATAATGTTGGTTTTGTACACAAAGTAAACAAATCAATACATTGTATTTTACCGATGAAATAATTTCAATGCATTTGCAAATGATTTGACAGGAAAAGGGTGTAATTTACAACACTCAAAACTTTTTAACAACCATTGATTTATATGTATTGTACTGTAAAAGTCACCCGAGAGAAGCCTAGCAAGGTTGAGCATGTAGTGGTAGGTCCCAAAGGCAACTCCCAAATATCTTCCTCAGACGGAGACTTTGGTAATTGTCTATTGTATAAAACTCCCATCTCTTACAACTGCATTCATTTTGCAAGTGGGAAGTTGCATCCGTTTGCCTCGCGAAAAGAGTAGTCCCAGCTTTATACTTCAGTTATTGTGAAGACATTCTAAATCCACAGAGCAACACACATTTCCATTCTGTGAGGAAAAAGAAAACAAAGAAAATAAGATGCATTAATGCTATTAGCACAACCAGTGAATATGGCTACTATTATGACATGGGCTCTAAAAACGTAGACTCAGGAAATTTTGCAATTCAGTCCCCCAAAGATGAGACAACCAAGACTCTTTTTTATTGTCAACAGTCCTGCTTTGTGCGTTTACCAGGGACTAGTGCTGCAGTAATATAGTGGAGGGATGGCAGAACTCCTCCATCACATAGATGGGGTTGCACTCTCTCTGTAGGAACAGCTGTGCAGTTTGAAGGGTGCAACACCATCTCTGTTGCTGGAGACTCAGGTGATCTCTGGGGCGAGGAGGACCTATTATTATAGCTTGTGCGGGTATGTTAGCTACGCCCTTTCCTGGACAGAGATCACTTAGTCACTGTGATTCATGTGTTGATAACCTCACGATTGGACTACTGCAGTGTGCTCTACGTAGGACTTTCCTTGAGATTGGGCTAGAAGCTGCAGCTAGTGCAGAATGCTATGGCCATATTACACCTGAGTTGAGTGAACTGCAGTGGCTGCCAATCAGCGGCCATGCATTCAAGGTCTTCTTGTTAACATACAACTTGGGACTAGGTTACCTGAAAGACCACCTGCCCCTGTCTAGACCTGAAAGTTACTCAGATCATCTCAGGAAATTCTACCTGTGGCACTGTATCCTGCACCATAGGGTATGTTTTTCTATGCCTGTTTCATTGGCTTTTAGGGGGTTTTGTGCTTGTTCTTGATTTAATGATGCATGTTTTAGACGATACACCACTAAGATTTTTTAAAAACATTAACCAGTTTATAAATGCTGCTCAATAAATAGATCACGTGTCTCTTGGCTCTCATATGCAAAATCTAATTCCACAAAGGTTCTGTTCACATTATTACCCTTCAAAAAAAGGAGGGCGGGGAGAACAGATCATATGAAGTGAACTTCTGCACAAGCAGCCATTTTCACATAGCTGCTTCACTTAAACTGGAGGCTATTTGCATGATGGGAAGACCTATGCCATTCTATAGACTAGCCCATGATAATGTATAAAGTTGACTGTTCTAAGGAGGGTGGGTGATTTACTTTGATGCCCAAAAATGTTGATTCAGATTCTGTTGGTTAGATGGCAACAATTTTCTTTTAAGTTTAGTAAATTAAATAAGTGCAGCTATACAGAATCTTCCTATACTTCTTCCTCCAACTCTCTTCTTTGCTTAGAGATAGTTTGCAGTATTTTCTTGGCATGAGTACTAATATTACTTTTCTTTGAAACATAAGTATATTTCCTGAGAGATGATTCTTTCTCACATGTGCAGCCTCTTAGCTGTTCTCTGATGGAAAATGGGAATTATTATTTTCTCAGCCTAAATGGTCAGTTCCAAAAAGGCTTGTTTTAGTAAGGTTTGCTTACTTCCAACTAGTTGGATTCATTCTACTAAACATATTCTTAGGCACATTCTTGTGAAATTGAATTACCACTCTGAAAGCTTAGCAAACCAAAAGTTTGGCATTCTAACATAGGAATACTGAAGTGGTTTAAAGAGAAGCAGGTAACTCCCCACCCCCACCCCATTAAGAATCAGTGCAGTTTTAACCTTGTCTATTCAGCTGTAAGTGCTACCAAATGCCATGGGGCTTGCTCCCAGGTAAGTGGGGTTAGGCTTGCAGCCTAGGACACTTGCCCCTTTAGTTACTACTGATCGGGATAGCCTCTTGTGCAGACTGAACCATTTGGACCAGTGGGATTATATCTCTATATCCGGAGTTTTGAATTATGGAATGATCTTGTTTGGTACTTCTTGTGGTGAGGTAGTCACAAAAATTTTCAGGAATCATTGACTAAGAGCTACAACTATAGCTGGAATTCACAAGCTACAAATTCTCAATGACTTAACTGATGTGTACATTTGGTTTGCAATCATGGAGTTACTTATATCTACTCATCATGTTGAGTTTGATTTTATTAAGCTTGTACAGGTAACTTGGGACAGTATGTTCTGTTAAGAAGGAACTAACAAAGATGCCTCTTCAAGTGTCTGATATACAGAGCAGCTTCCTGCCTGCTTTCACCAGGTGCATGGAACTCTTAATCCACATGGCAAACAGAGCAAATCCAATACCATACTAATCCTATCTCTGCTGCCATATGATTTGAGTCTGTGACATCTGAACCTCAGAGATACACAAATGGAAGCAACTATATTCCCTTGTCACAGCTCAGCGCAATGCCTCGGGGAAAGAGCCCCAAGGGCAAGAAAGCAAATCAAATGAATTAAAGCTGAAATACTCCAGCCATGGCTTATTGCTGCACTGTGCATGAGAAAATGGCGAAGAATACCCTGTTACAGTATTTTATACAGCATTTCATAAAACAGCATTTGGTACTTTCAGTGATCTAGAAAGGATCAAAGGAAAGCAATTCCGTCCAGGAAGATGGTGTAAAAAGAACAAGAAATCATTATTTGATTAACATGCATTGCTCAAGTGCAGCATGTTAGTCACTGTAAAAAGTCACTATTTTGGTACACTTTCATTTTCTTCTCATTTTAAATAAAAAGCATAACCTTGGATGATAACGGATGCTAATTGCACTAAGTGCATTACAGTATTTCTGAAAGCTAAAGTGGATGAAGTGATAAATATGATTTCTCAAAAGGATGTCATTTTGGTATCAGTTACATTCATAGTGAAATCTTCTTGCCCTAAACTATAATGGCTTTAGAAAGTTGCGTATAGGACAATGGCACAAAACTGTGATAGACAGCACAACAATACTTTATGAGGCCTGGAGCTCTTGCATGCCACTGACATTCATCTTTTGGAGGAGTGGAGGGCTTCTTTAAGTGGCCAAGGACTTTCCAGGTTTTATGTGCCAACAGACGATGAGTCGGGGAAGTTTTCTGTATCTTGGGAAGCACTGCCAGAATGAATAGAGTGTTGGGCTAGAACCTGGGAGATCAGATCTTACTCAGCCATGAGGGTCATTGTGTGACCTTACGCCACAGCCTAACCTATTTCATAGTGCTGTGTGAATAAAATGGGGAGAAGGAAGACCATGTATGCCACTTTAAGGTCTATGGAAGAAAGTTGAAATATAAATAAATAAATGTGGCAGGACACCCCACACACCCTCAAAAAAGTATCCTGGACCACCTCTAATAGTGAATTCAGAGTAATTCTAGATTCTGTTGGCAGTGATTATGACTATAGTGACAATTCTGAAACCCCACAACTTCAAATGGGCCATTTCTGCACTAATCTAAAATGTGTGGCTTGAGGGTTGTCATCTCCATTGTTTAATATTCCATTTTTATTCATTCCACCATGAATAGTGAATTATACTCCAGAAAGTTTATAAAACCAAGATACAAAATAGGATTTGTGTTTCTCTTGATTTTCCTGCTTTAGAGAATAAATATATATTTCTACCCTTTACCTTCAATTTTTGCCCATCTCTGTAAGGAAATGGAGCAAGAAGCAAAAGGGATTCAAAATGAATGCAACATAAATATATTGCACCCTGCAATTGGTATTACTGTAACTGCCTTGCTAACAGGCAGGTTATTTTTGAAAATACATATTTATAAATGTCTAAAATGTTTACTAGTTATTAACATCACTATTCTACATGCATATTAAGAATACCTGCAGGGCTTTAAGAGAGACTATTTTAAAGTTGTAGAAGAAGCCTACTGAATATTTCTGGCCCTATCTCCCTGGATAATAATCACACAATTACCATTACACAAATTGCATAATTTTTGTTACTACATTCTCATTCTTCCGTTGCAGCTCACTGCTGTCAGTGGCAGCTAAAAGCAACCTTCCTGGGTAAAGAGTCTGACTCCTACACACAAATTCTGTGTACCGCCCTCCCTTCCTCCACCTTTTACTATCAAATACCTTGCATTTGCAAGTTGTACAAGGAGACCCGAGCATTGTCCATACGGAGCCACTAAGTCGTGCTATTCCATAGCCATCTTGACAAGTTTTTCTGATATCGTAGGTTATGTTATCAGCCAAACAAGGATCACTGACACAACGAGGGCAACATTCGCCTTCTGATATTGCTGTGAAGTCACAGGTGAGAGTGGGGCATGCAAGTGGCCAACAATCTACTTCACCTTCCTGTGAAAACAGAGAGAGACCCACAGTAAGTTACGTCAGACTATGAAACAAAACACCAATAGCAACTGCTTCTTTGATCAACTTTTACTGTTAGGCCTAAGTCATTACCTAAAACTGGGATGGAATAGGATTCCCCCTATTCCATTGTTGCCCATAATAGCAGAGGCTGGTGGGAGTTTGGGTACCTCAGTCTCTTGAAGGGTACAAGTTCTCAATTCTTGACTAAAATTCACTTACAAAATAGGCATATTCTGATCTGGCAGTAGTCTAAACAGTGCAGTGCTGCTGGGCACCACATTTACAGCAGATTAAGGACCATGCACACATCTCTGATGGATAAATGCAGACCTCCAACCAGGGATGTGGATACGCCATGCTGCTGTACAGTCGTACCTTGGAAGTCAAATGGAATCCGTTCCGGAAGTCCGTTCGACTTCCAAAACCAAAGTGTTTGACTTCCAAATCACAGCTTCTGGTTGGCTGCAGGCTGCAACCAAGGTACGACTGTATATGAAACTCATTTGCTGAACTGGGTGATGTGATAATATAGAGCTTCTGAATGAAAAGCCACAAATGGCTGAATTCTGAAGCACATTTTTGTTTTGATTTCATAGCCCTGTTATGCAGATGTGCATCTTCATCACAAATTGCTTGCTGGTTTCCCACAGGCATCTGGTTGGCCACTGAGAACAGGATGCTGGCCAAGTTGGGCCATTGGCCTGATCCAGCAGGCTCTTCTTATGTTCTTTAAGCAATTTACGAGGCTATGTAAACTACTCATTTTAACAAAAGGAAACCATGAACCATATTATCACATCGGTACTGCAGTACTGCCACTAGCTATTTACAGTGTTAAGGCTAAATGCTATGTAGTAGTTTACAGACACTAAGAGATAATGACACAGTAGTTAACTCATCCAGAAATCATATGATAACTGACACCTCAGGATACAATGATAAATAATTCATTGCATTACTCTGCAGCATTTGCAACCAAAAATGCCATGAAATTCAGATTAGACAAAGTCACCGGTGAGAAAGGTAAGGTGATTCAACCTATTCTGGATGGGGTTGCACTCCTCTTGGAGGAACAGGAACATTCCTTATTATTATTTCAGAAGTCTTTTAAAGTCGAACACCTAGTTTTATTACTGCCAGTTTAAACATGTAGCAGATTATGCATTTGCTACTGTTAGGATTTTGTTTTGCTTTTAAGTGTTATCTATGTTCTTTGTCCAAAAGAAGTCCAGGAGCTTTCTTTTGAGTAAGCAAGCATGGAATCACACTGTCAAGTTCTCATAACATGAAGTATGGAGACACCCCCCCCCCCCCCCCCCGCAGTAATGCATCCTATGGTATCAGGATCTGATAAACTGTATTAGGCAACATACACACTATACCTTTAAAGCACTTTGCCCCTCTCAAAGAATTATGGGCACTGTAGTTTGTTAAAGGTTGCTCTGTAAAGGGTAAACTATAGTTCCTAGAATTCTTTGGAGAAAAAGAATGTGCTTTGCTTGTGACGTCCACTGGAAGTTTTAACATTCTTTAGTTACTTATGTTGTGCATCACCAGTTTGTTTGTTTTTTGCTCTGAAATCTTTAGTGAATTGCTATGTGGCACTGAAAAGCCCTGTTCTTTGGACCCTAGTGATCCCCCCACCCCCATTTCCAAGCATTATACTACTACTACAAAGCATGTATATAGTCCTTTAGAGTTGTTACAGTATTTTTTTTTATAAAAAAATTGATTTTCTTTTCTTATAACAAATATCTAATATCATTACTAAACATTCATTTTTCAACTCCCTCCTCCCTGTTCCCTTCCCTCAGCTTCCATTTCTGGTTTATTACATTAAATGATACATTCTATGTTATTATGTTGTTATATTTCTTGTTCTTTGTAAATAAAATTGTAAATGTTTATTTAAATCCTGCCAGTAAGTCCATTTTTTGTTGTTGTTTCTGCAGATATATTGTAAAAGGTTCCAATATCACAATAGTGATTTTGATATTACATAGTATTAGTAATCTTTACAATTGCTTTGGGTAGTGTTATTTCCATATTACATGACAAAGACTGCAGAGGGATGAGTTGCCAAAAGCAACAGAACGAATTAACAGCAGAGGCAAGATTTCCTGTAGTGATTTCCTTGTTCACAGTCAGGCTCTTAGCTGCTGCACTACACAGATTTTGACACTGAGAATCCACATTTTCTGGCCTTAATTTCTAAATACTGATAATGACATATTGGGAGAATCTCCATCCCTCTGTTGACGCAGGGACTCCACACGGCATCGCTAATGGATAGCCATCCAGTCTCTCCTTAAAAGCCTCTAATGAAGAAGGGTCCACTAACTAAAAATATTGAATTCAGTTGTTCCCCCCAAACAAATATTTGGAGTACCTGGTTGAGGCTTTTCAGCCTAAGAATGTGCATGAGCAGCACACATTTGCATGTATATATGTTTGTGCAATCATCCCTAGGAAGCCCCAGCTGGATCAGGGCACAGTAACTGAACTAGACAGCAAAGCCCTCTCACAGTTTTCAATTTAGAAATACAGCTATCTGTTTCCTCAATAAAACCTGCTATTACCTCCAAACTTGTTTCAGCAGCAATAGGCATTTTCTTTTTAAAACCGGCAGGCTTTGCTGAACAATTTGGTATGCAAATGTTCCCCCTAGGCTAAAGTAAAATACAGCTCTGCTTCTTATAGTCTTAACATGTATGTATTCTGTAAGGTGAAGAGATCAATCCTTTGTGTGCATAAATCTTGATGGTCTTTAATTCATGATGACCCCTCTAACCTCTACCTTTGGTGAAATGTTCAGAATAATATGTTGCAGATGAAGAGACACCAAAAAAAGCTGATGGAAGCTTTAATTTTTCTCTCAATCCCAGACCAAAATGATGAACATTGTAATGCCTTTGAAGATGCTGCATTTATGTTGAAGAAGTAATTCAAATAAGCACCTTTTAAAAACTTGCTACTTCATGTTATGCACCTTAGAATATATGTACAGTGGTACCTTCGTTCTTGAACGTGTCCGTTGACGAACGTTTCAGAACCCAAATGCTGAAAACCCAGAAGTAAACGCTTCCGCTGCATGTTTCTCAACTGAATTTGCAGACAGCCCTTTGCACCTCGGTTTTCAAATGTTTCGGAACTCAAATGGTCTTCCGGAACAGATTACATTAGAGAACCGAGGTACCACTGTATAGAGCTTTCCATACTGTATTTTGTGTCATGAGAAGAGAAGAATGTTAACAGTATGCATTTTTTATTTTTCAATATGGCGTGTCCATCAATCTTTTACTGCTCTTGCATCTCTTAAGAAAAATATTTTATTGGCTTACATACCAGACAGCGGCACTGTTGACAGCTGTATGTCCAATTGTCTCCACTTCGGTACAGCTTGTGCCCATTCTGATCTAAACATTGACTGGTGACTCTGGTATCACATTCTGGGCAGCAGAAGAAATCAACACTAGGATTCTGACAATCACACGTAGTTCGTCGACAGAATATTTTGCCATCCTGTCAAGAAACCATAATCATTAGTATTAAGTGTTTCTAAATAACGGATAGATCAAATTGGGCCAGTGCCTAGCAATGCGTGTTAGCAATTTGCATTTTATAGTGTTACTCATTATATTGTACAGTTCACAAATACAAGTGATTGGGAAGCTCATTGTTCTATAACAGGCAAGAGGTGACGCAGTATTATTTTAAAAAAATTCTTCTATAGCAATTCTCATAGTTCTGCTTGTGAATGAGGCTGCACAGACTCTTGCATAAATAGAAGAACACCTCTAGATTTAGTTTCACTTTTGCCTTCCAAATGTGATGGAGCACTTTTGGAAACAATCCTAAATTTAGTGTTTGAATGTATTGCAATGCTATTCATTCAAAGAAACAACAGTATTTGTTCATAAACATTCATATACTTTTATTTGCTTTCAACTGATGCATTAGCAGTAAACACCCAAGTAAGAAATTCATATTGGACTCAGTGCCACGTGGACTTAAGAGTGAAAACTGGCAAGGATTCTGATGGCAACTGTTCTATGATGGCACCAACTGTTGAGTGAAATGCAGTGTATGTTGCTCCACTTACAGACGACATCACATCCATTGCTGGAATGGGAAGGAGGCAATATCAGCAACTCTTCTTCCCACCCCTCCATCCCCTAAATATACTCCAGCAGACCTCTCAGCTGTAAACTGCCTCTCTCTACTTTCACCAGCAGAGTGACATCCATTGAATATCCAGATTCACATTGATCCTAGTTCTGGATTGCCTTAAATAAATACTATGAGTATTCCCACAGACTTCAAAGACAAGATTATTTCTATTCCAAGGAGCAGCCAAAAACATATCAAGCAGCACCTATTTTCTACATTTTTGGTGCTTTCTAGCCAATATTGGGGTTTATGTTTTATTCTGCTTAGTTTAGCATATTGTAAATGTTATCAAACTGAGGTTTGGGTACTCTTTCCACTTATACAAGAAATATGCTCTCAAATTTCATCTTTGGAAGCTATGTGTGAATGGAAAAGTTCTCAACTTTACCACTTTAAACCATTGCCCTTGCAAATAGTTTCTTGGGTGCATTCTGAATGAATAAACGTTTCTATTAGTCACATAATGAGTATCATGAAGCAACAATTTTCTTCACAAATTTTTGAATAACCATGTAATTGTAGAGATAATATCTTCAATAATTTTGTGGCTGAACAGGTGGCACCATTAATTTAACAAAAATGCATTACACTGCAAAACCAGGCCTGTCAGAGGAATTTAATACAGCAAGTTAATAGAGGAACCTATCATCCTTTCACCTTCAGTTATATCTAGTTATGTTGTTGTTGGGTTTTTTACAGCTTGACTTACAGTCCAACAGAGGAAGTAGTAGGAGACTATGTCACCATATCTAACAACTCAGCACAATTTCACATTCCTTTCTCGCTGATATCAGGATGTAAAAGTGCTTCACTCTAGATTGGCTCATGCTCTCAGAATCATTTTTGAAAAACTTTTTATTTATACCTCTCGGAAATAAAGCTTTAATACCACAACTGCTAAATATTTACTCCTTGCATAGGATCCTGCACATTTCAGTGGCTACAGATTAAATTACAATCCTTGTGATAACTAGAGCATCAATATTGTTTTAAAATGTAAAAAAAAAAGTATGCGTTGGCTTGATGGAAAAGGGAAAATGAGTTTATTCAAATTGTGAGGATGATAATTATAGGAATTATTGTGCTGGAAACTCTACCTGTTATTATAGGTGAATAAATAATTTCAATGCTTTTACATGCATAGCATTGAACTGAAATCTAGAATACTAATGAATTATTTCAAATTAGGTAGTGGGTTCTTCGTTTGCTGAACGGTTAATTCAAGCAAAAAAAAAAAAAAAAACCATCCCCACCCAACCGCTTTTAAGAACAGGGTTTTCAGCCCACCTACTCATAGGTAATACTATCTCTCAAAGTTGTGCTTCCTACAGTAGGGTGAAGAAAAGAGACAAGTAGACCCGAGAAGTAGCTGGCACAGCAGCTGCTGAAACTCACTGTGCTTCTGAACTTCTGATGAGAAAACCATTATCTCCAGGTGAGAATACAGTAACTTTGCAGTTCAAATGTGAAAATGTACATCAGTTATCAGTGGCATAGTAAATGTCAAGCTACGGTGTCACACAGCTACTTCACCCTGAGCTCAAACGTTGCCCATGTTTCAAAGAGCAAGAATGCTGGTTTTCATGTATGAAAGAAGCTTACACCCAGTGCTTTTTTTCCCCTGGGGGTACTCAAGCATATGCAGTACAGGCACCTTTTCTTCTAGAAGAAAAGCACTGCTTACACCAGTGCAGATAATCAGATTGAAGCAATCAGGAACCATTTCATAAAAGGTTGCAACTGGTTTTATTAATAAGAAAAGTATTTCTAGCCCTCATAGCTGTGGAACACTGGAATATTAGAGGCAGCCTAGCAAAGATTTAGTGCCTAGTAAAAATTCAGGGGCACACCCAGACATCTGAGAAAGGGATGCTTCCAGTTCTCATCAATCAAATTTCTGTCCAGATTTTGGAGTTTGGAATAGCCTTGTTTTGTTTCAAAAGTGGAATTAGAATTAGAAGTTTTCATTATTTCTTTAAAAACAAAAACAAAACAGCAACCCTGAATTCTATGCAGAACATTGTGCCTGAACATTACAGTGTGTCTCCCCACACAAAAACAAAGCAAGCAAGCAAGCAAACAAACAAACAAACAAACAAACAAACAAACAAAAAACACTTTCAAGATGCCTATGGTTAGCCAAAGGCTAGTTCCTTTCATGTCTTGCAGTGGGTGGTTATTATTGTTATTATTTAAGTGTTTCACTTCATGTTTTATTTGCATCTGTTTCATTTTGGTATTCATTTTTCCCCTTTTTAAAAAGACATTTTTGCTACCACCTGTGAGGGCAATGCAGCAGAGTTCAGCATCACTCAAGTTTTGCAATGGTTCATTAGTGATACTGAAATTAAATTATTCAAATTAAATATGTAGTGCAACCTAGTCCATATACTTGATGTAACTGGTATTTGGACTTAATTAGAATTTCATATTTTTCCAACACAGTTTTCAGTATCATTGGAATTATTATGCCTCTCGTAGTATTCTATGTTTTGTATACAGACCTGTTCACTCTGCACTCTACAGAGAGCAATTTGACCCCAATATTTCAGTGTCACAAATATGTAGCCTTTTCCGCTGCACAAAGTCTCTTGTTGCTTTGGAGTGTCAAATATCCATCTCTTAAAATAACCTCAGCAATTTCTAAATAATTCTTCCACTATGTGCACAGACTGAACAAGTGGGAAATCTAGTCTCTTTTCATCTGATAAAATAAGAAGGAAAAGCGAGCCGCAGTGACCAACATCACTATGACCACTACCAAACACCACTACACCTGTACTTCAACTAATTACACCAAGAGAAGTTACAAAATGAATGTCATTTGAGCCCAGTGACAAGAAAGTAGCTAATACTTTGGAATAATCAGAGGTTTAGATAAAGGAAAAACTGGTGGTGAATTTGTGTAACAAGTTATTTTAAAAGTTAGATGAATAATAGAATTGTAGAATTGGAATGGACCCCAAGGGACATCTAGTCCAACCCCCTATAATGCAGGAATCTCAACCAAAGCATCCATGACAGCTGGCCATTCAACCTCTGCTTAGAAACCTCCAAGGAAGGAGAGTCCAGAACTTTCCAAAGGAGACTATTTTTCTAGTTTAAAATCATGGAGCTATAGTTTACCCTCACAGAGATACCACCCCAGCACTCTTAACAAACTACAGATCCCAGGATCCTTTCCAAAACTTTCTATAAATTATAAGCACAGGTTCAAGGAATCATTTAAAATCACAAGTGCACTTCCATTCATTACTAGTAGGGTGGGTTTATATCAATAAATGAGACCTGTTAAGTATTGCTTGTATGCTCATGGCCCAAGTCTGGAAAGGGGGACTCTTAATGGTGAACTGAACTTCTTCCTCCTCAAGTGATTAAAACCCAAGCCTGAAGTGTGATTAAATTTGAACCTAGATCATAATTGGTTTCTCAGTTCCATTGTCAGGATCACTGCCACTAGAGTGGATCACCTTCTTCTCAATTAACTGGTGGTAGATCACAATGGAGAGTTGTTGCTGGTGAGGTCCCCCTTTCTTTCTCCCTGACATGATGAGCATTAAACAGTAGCATTCCAGGTGCTAAGGACCCTTGGAAATGTGGTTATCCATGGTGCCCAAGTCTTTGGAGATGCTGCTGAAGTTCCCCTGAGTCAGGCTTGGAAAAGAACTCTGGAGCTCATTAAGCCTGCCTCAGAAAATCCAAGCAGAAGAACTGCTTGCTCACTTTACACCTACTGAATAAAACGGAGCTCTGTTTCTTCTTTACATCCAGTAAAGAGCGCTGATGCCACTGTAGGGGCAAAGAACAAATGTGAGGGAGAAGCCAAGGGCCCCATGAGGCATGGGATCCTCATTACCACTTTAGTATTTTGTCCCTGCAGGGTCTTTCATCACTCCCATATGGAATAATGGCTCAATTTATTTATACAGGGGCAGGCAAAAGACACTGTAGAAGAAGGTGTAATGCTGAAAGATGACTCACAGAGTTGGCTTCTTCCCCATCCTCGCTGGTGCACCTTTATTCTTGCCCAATTCAATATAATGCAAGCTACTATGTCTAATGAGACCATAATAAAGAGGTGCAAGCATGATAACTTGTGGTGGTAGAAGGAATACAACCTCCCATATTTCCACCCTTGAATTGACTTGGAAAGCTTTTCCTGGTTTGGCAGGGGGAGGGGAGAATCTCAAATTGTTTCCAAGTGAATCCAAAGCAAATTTTCCACAGTTCACCCATCTCAAGTTCATGGTGTAGACATTGTGCTCCATAATCTAGGATATGTATTTTCCAGGATGCTTAACAGACATATGAAGGCCTCGGGTGCCTGAAGAATGATAAATCCCAGAATCCCTGGCACAATGATGCACTGCATTAAAGACAACAAGAGGGAGAGAGGAAGAAACAGAGAGGCCTCAAGAGAGGACCTCCCATTACCACAACTTCTTGGTATGTTGAAAAAGACAGACAAGGTATTACAGGGGAGGTTCACAGGTAGGAGTGTGAGGGAATGTTTAGACTCTTGTTCTGCTGCTTGTCATGGGGCCGGAATTTGCAACTGGGTTCGGAAAATAAACACATGGTACGTTTCTAATATTCAGAGTGGAATCCAGTTTGTCTGTTATATTAAAGGAAGAGTTTTTCATGCAGTGGATACCACTGCTAACAGAAGGAAGGGAATTTTGGCTGATTCATTCTTTGCCCCCTTCAGCCATCTTGGCCCTCTGAAAATCTGCTCCTGAGGGCTGGGGAACACCCCAGAACTGCCCAGAGGGTGATATGGGACGCTACAGAGTGAAGGAAGAATCTGAAGATTACCTTTCCTGCTTTCCATCAGCAAACCAAAGACTCTTCTGCAAATGGAAGGGGCTCCTTCCATTTGCATATTGTGCACCAGTTATTTTTTTGTACACAAAGGTAAGACATACGATGGCCAAGCAATTTGGTTTGTTGAGCTCCACTTGGAATCAAGCAGATGAAAATATGTACATCACTATTTAAATCATGTTTTCACCCACACACTGTCTATTTTGGGAATCTCTTTTCAGGGAACACTAGCTTCCATACTAGTAAGTCAGTAAAGCTGCTTTATTTGTGGGGGGGACGACAGAAAGAAAACAGGATTAAAGACAACACAGCTCCGCCAATGCTGTTATAATTCACATAAGGCTTGAGGGATGTACTCTGAGAAAGCAGAGAAAATCTACTTCAGGCTACTTTGGGTAATGAATGCACTCAACTAATTAAGCTGTTAGAATTTTAATGTTTTAGCAAATTCTGCGCTCATTCATAGGAACAAAAACCAGTATGTTTAGAGAGGATTAGATGAAATATTATGTCTGGTGAATTGCAGTAATCCCTTCCTCACTTATCTGTGAAATATTATTATTATTATTTTAAAAAGGTGTCTTCACATGGTCCAAACCTGGGCACATTATGCCAGAATTGGATATCATTGGCCATGGGGTGGACGATCTAATTCCACATTCACATATGAAGCAGTGTTGGGACAATTAGGATTTTGTTAGCTATTTCAGCGAGCTAAGAGTTCAACAGAACATTTTATGGAGGTTTTATTTTATGTGGAAGATACCAGACTCTGTTTCAATTAAGGCACTGTAGAAAAATTCATACATAATTTACTAGAGCCAATTGTTAGAGAATATTAAAATAACTTTTAATAAATAGCCCTGAATAACTAGCAATAAACTGTATTAAGACCCATAAACAGTATATGCTGGCCTTAGCATAGTCATATTATACCTTCACTAGGACCTGGAATGCTGAGGAAAGTTGAAATGCTCCCACCAAATGATATTTTAGCTCTTTATGGTGGTATTATCCCTATTTTGTTCCTCAAAAGATATTCTCAAGAACTTCTTCCTGACTGTGAAGCAGTCCTTCTGGAGATGTGCACACAAGTTAAGGTAATTTTAATATGTTTTAGTATTTTGACTTTTGTATGTTTTAAAGTATGGTTGTGATTTCTTCTTGATTTTACTGTTTTTTCTTTTGTAAACCACTTTGAAGTTTTCAAGTGGTGTATAAATTTTATGAAATAAATAAATGAGCCATTTTTGCCACCAGCAGTTCCTTTTGCAAGAATGCAAGGTTCCTCCTAAATTTTCAGGTAATTCTTTTGGAAAGAGGAAAAGTAGTCTTATAAAACCATATTTTACATGCATGATTGCATCATAAATATTGTTAAAATGTTGCTTGAGGATGGGGTCCTAT
The DNA here is from genome assembly GCF_964188315.1 of Podarcis muralis. NCBI lineage: Eukaryota > Metazoa > Chordata > Lepidosauria > Squamata > Lacertidae > Podarcis > Podarcis muralis. The sequence goes on along the minus strand of NC_135655.1, from coordinate 60,301,276 downwards.
TATCCCCAGTGTTCCAAACTGCAATACAACAGGAGAGTAGTGGAGATTGCTTCTGTTGCAAATATTTCTGATACAAATATTCCAAGTAAATTTCATATTTCACAAATTCACCACGTTTGACATTTATAGAGTTTCAAACATAATTCTCTATGAGGGCTAATGTAGCACAATTGTGAACTAGGAAATTCCCAGTCCAAATTCCATCTCTGCAACAAGCTCACTGGGCGATTTTAGTAATTATAATAATGATTTACCTTACAGGGTTTTATGGATTCCTGCAACAATGCCCTGAATGCTAATGAACTATAAATGCTGTGTTGCTGCCCCCATACAAACCTCTGGTGGTGAGGGCACTTTTGTTTGAAAAGTATGAGTGAAAAGTATGAGTGAAGGCTATCTATCATACAAGGAAGGTAAAGGGATCCCTGACCATTAGGTCTAGTCGTGGCCGACTCTGGGGTTGTGGCGCTCATCTCACTTTAGTGGCCAAGGGAGCCGGCGTACAGCTTCCAGGTCATGTGGCCAGCATGACTAAGCCGCTTCTGGCAAACAAGAGCAGTCCATGGAAACCCGGTTTACCTTCCTGCCAGAGCGGTACCTATTTATCTACTTGAACTTGATGTGCTTTTGAACTGCTAGGTTGGCAGGAGCAGGGACCGAGCAACGGGAGCTCACCCTGTCGCGGGGATTCAAACCGCCGACCTCATCGGTAAGTCCTAGGTCCTGGTTTAACCCACAGTGCCACCCGCATCCCTATCATACGGGGAAAGGTTTCCCTTAAATGTCATTTTTAGCATCTAGCAGTGTTCATCTTTTCAGTCACCTACAACTGTCCCAGGGCACTAAAGTTTCTTCTCACAGTTTCATAAATAGAAGAGTTGTATAGACCAGGAAGTTTACTTGTTGTTTTCTCATACCAGTTTTGCATGGATGCAAACCTGCTTGCTAGAGTGAATTTGCTTTTTTTTTTTAAAAAAAGGAACCAAGAAAAGATTAATTCAGATTACAACTCTCCAGGGGGAGCCCAGGTGATTTTGGAAGAATTCAGCCTGCAGTCTGACATGGATTTAGTTCTTTTAAAATGGGTTTCTTATTTTAAAAAATACGCAAGGAAAAGAAGAAATTGGATTATTAAAAGAGTAAAAAAATCAAACAGGAACTTACCTTACAAGAGCAAACCGAACACCTGTCTTTCTTCAGTGTCCATACCTGGCCATTCCGTTTCAAGCCTCCTTCATGTGTGCAGTCACCAGTGCAGGATGGTCCAGATGGACAGAGGCAATCAAATCCTCCTGCCAGGTTCACACAGGCGGAGTCATTCCAGCAAGTGTGAGTCCTCAAGGCACATTCATCAATATCTGCACAATACAGAAGAGTTTATTGGGCTTCAGCAAGTTGTGTGATCCATAGTTCTTTGGGAACATCAAGTATTTACTTGAGACTGGATTTGTAGGCCTGCTTTGCTAAGAGCATATATACTTTCTACACCCACACTCTTAAAATGATTTCTTTAAAAAGGTTATTTCTCAAGTTGAATCATAACCAAGTAAAAGAAATAACAACTTTTAGAAACTTCTGTTCTTGCATTATTATAACTCTTCCTAGATGCTTAATGGTTAAGAGATTATGTTGCCTCTCGAGGGCATAAAACAATGATATATTTAAAAAAAAAACAAAAAAACGGAAGGGGGCCAGTAGTTGTCTTTTTAAAAAAACATACTGAGTAGGAGTAAATTGCTCCTAAGTAGCGGGCTATTCTTGGATTTGTACAGGAAAAGGAAGTAGTAAGGACATAAGTAAGCTTTTGCATGAGCAAATACAGTTCCATGCTAACAGCAGTTGTAGGGTTTTCCCATGTTAGAAGCAGGGCATGAAAAATTAAAAGCCAGACATACATTCTGGAGGAAAGGGAAAGTGCCATGAATAAACCTTCAGGCAATTTGGCCTTAAGTGTTTTGGTTGTTTTTTTTTAAAAAAGGGTTATATTATTTTATCACAAATAATCTAATTTCAGAGACTTCTTTCCTCCAGTGCTGTACTGCTGACACAAGGAAACCACTCACATGAGCAATTAAATATGCCTACTTGGTCTCTTATGTGTTTTACTCCAATGCTATACTGTTCATACGTAAGAGACACAGCTAAGATAATATATGAACCAGTTACTATTACAGATGAAATAAAACACATGTCTTTAGCAGAAATAAGACAGTCCTCTCAAGCTGAAATTTAGGGTATTAGCAATAAAAGTGAAACAGAAAATCCACCTCATATTTCTTGGTTAGAAGACGCACTTATTCTAACCCCAAAGGAATCCAGAGCAAAACGTATTTCTAATGTCTCTCTATTCTGGGCTTGTATTCAAGTGGCACGGACAAATTAGTGTGGATCTAATTACAGAGCATTAGCAAAGTAGCACTTGCTCTCTAGACAAGAGTCACTCACAATAATGATTCTACAACAACAGCCCTGTTTACAACTTTCACAGCTAGTGTGCTTTGCAGGCCAATTGAGGAAATGAGCAGAGATGATCTTGTCTCTTTAAATGATGAGAAGAATTCGTGAAGTTGAAAAGATTTTCAGTTCAGGGATCATCCAGTCATTCACACACACATATTTTAGCTGAGGAAATTCAAACTACACCAACAATGGAGAAGCAAAATAATAAGATACAACAATATATTTAACTGAACGCTGCATAGAAGACAGAATTGTGACCCTGCCTGTAGGTTAAAAAAAGAGCCTTTGAGGATGGGGGATTCAGAAGCTCAACAATATCACTTACACTGTGTCCTTTTTTAGCTCACAATTTGTTTTGTCTTAGATTGCAGGCATATCGTCCCTGAGACCCTAGGACCCATCAGATCTCCCTAAAGGGAGGAGGAGAGAAAAGTCCACCTTTGGAGAGGAAGCTGTTGAAGGTTGTGGAAAGGTTCCTGCAGAAGGTTCCTTTCCAACACTGAACAGTGAAAAGGAGGTGCTCACAAGGGGTGTTCTAGGCAAGGTTGCAGATCTGTCCTAAGCTGGCATAATTTATTCCACTCCCATTAAATTCTTTGTGAGGGAAACGTTTCTCAAAAACAAAGAAACCCCCAGAAACAAAAAAAATAGCAACAGCCACTTAGAACAGGAAAATAGGAAAGCACCATCCCACCTTCTGCCCTATTTGGAAGGACACAGGAAAGGGGAGTTAGTCCCCCTTTGTTCCCCTCTGCCTACCCTTTCGGATTGTCCTATTTGTTTCACTGGTGCTCAATGAGCAGCTCAAAAGTTTGCATGTAGACATTTCAGCAGCAAACAAAAATTACTGGTTCATTTCCTCTTAGAGATGTGGCAATGTTAATTAAATACCGCAGAAAAGCAGCAAAACATATAAGCCCCATTTGCACAAATCTATTTTTAGCTACAATGCTAATGACACAATTAGACTTCCTATTCTGTGATATATATATATATATATGCTTTCGTAGATTTTCACGGGTACAGGAATGCAGGTTTTGGTGTCCTCGGGTGTCTTCCCGTGTAAAAGATGGGGTGTCTAGGCGACGTTTCGACGAGGTCTCACTCGTCATCTTCAGGCTGGTGCTTTCGGCTTCTTGTTACTGGAACAGAGCAGGATCTCAGTGTTTGAGTTCCTATAAATACTGTTGAGGAGGTGTGTTGTATAGCCTCCAATGTTCTGGGCAGAGAGGAAGTTCCCAGGCTAGTGTGCCTTTTCTTCTTTTGTTCCTTAATTACTTGAGGGATATCTTGAGTGATTTCTTGAGTGATATCCTGAGTACCACTTAGGTGGGTCATTAGGTGTGGATTAGTTGCTAAGGCCTTTGTGTCTTGACCTCTTGAACTTTGTGAAGAGTTTTTCTGAGAAGATGGCTGTACTGAAATTAGTACACACACATACCAACAAACTCCACAAACTAGAGAAACGCCAGAAGCCCAGCCACCCTCCACAACAACCCATGAAACAAACAGTACATAACATATCAGACAGGATCCTCACCTCAACTGAAACCAAAGTACTCTCCAAAGGTTTCAACTTTGCAGTCGCCCCGAGACGCATCCCCACGGAAAACATCATATGCGGAGTCGAAGCTAGCCTAACCAAAATCAACCCAGATGAAGCCAATAAAATCAGACTTGAAGTCACCAACATCCTCTGCTCCAGCAAACCACCCAGAAGCAATTTACACAAAGAAGAACAGAAAGCACTCACCAACCTGAGGAAAGACAACAACATAATCATTCTCCCAGCAGACAAAGGTAATGCCACTGTTGTGATGAACACATCGGACTACCAAGCAAAACTATCAAATCTACTCCAAGACCCTACCTATCAACCTATAAAAACAGATCCCACCACCTATCTGGAAAAAACCACCAAATCCAAAATAAAAGCCTCTCCTATCAGTGAAGAAATCCAGCTAAGAATCATCCCCAGAGAAAAATCATCCAGATGCCCCAAACTCTACGGCCTCCCCAAGATACACAAAGAAGGAACACCACTCAGACCAATAGTCAGCTCCATAGGCTCACCTCTACAAAATCTCGCTAAATTTCTCGCCAAGCAACTTCAGCCCTATGCAGAATCCATCTCTTCACACGTTCCAAACTCCTTCCAGTTCATAGAAACAATAAAGAAGCAAAACCTACATCCCAATGACCTACTTGTGAGCTTCGATGTTGTATCTCTCTTCACACAAGTGCCCATTAATGAAGCCTTGACAGCCATTCAAAACAAATACAATCCCCCCGAATACATCTTGGACCTGACCAACCACTGCCTAACCAACACGTACTTCATCCACAATGGACAAAGATACAAACAGATAGAAGGAGCACCTATGGGATCACCCCTCTCACCGGTCATCGCAAACCTGTACATGGAACACTTTGAAACCAATGCTTTAGACAAGTCAGAACACAAACCCAAACTTTGGCTCAGATATGTTGACGACACCTTTGTAATTTGGCCACACGGGAAAGAAAAACTGGACAGCTTCCTCACACATCTCAACAGCCTACACCCCAAAATACAATTCACTATGGAAATAGAAGCCAACAACCAACTTCCCTTCCTTGACGTCCTAATCTACAAAAAACCTGATGGCTCCCTAGGACACACTATCTACCGGAAAAAAACACACACCAACCGCTACTTACATGCACAATCACACCACCACCCTGCACAAATAAACTCCGTAGCCAAGACTCTCATCTCCAGAACCAAACGCCTGGCTGACAAAGACCACCTGACAACTGAGTTACAGAATCTCTCAAATGTGTTAATTGCCAATGGATACCAGCAAAACAGGGTTATGAAGCTAATCCAAAAAGAAACACCCCCCAAAAACCAAGACACAGAAGAAAACAATGGCATGGCCCTCCTTCCTTATATCAAGGGCACTACAGATAAAATTAGCAAAATCCTCCATAAACACAATATCAAAACAGCCTTTTGCACCAACCAAAAAATAGCCAATATCCTCAGAAACCCCAAGGATAAAATCCAGTTGGAAAACCAAGGGGTCTATGAAATACCCTGCAAAGTCTGCCCAGCCACGTACATTGGACAAACAAACAGACGAATAAATGCACGTATTGCAGAACACAAGAATGCCGTCAAAAAAGAAGAAAAAACTTCCTCTCTTTTCCAACACATGAAAGAAACAGGACACGAAATTAATTTTGCAGATTCCAAATTGCTCTCTAACATGGAACATCACCACAAGAGAATAATCATGGAAGCCATCGAGATAGAGAAACACCCTCACAACATGAACAAGCGTGACGACACATCCCGCTTGCCAGACATCTGGAAATTAGCCCTCCCCACAAAAACTGACACCAGATCCAGAGGCACACAGAACGCCATCACCAATCAACCACACCAGACCCAAACCCAGACCCTCTCCACAGATAAATTACAGACACCATCCAGTAGCCAAACCATGGTGGCACCTCCGGATGCTGCACCCCCCTGCAATCCCTACACAGATCTGGCTGGCACAGGCCACAAAACCACAGCTCGCCCCTATACACGAAGCCAAGCCAGAGCACAACTAAATGCAGTACAGCCATCTTCTCAGAAAAACTCTTCACAAAGTTCAAGAGGTCAAGACACAAAGGCTTTAGCAACTAATCCACACCTAATGACCCACCTAAGTGGTACTCAGGATATCACTCAAGAAATCACTCAAGATATCCCTCAAGCAATTAAGGAACAAAAGAAGAAAAGGCACACTAGCCTGGGAACTTCCTCTCTGCCCAGAACATTGGAGGCTATACACCACACCCCTCAACAGTATTTATAGGAACTCAAACACTGAGATCCTGCTCTGTTCCAGTAACAAGAAGCCGAAAGCACCAGCCTGAAGATGACGAGTGAGACCTCGTCGAAACGTCGCCTAGACACCCCAACTTTTACACGGGAAGACACCCGAGGACACCAAAACCTGCATATATATATATATATATATATATAAATATAATATGAAAAATGATCTTACCATATATTAGCATAGCAAAAGATTTTCTTTTGGCTGTGATTTAAAAGATTACATGCAGTATGGAATGTGCAATTTACAACACAAGTGGCAAGCAGCGATTCTATCGTCCATTAGAATGTTGTTGAATTGTGCACTCCGGGCATCAATAATAAGGTTAAATCTACTCCTTCACTGCAAGCTCCTTAAGTGCTTCTCCCTTAATTATGTTTCATGTCCCTCCCCGCCCCTGGAAAATAAAAAGAGCCACAAGGGAAGGTCTATTTCTGGTTGGGAAAAGGGTTAAAAAGCCTCTCTGTGTCTAGTTTTCTATTTAAACGCAACCTTCCCCAGGCTGCACACACATATACATCACAATGCTCTGCTTAATGTGTAGTTGAGTCTCAGTTTACAATAATGTTCCCATTAGACACTTCTCCTTCACTAGAAGACCTCTCTTGCAATGATCATTTTGCTGCTTCATTCTGCCAAAATAAATAACCATAATGTGGCCATCTTCAAGGACTATTAATGTGCACATTATTTGTTAGTTATTTCTTGATTTTCCATATAATAAGGAATGCAACTTGAAAGGAGCACTTGGCCTGGTACCTTCAAACCAAATACCATGTACTGTGTTCCAGCTGCAAGAGAATCATGAAAAGGAAAGCTATATACTTGTAATAAAACTAAGGCCATTAATAAATTGATAGAGAAGTAATTGTTTTAATGGGAAAATACAAACTAGTTACCTTAACTTTCTTCGCATTGTTTCTCTTTTCAGTAGGCTTTCACTTACACTTCTGGTTAAAAATGTCACTACAGCCATGCTTGGGTGTTTTTACATTGAAAAAATGCAAAATAATGTTTTCCTTTGCTGTGTTAAGGTTTCATTCTACACCATGCGTAACATATGAATCTGGGCTAAAGAATAGATTAGAGGCATAGATTTTACAGTTCAAAACTAAAAGAATTTCACAGATGAGCATGGGGCCATATTGCCTACAAAGTTCCATGTAATTGCTTTACTTGCAACACAGACTCTAATTCTACTTCCGTGCAATTTAACAGATTTATGAGAAGCCAGATGTTGGCAATTATGGAAACCAACATTATTCATATTCTCAGTACAACAGACCTGTTTGCACTGCAAAACCCAACGTAATCTATTATACATATAACCAAAGGAGAAGAGGCATCCTATTTACATACCCCCAAATACTTCATGCTGAGAGCTCATAAACAGCACTGCCAAAAGCAGCAAACCTTGCCAATGAACAAATAATAAAGCAAAAATCCCAACACCTTGTCATAACTCCGTTTAGGCGCCTAATGCAAATTATAGTTTATTATGTTCTTGTGTTTGTTATTTAATATCAGCCAGTAATCAAAATATCAGGCTCAAAAAAGTGGCATCCATTCCAAGTTCAACTTGGAACACAATTAAGACTACTAAACAAGCAAATGTTTTAAACCTATACATGAAGCATTTTTAGTGCTTCATGACACAATTTAAGGAGCTAGTTTTGAAGCAGAAAGTCCAAAATGAACTGGGTCTGGTCTACATGAGGATTTTCTTGCCTACAAGCCTTCTCTTCTTTCCTTACAGTCTCACCCTTCCATTGTAGTCCTTAAATGGGGCCCTGCTTTTAATCCTTCTCAATTCAGAAACATTACCATGGTAAGGATCCCCAACACCACCACAAAGCTTGGTCATTTACCCCATAATGCAAGTTAAGTAATGCATTCCCCTTGCTCGTGACAGGAGCCAGTAACCAGAGGCAAGCAGAGCTGTGCTCACTAGCTAAGCAGGCCTTTGCCTAGCTTGCCTTACTGCTAAAGTGGAAATGAAGGTTTTAAAATATGCTCAAATGCATCAGAATCATAGGAACTGTAGTTGACCCTAATCTCCTCCTCTTCAAACTGGCGGAGTGGTTGCATTTGTGAGCCATTTGAAGTATCACTCTACTTGTGATTCCCAGAAACTGGCGTTCAGAGATATACTGTCTCTGACACTGGAGGGAGTGCACGGCCATCATGGCTAGTAGTGATGGATAGCCTCAACTGCCATGAATTTGGGTAATATCCATCTAAAACCATTAGCACATCTTGTGGTGAGGTACTATGTGTTTTGTGAAGAAGCACTTTCTTTTGTCTTTGACAGAATATTTCAAAATTCAGCTTCATTAGATGGGCCTGAGTACTATCAGGGAGGGAGAAAAGCTTGTTCTTTTCTTCTTTATCTACCCCTGCATAACCCTATACACATCTATCAAGTCCCTCCACTTTGCCTTTTCCCCTAAACTAAAAAGCCTCAAATGTAACCTTTCCCCAAAGGAGAGTTGCTCCACACCACTGATCATTTTGGTTGCCCTTTCTGAATGCTTTCCAGCTCTTAAACAACCCTCTTTAGGTTATGAGGCTAGAACTGTACACAATAGTCCAAGTACGATTACACCATAGATTTGCAGAATGACGTGAAATATAGGCCGTTCTATTTTCAGTTAAGGGACACAGGTGGTGCTGTGGGTTAAACCACAGAGCCTAGGACTTGCCGATCAGAAGGTCGGCAGTTCGAATCCCTGCAACGGGGTGAGCTCCCATTGCTCGGTCCCAGCTCCTGCCAACCTAGCAGTTCAAAAGCACGTCAAAGTGCAAGTAGATAACTAGGTACTGCTCCGGCGGGAAGGTAAACTGCATTTCCGTGTGCTGTTCTAGTTCACCAGAAGCGGCTTAGTCATGCTGGCCACATGACCCGGAAGCTGTCTGCAGACAAACGCCGGCTCCCTTGGCCAATAAAGTGAGATGAGCGCCGCAACCCCAGAGTCGGTCACGACTGGACCTAATGGTCAGGGGTCCCTTTACCTTTGCCTATTTTCAGTTGGTCTTTTTTCTTGGGTGTCCTGGTTCCCACCCCAAACACCACAACCGAGGCTCCTAACGTGTGAAAGGGAAGAAAGCTTTATTCAAGGTTAACAATGGTACAGGTCAGGCTACAGGGACAGAACAACAAAGGCACACCTAGACAATTCAAGAACAGCATCAGGACAGTGCCAGATTTCAGGTGGATCCCCTGCACAGGGGGTACAAAATAACACCTGTATTTATACGGGTTCCTACTCAAAGTTAGGGCCCAGGCAAGCAGGTGATTGACTTGCTGCAACTATGATACAGTGCACTTGAGAGCATGCACCGAATGGAAGGCAAGAGAGAGGAGGGCATGAAAATAAATATTTAGGGGGCACACCGAAATATGTCCTCAGGACACCATATTACTAAAGTCTGGCCCTGATCAGGAGTCAAAGACTGGATGGAAGCTGCAAAGATGTCTCAACAAATGGCCATTCCCCACCCACCAGCTTTTAACAAGAGGTTTCTCTAAGGGGTGCCAACCAGTTCTCAGTGATGGAGGTTTTATTTGGGGTGGGGTTGTTGCTGCATTTTGTTTGATTACATTTTATCATATGCTTCCTTAAATCTCTGAAAATCATACTTTTAATTTTTTAAAAATAGTTTTTTTATATAAAAACTCTGCTACGTTTATTTTTACTTACTGCATTTATCGGAGAACCAGAACAAACAGAAAGAGCCATGCCTTACTCAGTTGCATAAAAAAAACCAGGCTCTGAAAAAGGGAGAGGCCTTATGAAAGATTGTATTACTTGGAGGTAAGTCTTATTGTGTTTGTTGGGGCTTCTTTCCAATGAAGTGCACATAGCCTGTGTGGTACCAAAATGGCATTAGAACAGAGAGAGACTCATTTAAACTGAAAAAATTCTTCCATTTTTCAAATTGTAAACGAGGAGTAAGAAAAGCACATAATGTTAATTGCACTTGTAATTAGGAAAAATTGATATAAACATATCTTAGGTAAACTGAATATTTTTCTTCCTCTTCTTGGCATGAATCTTAAATCAATTTATTCATGAGAAGAGCTCTACTGAAATCACCTGAACAAGCAAAGTGTGTTCAGCATCACAATGGATAATTTCTACTGACATGTAGCTTGATTAAAGATTGTGTCCAGGACTTGGTGTCCAAGACATGGATGAAAAGTAATGAAATACTCCTGATTTTGATGTAATTTGCATCTCTATTCAGACAGTTTCTTGCTTGTCAAAAATGCAAATATCCTCATGAAAACTGAAATGCACAAAATTCAGCTCAGCTCCAGTTTAGATTACTGACAACACAATCCTATGCATGTCTACTAAGATGAAAGTTCTCTTTAGTTCAATGAGACATACCGGTACACCCATGTTAGTTTCTGAAAGGCTGAAGGATTAATCACATGGAAGAGATGGAGGGCTTGGGCATTTCTAAATAGTCCTGGAAAACCCATGTGTGATTCAGTCATTCAAATGTAAGCAGAGTGGTTCGGGATCCAGCCATAAGAAAGCAGCAATCATATACTGTTATGTGCAGAAATGGGCAACAAGCCTTCACTGAGTTACTGCTCATTGGGGTTGGTAGTGGGTTCAGGCAGAGCACTTCGCTGGCCCCAATCCGGCCAGCTACCCCTCACATGCTCCTACTGCTCAGAATCTATCTCTACCCTGTGCATTTGAGAATGTAGTCATAATGGATCGAAGTAAAGTTGTTGCAGAATTTCACATATCTGCCAGGGATGAGAGGACATAAGATATTCCAAGTGATTTTTTTTATATATATAAAAACCACTTTTAAATGCTTAAAATAGCTGTTTAAAACTATTTTTTACTGGTAATCTTACTGTTTTACTGTAAGCTGCTGTGAGGTTGTAGTTGTTTTTACAGCCAAGTGGTGTATGAATTTTATGAGGTAAAATAAATAAACCCAATAAAAATTCAAAACATCCTGGTGTTGTAAGAACTATCATTTCCAGCATCTGTTTAAAAATATGTATTTTTCATTTGTCCTAAACTGTTCCACTGTAACATAGTTTGTTACCTTCATCATCCAGTCATTAGAAAGCAGCAATCATATATGTGCAAAATGGATAACAAGCCTTCACTCAGTTACATCACCATCATCAAAACTATTTCTTTTAAATCTAAATATGCCTTTCCATCTAAACCCAATCTACCAATCTCTCTTCCCATTATTCTGTCTTCTAAACCCCTGCAACTGTCTGTTTTCAACTCTTATCAGCAACTGGTCCCTCCCCTCCCCAAGATCCCCAAAGTAGATCCTCAATCTATGGCATAACCAAAAATATATGCTTATAATAAACATGTAGTTTTGTAATATATTCAGTACCTATTACACAGTTGATATTGCCACAATACCATTCAAAAATCTGACCAATAGTGGGCAGAAGTAGTGGACAATAGGCAGGAAGATCTTCAGTTTGGTCTTTCTCATATCTTCTGAATACTTTGTTTTTAACTGATTTCTACTGAGAATTTTAGTATTTTATTATATATTTTTTAAACAAGAGGGTTTTTTTCAATTAAGAGGTATATAAAATATGTTAAATCTGCTGCAGAAGTGCAAATTATATGGAGTGCCAGGCAGTTTCCCCTATAACACCGTAGGTGGCATCAGTTGCAAGAGAGAACTCCCTTCTTAGATTTCATGACTATATATTGATAGATTATATCAAGATTATGCCAAGGAATGACATCTGCAGACTTGATAGTCAATGAATTTGTTATTTATTGTGTAAACTATGTTATATTTAAAACTCTTTTTTAGCAGATTCATGATCACTCATGAAGGAAATAGCTCTCAAACTAGCCTGATTTCTCAAGTAGAAATACTACATTTTGATGTGAAGATTTAACGATATCAACTATATGAAATCCAGCAAAGCTGCACGATAAATATGACCCTTGCATTTCTTTTCTGGGAATACAATATGTACATCCATCTGTAGAAAACTATTCTGATTCATTTACCTTAACATTTCTAGCTTCTTTTAGACAGACTGGACATTTGCTCTTAGTATTTAATGGGAAAGTACCAGTTGCTTTTTTTATTGCTATTTATTTGGAGTTATTACTGTATTATTTCATTTTGTTTCTATATTTTTAAGAGATGCAGCCATGTCAATGTCAATGCAAAGAAAAAGCAGTAGGCAGGCAGAGGAAACAGGGAGGTAGGCAAGTCATAGAATCAAACGTTTTGAAAGGTACCTCGAGGATCATCTAGTCCAACACTCTTGCAATGCAGGAATCTCAACTAAAACATCCATGGCAGATGGCCATCCAACCTCTGCTTAAAAACCTCCAATGAAGGAGAGCAAGTGAGTGGTGCAAGCGCTGAGTGATGGGCTCAGATGAACAGCCAGGAAGGGCCAGGGCAGCTCCCAGCAGCTGTACTGCTCAGCTGCTACTGTGCACCTGCCCCTGAGGCTGCTGTGTTGGCTTCAGCCGTGTCAGAGGCTATGGAGGAAGAAGCGTCAGCAAAGTAGGACTGTGGCTGGGGAGCTGCCTCAGCAGGGAAGAGGCCTCCTTCATTGACCACCACTCCTTTTAATTCTCCTCTCCATAGCCACTGATGACAGTAACACAAAGCTCTTGGGACCGGGGTGAGCTGTGAAGGGATGGGGACTGACCCCAGGGTGTAGAGTTTGGAGGGTAGGAGAGCTGTGAAGGGGTGGTGTGTTTGGCAATTTATAAAGAGAGGGGTTTGGAACTTGGGTTGATGGGTAGGCAAGCAATGTAAGCCAGGGCAGGAGCCCCTGGTTATTTTACAATATTTACATGCTGCCTTTCCACTGAATTGTTTGAGTTGTGCATGACTGTGCAATGTGGTATGTATTGCATTTCACAGAGTTTGGTAAATAAACAAAACTGAGTGGGAAGAGGAGAGAGAGGTGGGTAGCAAGGGATGGATGCTAACAGAGTTGGCTTGCAGTTGGGGCTACAAAGATTAAGCTGTGTTCATGTGCACATCCTTGTGCATTGTAAGTCAGGGGTGTAGAAACTGGTCACCCAGATGTTGATGGACTACAACTCCTATCATCTCTTACCATTGGTAAGAAGTTGATAGATGTCCGAGCCCAAATCCTATTTACACGTTTTTGTTTATACTGTATCATTTTGTAAAACTGACTCATTAAAATGCCAGAAGCAGAACAGTTTTTCAGAGGTGCCACTTTCTCCCCTCCCCTTTGCTTAATTACTTCTCTGAGTAATTTACCTCTGTGCTTCATTATAATTGCAGCAGAAGGCAGAGAAACAATGAAAGCAACTACTGCAAGTTCATTTACTTTGTTTCCCCGACACTTAAAATGTTCCTGTGGCACCAAACTTCATCAAGAGTAATTCTGCATTTAGTGGGCATCTATTTTTGCAGGACTTTTCACACATAACACAGTTCTAAGAGTTATCCTGTCAGGGTGAGAAAACATGATAACTGTCACAAAGAAAGAAGAAGAAATAACTACAAGAGTGCTAATTTCAACTTCAATGGTACATTAAGCCATTACAATATAATCAGATATAACAAATGTATGCTAGGCTTGCAACCAACATATGCACAAGTTGAAGCTATAAACATTGCTTTGACAAATCATTATTCACAGGCAACTTGCCATTTAACATGCAATTTATTTCCTAGTTTTTAAAATGAAAGCTAGTAGCACATCTAAAAAGAAATAGCGTGGTTTTAGTGAGACCGTGAAACATGTACTATGTTAACTTTTAATACTGTTGAACTTTAGAATATCCAAAGCCATAATATAATTTTTGAAATATGGTTAGGACACTGTTTCTTTCAAGCTGTTTTTTTTAAAAGAACAGAACTGTATTTTTAAAGAATTGGATGCATTTTTATGAGTTCCCTTCTCTGTTTACTTGCAGTTGATATTTTGCAGTGCATTAAAGATAAAAAATTTAAAAAAGAAAAAGATTCCAATCAGAAAGCTAGCAAAATGTGTTTGATTTTGCCACCTCAGATTGTTAATACATAGAATACAAAATATAAATAGTATAAAGTAACACATACACACAATGCAATGGAAAATAATTGAGATTGTTTACCTTGCACCTTATAAAGTCTGGCAAATTGGTCACTTGTATGTTATGGCCAATCAAGCTGAGGCATCCACCATTCTGAAGGGAAAGGAAGATAATGCTGGCCAGTTTCTCCTTCTGATGAAGCCCCTCCCCCAATTCTGTGTGAGAGGATTGTGGAACTTAAATGGGTCAGGATGGCAATACCTCAAGGGCCACCTCTCCCCTGATAAACTAACCTGGACCTTGCAATCAGCATCTGAGGCCCTCCTTCATGTGTCCCCCTCCCCAAAAATGTGCCAACATAAGAACGGGCCTTTTCTGCAGTGGCTCCCTATTTGTGGAATGCTCTCCCCAGGGAGGCTTGCCTGTCACCATCATTATATATCTTTAGCCACCAGGCCAAAACTTTCCTTTATATCCAGGTCTTTGGCCTTTAACGATCTCTGGCCTTTCAGAAGTAGTTTGGATGTTTTTAATGTATTTCTCTTTCCTCTTGGTTTAATTGTATTTTTACGTGGGTTTATTGTCTGTTTGGTTGTAAGTTGCTTTGGGTTGCCCTGGACAAGATAAAGCAACTGACAAATTTAATGACAATAACAACAACCACAACGTTCCAGAACATCATGGATAGAGGCAAAGTATGCAGGGGGACAGGTGGGATCTGTGCTAGACTTACTCTCATGTGCACAGTGCAAAACTGCCCTGTTGAATTGCAGGGCGAGAGGTGTTTGCTGTTGATTTCTTTGGATGCTGGCAAGGAACAGAGTGGGAATACTTGCTACCCGTTCTTATCACTCTTAAAGAGTTGTATGTCTTCATTCCAAACACATATGCATAGAGCTGCATAGAGTTGGCACTAAATCCAAAGGTTGGAGTCATCATATAATTACAACACTTACAAAAATACAATCCCCCAGGGCTGGGGATTGTGGGTGGCACTAGCTTAGTCCAGGAGCAGACCCTAGCTAAGCTAAAACATAACAAATAGGCCAGGTAAGGGGGACCATGCCCCCTCCTAGTAAAACTAAACTAAAATACCCAGGTCATTTTCCTCCTGGAAAATGCTTAATTAGCAATCCTGAATCATTAAATCACATATTGTATTAGAGTTCTTTTATAAAGTAGGGCCTGAAATATGAAAACCTCAGCTGCTGCGCTGCATCAATGATGCCATTGATCTGTCAGTGGGCTAAAGGTTGTCACACATTACAATCTAGTGAATTCTAGGGACCTCACCAGGCTACGCTACATCTCATTGGTTCCATTCTGGGTTTCATTTGGGAATTCTGAAGAGTGGATTTAACTTATCCTAAGATGTTTTCATACTTTTGGGAGCACAACCAAGTGGTTCTTTTAGTGCAGATCAAGTTACTGTTTTCTGTCATACTGTTCAAATTGAATTGCAGTAAACTACTAATCCGGATAAAGGCTTGATATGCAACTCATTATGATTTTGCTCCACAATGTATTCCTCATGTAGGATTATGAAGTGCTCTGGAGCCTCTGTGGAACCCTCCAAACCCCTGAGTGCTAACATCCCATTCCTTTTTATGAGCCTTCAATCAGCTGATAATTTTCAGAATTGTAAAGTTATATATGATTAGACAAGATCTGTTCACTGTATTCATATTTTACTTCTATAGTTATTTCTGAAGCCAGTGGAACTATTACAAGCAATCAGTGAGCAATCCCTTTAGTCACATTTAAAAAGAAATTGACTGAAGTACTTTTAAAACATTACAATCTGCTTCAGTATTACATAGCTGCAACTGTTTCTAAAAATTAAAGCCTGTTGGAGACCAGTTTATATAGAAAGTAAAAACTGGTCTAATCTTTTGGCACCAGACTGCAACAGCAGATGGCTCAGCAATGCTATTTAATTAAAATAACCCCCATTAATTTCATATTCCATTTACATCTTACACCTGGACAACAGTGTCTAACCTTGTGAACTTCCACATCGGTTGGCAGGTCAAAATGAGGGCAGTGGGGTTTGAAAAATAATAAAACAACAATAAAATGTTGCTGTGTGTGTTGTTCCTGTTCAGAGTTCCAGCCACCCAAACATGACCTCTTCCAGAATTTTCAACTATTTTCCTCCTCCCACTCAGTTTTTCAGATAGCAGTCCATGACCACTTAGCATGTTCAGTACTCACTGGACTCTTTTTGGCTTCCTCTATTAGGTTTTTGTTCCCCCTTTACAAAAATGTACTTATACAAAACTTGGACCTTCCTGAAGCCTGCCAAGACTTCCCTGTTCCATAGGAATGGCACCATTTTGACTACATATGGACCAGCATTCAGAGAAAGTTGTTTTTAGTATATCAGGAATGGCTATTTTATAAGCCTGAGAGCTGCAATCCTTCCCAGCATACTACAGGGAGAGTAGCCAAAAGAAATAGACATGCTTATCCGATGGCCTTGTGCACAAATCACACAAATGAAGTACACATTGCACACACACATCAGATCACATGATTGCACATCCACCCACACGCACTACACATAGAGTCCCTATGGATGCACCAGAATACCACAGAAAACAGCACAAACGTTGCTGGAAAGGGAGGTAGAAGACGGGTGGAAAGAGATGTGATTTTCCTCCCCATCAGTGCGTTCTATAGGAGGGGTAATGATTTTCCTTCACATCTATCAATGCTGTGATAGAGAGGAAAATCACCTTCCTGTCAGGATGCATCAGATCCCATCAGAGCACTCCCATCTCCTGACAATGGTGGCAGGAACAAGAGAAGAGATGTGTCATTCACCACCAGCACTAAAATGGGCTGGGGACTTGTGGGCTGGAAGAAAGGCTTGTAGGGCTAGGCTGGGGGTTTGCCACCCATATGATATTGAAAAGTACCCTTTTCACATATGAACCAAAGTACAATAGGAACAAATTCTACATATTGTGAAGGATATTAAGGCTTGTATGGAGCATATATTTTTTTAAAAGATAAAAAGTACCCACTCTAATGACTACATTGTCCTAGATATATCCTCATAAAGGTCTTCTGCTTTCAGTAGTCCGAGGGCACCCTGAGGTGGAAAACTTATTTTTTTTATACATACAATTCTTACCCCACCTTTTCTCCCTTAGGAGCCAAAGGTGGCTTACAATGATAAAACAGATTAATATTCATATACCATTCTAATGTTTAAGATTATTCAAGAGAGTGACAAAAGAACTAGACAGACCACAGGTGCATAACGCTGGCTCTTCTGCAAATCATCATCTAAGGGCCTGAATGAGCAAATAAATCATCAATTTATATTTAAGCAATTCAACCATGGGTGCATTTTCAGTGTTCCTAGATGAGAGTTCCATAAGAGGAGGAGGAGGAGTTTGGACGATATCCCGTCTTTCACTCCCCTTAAGGATTCTCAAAGCGGCTGACAATCTCCTTTCCCTTCCTCCCCCACAACAAACACTCTGAGGTGAGTGAGGCTGAGAGACTTCAGAGAAGTGTGACTAGCCCAAGGTCACCCAGCAGCTACATGTGGAGGAGCAGAGACGCAAACCCGGTTCCCCAGATTGCAAGACTACCGCTCTTAACCACTACACCACGCTGGCTTTCACAAGTGGGAAGCCACCACAGGAAAAGCTCTCCCTCGGGTCCACACTCTCCTCACCTCAGCCAAAGGTGTAACTATGATCTGATTGTCTGTTGCACAGCGTAGAAGCCTGGGTGATTGGTACTGGGGGAAGATGCTGTACTTGGGTCCCAAACTGTTCAGGGCTAGACCCTGAATTGAAACCAGTACCATACTGGCAGACACTGCAAGGTGATTCCCCCCCCCCTTAGTGCATAAGAATTCTTTCACAATATCACTTTACTGTGATAAACAACAATAATAACGGGGTGAAATCACTGGTGCCAACTTTAGCACCACAGAAATGAATGAAACAAGTTGTTCCTGAGTCTGCATATATGTATATTAAATCTGTGACTGCTATTTTTGAACAGTAGTAGTTTTTTGTGTGTTTTTTTTAGTAATCCTGATAAGGGTAGAAGTAATGGAGGATCCATTATAAACTCCGAACCCTTAGGGTCCTTATTGGGTTATTTCCATTACTGTGATTTGCAACATAATAACCAGGCAAAATTTGAAACATCCAATAATGACTTTAAGTATGAATGACTTTCATGTGGAGTATTATCTATTAAAGCCATGAAATACTGTGAAATTCATAGTTTTTGACATAATCATGCCTGTGAAATCCACTGCTGAGGATTTATTGGGCATACGTTGCCTCATAGCAACCATCACTTCAAGCCAGAAAACTACACAAAAAAATTAGTGGTGTTAGTTACTAAGCCTTCTAAAATCCTATTTTAACATGCCAGTTGTAGCCCTTTTCTTTGCATTTGAGAGAATCTCGCACTGCATTCCTACCAATATTTTTAAAAGTACAGTGACTGACTGATAGTGACACTCCAAAGTTTCAGACAGGACGCCTTTCCAGCCATATCTGGACATATTTTTACATGTTCTGACAGGAGCAAAGCTGATTTCTGGTTTTGTTTTTCCTCATAGCAATCACAGACTGTTAACACTCAATTTACCTGAATCCACTTAAAGCCTCAATGTATACACAATGTAGAGTACACAGCAGACATCTCACCTTAACCAAGATCTTTCTGCATCTCTCTCAAAGCAGGAGACAAAAAGGAAACGCCCGCTACACAAACAAGTGGTGGCAGCTCAGTGACACTTGAGGTTCCCAAATGAAACTGGCAATGAAAGACAAAGCAGCAATGCAAAAACTGGGCTGGAACCTAGGTTTTGACACAGAACAGACCCTCCCCATCAGCTATTAAGAGCGTGCAAACAAGAATCCAAAGTAGGTTACTGCTTCTCTCTTTCCCTGGCCAGGTGATGGAGGGAGCAAGGGATGTAAAGGTGGAGAAATATTTGAGGTTTTTTGAGGGTGTGGGGGAGGAAAGGCTTGTGGTGGGAAATTGCATGGCAAAGTGAGAAGCCATGATGGCTTAAGGGTTTTTGTGAAGGTCCCAGCATTTTTGTGGCAATTGGAGACCATTTATCCAGCCTCTTACCCTAGAAACGGCCTAGAGGAAAACACAACACCCTCCTCCAGAGAAAAAGACAAACAATAATACACACAAAACCATGCCCAATAAAAGAGGGTGAGAACTCACCTTTATTGAACCCTGAATACAACCCCTCCCCCAAGCAAAACAACCTTATAGTCTCCCCTCTCCAGCACCATAGGCAGGCTGGTTTGGGGCATGTCCTGAACAGCTACTGTCACAGTCCGGTTCATGGGCGGTTGAAGTCCCGGCAGGGGACGTCAGGACCGGGGGCAAGATGGCGGGGTGGGAGCAGGAACGGGGGTCCAGAAGCCAGGAGTCAAGAAGCCAAGAGTCCGAGGGTCAGAGAGCTGGGAGTCAAGAAGCCAAGGGTCCGAAAGCAAGGAGTCAAGAAGCCGAGGTTCAAGGGTCAGGAAGCAAGAAGCCAAACACAGCAAGGCAGGAAGCGTGTTGCTGTGGCAAAGAGCTGAAGGGAAATGCTGACCTTATATCCCTTCCCAGCTCTTGCCACCAGGTGCTGTGAGTTACCAATCGGCCTCACCTCTACAGAACAAATTTAGGAAGACCCCAGTCCTGCAAAATCCTATTGGTCACAGGGCCTGGCTCCTACACGCACACCTGACAGCTACAGCCACTCAGGCAGATTGCTGACAGCCTCAGCAGGGCCTAATCCAGTTGTAAATACCTGCTGGAAACAACAAGCTCTTAGAGAAAGCTTTCTTCTACAAGAGGGCAGGGAAGCGGTTGTTAGTCAATACCTCTCCCTTCTTTGAGCCAGCTGCCTCTCCCCTTTTTACCTCCTTTTGCTGTTTAAATGACTTTGCTAACAGTCCTGAGCAAAACCTAACAAGAATGTTGTTCTTCCTCCATTACCTACTCGGTCTTCACAAAAACAGGTGGCACATAGCCCTGTCAGCATTTGCCTGCTTGATGTGCAAATGTGCTGTGAACAAAAAGTTCAGGAAATAACTTACATGCAGGGAGGTTAAGAAAAATCAAGCTCAGCCACAGAAAAATATAAGAACCATGCAACAACACACATGAAATCCAATCACCTTCCTGTATACAGCACAGCTACCCACTATATCCCCACCTCTCTCTCTCTCTCTCTCTCTCTCTCTCTCTCTCACACACACACACACACACACACACACACACACACCACATATTACACAATCTATCTCACTCGCACATTATCAGCACACATGATTGACAACCTCACAACTCAGTTATAACAACATGCTCTATGTGGTGCTGTCCTTGGGTTTGCTCTGAAAGCTCCGGCTGATGCAAAATGCTGTGGCAAGACTGTTGAGGGAGACAGGCTCTGGCCACCACATAACCTTAAAACTTATATCCATATGCTCCCACACCACACCATATGCTCCCACACACAAGGCTTTTAACAGCTTGGCTCTAGAACACATTAAAGACCACCCAGTTCCTTAGATCCCTGCCTGATTACTGACGTCCTGGGGGGGGGGGGGGAGCCACGGTCACCAGTCCCCTGTGGCTCTGATGCATGGCTCATATCCACCAGGAGCCACATGTTGAGTGTTGTGGGCCTAACTCTGTGGAACTCCCTTCTGGGTGAGATCAGACACAGTTAGACATCCAGAGCCTAGTGAAGAGCTTTTTATTTCAGCAGGCGTCATTTCTGTTCTTATAGTTAGTTTTCAGCCAATTTTGCCTCTATTGCATTGGTTCCGCCTACTGTACACCACTTAGGAACAACTGTAATGGAGTAATATAGAAATAGCTTAAATAAAAAAAACTCATACTGCATATACAACATGTGTCTCTCCCCCCCGCCCCAATTCTCTCTCCAATATGCACACAAGAAATGCAGATACTAACTGGAGTAGTGAACCTTTTCCAAACTCTTCATAATTAAATTTGAGCTATTGGCACCAGCAGCCAACTCTGTTCTGTTGTTCGCTGACCTCTAACACTAGCAGACACCTAAACTTCTGTAAACAAGCCAGTCTTAGGAGCTGGGGGGGTGGGGTTTGCCTCTCTCTGCGTCCATCACAACCCATTAGGTCAACACACCTATCTGCTTCTGGCTGGGCCTGATTTTCGTTTCATACCCACACAAGCACCCATTTTTCTTAATTATTTTTTCCTCACAAAGGCAACAAAAGAATCAAGTGTTCTCTGTTAACTGAAAGAAAAGATAACTGTGCTTTTGGCCACTTTACGATAAACTACACAAAACGTGTTGAGAGTTAACAAATAATGGTAAAATTAAACAAAATTCCAAATGTGATCAATGGAGGGAGGGGGGTATGCTGACTTACAATGTGTTGCAAAATCATTGTGCTGGAAACATTAAAAGATTTGTAAGTTAATGCTTTACATCCTATAGATTTTGCAGCATAAAGAAACATAGATAGGGCCTGTTTTGTCTTAAGTGACCTACCAAGTATAGCTAAGGGAGGCAAATCACCAATATGACCTCTAAATGCACATTTTCTGTATTACATTTAGAGATTTGATGGTTCATCTCTCTTGTAATAATATTTAAATTATATTACACAGAACAGTGCTGAGCTTAAACAAATGGTTGGTTACATCCTAAGTTTAGCGTTAAATGTTGTCTTTGAACATGATAGGCTGTTCCTAGTAGTAAGGATATGATACCATGCAGAACAATAACATAACTTCTCTGCTGTTCTTTGCTTACCAACACAGGACTCCCCGGAAAGTGAATAGGTTCCATTGTCATGGAAACCGCTTCTGCACTCACAGTGGTACCACCCTGGGAGGTTAACACAGCGTGAATGGTTGTGACATTCAATGATGCCCTCTGCACACTCATCAATATCTGCCTCAGAGAAAAACACAAGCCAGCCAGGATATTAATTTCCTTTGACACCAACATTTGCGATACTTAAACACACACACTCTTCTAGAGATAAAGAAACAAATATAATACATATTTTAATGAATGGGTGGACAATCTATCAGTAGCACAGTGGAATTTCACCATTCCTTATCCTAAGTTCACTCTCTGCAATCCTGAGGACTAAACATTTACATTCTTTAAAACAAATGAAGGGAAGTTCCAGGAGGGTTTTAATCAAGACCCCCCACCCCAAGCTTTGGTGACAGCTAGTTGCCAATCTCTTTTAACACAGCAGAAAAAGAAACACCTTGTTTTAAACTCTTTAATCCCCTTATCTACATATATTGTTAATTACTATAAGGATTTGGAAGTGCAATTAAACGTTTAAGTAGGAATTTTTTTAAAAAAAATATCAACTAGAAAACTGCTCCTTAGTTTTGTGTGGAAGCAGTTGGTTCATAGGTTGAATAATTAGATTACATATATACCAAAATGGAAAGCTATGATTATGATAATGATTGAAATGAATGTGCAAACTCTGTGAATTTAAAGTCAGACCTTTGTTAGAATATGCAGATTTGCAGGGGGGAAGTTAATTGCTGCTTATCTCCCCACCCCACCCCCTCAATGAAAAAGGGGACCTTCTGAGCGTGTGTGCATGTGTTTTGTTTTCTCCCACCAGTTTTTCCTGGGTTCAGCCATTTAAATCTCTTCTGCAATTCTCATGCTGCAAAATGGATCTATTAGACTGAACAGAGGAATTTAAACAGATTGATGGGGAGAGCTTCCTGTATCACACACGAGATCTTCAGGAGAGACAGTCCTCTCCAGGGGTGGTCTGGCACCTTCCCACCTCCTTTTTTTTTTTTTTTTTTTTTAGTTCCAACTGACAAAGCATGCCTGGGATCATGGGAGAGTCGCAAAGTCCCTTTGTCCCTGGTCCCTTGGTCTCTTTATAGATTTGGCCATGCAAAAGTGTCATTTGGAGGTTTTAATGCTCAGTAGTTGAGATAGCGTGAAGCTAGGAATTCTTGTCTGGCTCAGATTTTACTTTGTCTATGAGGTACCGGTAAATATTATGAGACCCTGAATTGAGTCTGGAGAATGATAGGTATCACTTTGAATTTCTGCACCTAAATGGAAAAAGGGGGCAGCGGAGAGAGAGAAAAAGAGAAAATCTGAAAATATTACCTTGTGTTGCCATTACACAAACTGCAGCACAGTTAATATAGCAGGGCAGGATAAGAAAATTAGTACTCTTTTGGCCAAATTTTAGGTGCTAGAGTAATAGTCTGGCAGCAAAGATAGATGTTCAGTATTGCTTTTGGTTTTTGGTTTTTTTAGGTGTAGTGTACTGTAGTGAGCCTAATTTCTAGCAAAATTGTCCTTAATCAGTAGTTGTTATTTTAATGCCTGTTCAGCCTCTACAGCATAGATGGGGAACCTGTGGTCCTTCAGATGCTGGATTTGGTTTACAAAATCTGCAAAACCGGAAATAGTGTCTTGGTTTGATAACTTTACCTCAGTCTAAGAACAGAATCCGAACAGTGGAAGGGCACCGTTGGCAGGAGGCATCATTAGGGAAAGCGCGCCTCGGTTTAAGAACGGTTTTGGTTTAAAAATGGACTTCTGGAACGGATTAAGTTCTTAAACCAAGGTGCTACTGTACTAGCAAGCACTAATACAACATTCACCCAATCAGTATACGATCACCTTCCTTTCACATTCTCTACCATCAACAGGTAATCAATCCATCATCTCAGATCTGACAGTGCTCATTCATTCAGCAGGTGAAGAGGGCGTTTTGTGTTTGCTGGGTCCATAAAATGTAAATACAAAATTTTAATTGTCCCTTATCAACTTCAACCCTGGCATTAAAGCTAATGAAGTTCTAACAAAGATGCCAGGTTAAGAGCAACCTTGGATTTTCAAAGGAAGTGGCAAGAGGGGATAGTGAAGTGACTCCCTCTTCCTACAGTTCCAAATCTCACCCAGAGGGAGGAAATGCACATCTTCCAACATAAAGAACGCAATAATCAGAACCAAAACCTATCAAATAGCATACAAATTCATGAAACACCATTTAACAGTAAAATGCAAAAAAGCCCTGCTATTTTTGTTTTTAATATTTTATTTTGTAAACTATTTAGAGATGTGATAAAGCAGCATAAAATATCTTAAATAAGAAAAAATGAATTACAAATTTAGATGTGATGGGATCCTGTAGGATCCAAAAATGCATTTATGTGTCCTCTTCTTCCTGCTTGGTGTCTAAAGGATTCCCTCAAACTCTGGCAAACATGCACAAAAAGGGAATTCTATAGTTGTCTGTTAGCTGCACATCTCTAAATACTTTCAACATAGACATGAGCCACATTTTAATGGTTGAAAATATCAGATTTCCTGCTTTCTTGATAACTCATGTTTCTACTCTGCCTTATAGCTTGTAATTTCAAAAACATTGTATCAGGACAAGTTAGAGAATATGACAAAAGAGGCAAATATATTTTAACAGCAGGTATGTGAGCAGCTGTAGATGCAATGAAGCAAATAAGAGCATACTTTTTATTTTCAAATTGGCAAGTCAGATCTCCCAAAGTACTCCAATAAACATGTGTTGCCTTTACAAAGGTTCCCACCCTCCAGTTCTTCTGCAATGTGGTGCTGATACAGAGCTCATAATCTATAATAAACTTGGCAGATTATTATTGCACCTGGAAGGTAGTCTCCTCTGAGATTTTATGCTGTATGTTTTGGAAGGCAATGTTTAAAATTATCAAATTAATTTTATGTTAACCTTCAAGTAATTAAGAGGCTGTAAAATTTTTGAGGCTGTTCACAGGGGAAAATGGCTGAATCTTCTGTTTAGATAGAACTATTACAAAATCCTCACTTGGATGATTTGCAGGATCACTGCAGGGGGTATCACCAATAATAAATGAAGAATTACTTCTATCCAAAGAGGCAAGATTAAGAGCAATCTGAAAATAAATTCCCTCTCTTCAGATTAAGTACCGGTTTACACATGGCCGGGGCATGTGATTTTGTTCATATGTTGCTTTATCCACAGACCACAGGAATGAGTCTTGGATTCAAGGACCTTTAGTTGCAACAGAAACTAGGGCTTATTGGTGCAATCTGTGCAGCAGCATCGCAGTTCTCATTGCAGGCTCCATATGCAAC
Organism: Podarcis muralis; assembly: GCF_964188315.1. NCBI lineage: Eukaryota > Metazoa > Chordata > Lepidosauria > Squamata > Lacertidae > Podarcis > Podarcis muralis. The sequence continues at coordinate 60,275,765 of NC_135655.1, read as the reverse complement.
AGCAGTGAGCACACAAGATAAAGATTCCAGATGAATGACATTTGGTCCGTTTTTAGCTTTTGGTGGTGGTGGTGGTGGTGGGGATTGAGCTCTGTTGTCAGGGACCAGTGTGGTGTGTGGTGGAGGCAGAGGACCAGGGTAGTGAACCAGGAGAGAAGACCAGTGATTTATGGGTGTAACACCACCCAAAATGCAGGAGCCAGGGGAGGAGGGAGAGTCAAGGTAGTCAAAGGTGGAGGAAGGTGGGTGTACTGGATGTGGCAGAAGAAGAAGGGATGATTCAGGTGAGGGACGGTTCAGTAGTTTCCCCACCTTCCCGCACTCCACTGTTTCCTAGAACCAGAAGGGACTTGAAAAGGAAAGAGCAGCAGCAACTTCTGTGCAGGAGAAGTCTCAGGTTTCAGGCACACAACCCATCAGAGGAGGGTATATAAACTGGAGGAGGGGAGGGGCTGCAACTGCAATAGGGCCCAGACCTGTGGACAGCTGCCTAGAGACTGGAAGCATATGAGTGTGTATTTGGAGCACGGTCAAAGTTGCTGTGTTTCTCTTGCCAATAAAGAGTTAACTATCAGATGTGTGTCTTCCTTATCTGGGATGGGCCATGACATCTGTTGATAGGTTAATTGAACTGGTTGTTATGTGTTTGCTATGGATTTTTACTACTGCTAGATGGGATTTTATTGTTGCTAGGTGGGTTTCATTATTTTATTTGCTCAGGGTCAAACTTTGATTTATATTCTCATTGTTTTGTATGTCACCTAGACACCCACTCTAAAGCTCACTGCACAAATAAATTAATTGTTAGGATAGCTGTAAACCTCAGAAAAGAGGGCTTGTAATATTATAAATGGAAACAGGTTTCAGGCAAGGTTGATGATGGCACCCACATCCCATTTAATACAACCCCTGTTCAACTGTAACATTAATATGTGAGTGAAGAACAGGAGAGAAGGAGCAGAAATCATATACCATGTCAGAGCATTTTTTCAGCAGGAACTTGCTGGAACTCAGTTCTGGCACCTCTCAGGTGGGTGCCATTGCCATTATAAGAGAACAAAGGAGGTGTTCATGGTGAGTTCCAGCACCTCTTTTTCTAGAGAAATAGCCCTGACAGTGTTCATTGCCGAAACCTGTTTTAAACTGTGCTACTGTCTGTTTTACATCACTTCATCTCAATGTGTACAAGTTGCAAAAATCAAACATGTGTCAGAATGCTTTATAAATCCTAGTTCTATGGGAATTTCATTGTGCATTGACTATAAAAATAATTGTGGGTAGGGCAAAAATTAAAAATGTGCACTTTAAAAACACCTTGCATGATTTCCAAAGATTAGGTGAGCTTTTAAGGGGTTTGTTTGTAGACTTCAGTGCTGCCATGGGTGCTGCTGTGTGCTTGCCTTTGGATAATCTTGTAACATTACCTTTTATAGCACCAATAGGGCCAAGATATATCTGAATCACCAGCTCTAAGTCTTATTATTTATTTCTGCATATTTATTTCTGCTTTGCAGACTATGTTGCAGGTTAGCCACCAGCTTCATTCAGATCACATTTATATTACAAAATGCCCTAATAAAAGGAAAACCTTTCTGTTATTTAGAGCCAATTCATTGTTATTTTTAATCTTGCCATAGTAACAAAATGGAAAATGGTCACTTGGTATTCACTTTAGAATAGACCAATATGATAATTTGACATAGCAAGCAAGCAGCCACACTGTAATCTCATCATTTATCATTTTGCCTTATTTAGCCTGGTGATGCTTTCATTTCTGCTCTTGCAGCCTCTACTGCTGCTCTTCCTGTTAGCTGCATTTTGGAGAAGTTAATTTCAGCATACGAATGCAGCACAAAGCTAGCTGCCCATTACTGTGGTTTGTGTGGCTTAAAATATTAAGCCTTCTCCAAGACAGTTTTCCCTGAAGTGGAATTTATCATGATCTATTCATGTGCTGCCGCTGATAGAACAAGTTAAATCCTATTGAGTAAGTTCAACTGCAGACCATTTACACACAAACTCCTCTTTTTCTTTCTTCCCTTTGTATTCTGATGTGAAGATTGCTTCCATGGATCAGTCTTCATCTGACCTCTCTAAATTCAATTTTCATTTTTTCATTTGCAAAAATCAATAGAATTTTCCTGCAGTTCATTCTTGTGGCCCAGTAACACTGAAAATATATTTGATTTAGATTTATGGAGATAGATGTTAACTGCTTGGTAGATTGCTCCCACAACATTTAAAACGTGAGGAACTCTGGGTCCTTGTTAACTTCTCTGAATTATGGAGAAAAGGGTCAAACAGTGCAATGTTATGTAAATTATTTTAGGAAAGTGAAGTATAGGACTGGATTACTTTTAAAGTAGATCACTGTCACATGTCAGAATTGCAACATTATCTATCTGATGAAAGAACTGAGGTTAGAATTGAAAACTTAATATCTATTTGGAAGATACAAGAAAAATAGTTAGACAAATGGAAGGGTTGTTAATGTACCCTTCATGTCAAACTTCAGCACTTACACAAAAGCTAAAGGGGGGAGGATCAATGAAAAGGGCCTCAAGCTAGGCATATTTTCATTCTGACTAAACCAAATACAGACAATATGTCACTGCTGAGCTGACACATAGAGGAGGGTGATATGAATGGATTCCTTGCTTCATCAAACACAGGATAAGAGTGATTCAAAGAATACAGTAAAACACAGAATCCTCTACAAACTGGAATAAGCAACACAGTGATTATTTATTAATAATACTTTTGATACTTGTACATACCACTTTCAGTATTCAAAGCACAGCACATACAGCATTATTGTATTCATTACAACAACTTTGTAATGCAGATTCATATAATAGCCATGATTTTCTCTTTTGATTGGTCCAAAATACTACTGTTGAACTGAATCATGACTAGATGAAGGGAACGTATCTTGCCAGTCCTAGCTTGACTGGCTGCCATTTTTTTTCTATGCACAAACCAAAATGTTGGTGCTTACCTTTAAACCTGCATATGGATTGAGAGACAGATATATGGAAGACCACGTGGAGCTGCCTTTGCCCACGTGGAGCTGCCTGCATGGCAGGGTTAGCTGAATAAATGGTTCTGTCAGTTGTGACACCTTACCTATGGAACACTGTTATCTGATGTCTTCTGGGTGCCAAACGAAATCTTTCTATTTATCCAGGCCAAACAAGATGATATGTGAAATGCATGATCATACATGGACTGCAGCACATGAGAAAGATATTAACCATTCTTCCTAGCTGCAGTAATGATGAAAATCACAGCATTGGGAGAAAAGTTTGCCACTTCACTGCACAACAAAAACCCCATCCCGATCACCCATCCCATCGGCAACTTAAAGTGTGCAAATGAAAGAAGAAACAATTGTACATGAAATGTTGTCATTTAAGTCTGGCCCTTAAATATTACTTGAACTGATCCATAATCCTATTAATCAATCAATCAATCAATCAATCAATCTAATCTCTGCTGTGGGTTAAACCACAAAGCCTAGGACTTGCCAATCAGAAGGTTGGCGGTTCGAATCCCCACGACGGGGTGAGCTCCTGTTGCTCGCTCCCTGCTCCTGCCAACCTAGCAGTTCGAAAGCCAAAGTGCAAGTAGATAAATAGGTATCGCTCCAGCGGGAAGATAAACAGCGTTTCCGTGCACTGCTCTAGTTCACCAGAAGAGGCTTAGTCATGATGGCCACATGACCCGGAAGCTGTACGCCAGCTCCCTCGGCCAATAAAGCGAGATGAGCGTCGCAACCCCAGAGTCGGTCACGACTGGACCTAATGGTCAGGGGTCCCTTTACCTTTACTTGTACTTCCAGTTTATGTGGTAACCCCCCTCCCTGGGAAAAGACAATGTTTGAATAGCAGCTGGTTAAGGAACAACATTGGGCAGATGCCATGATTTGATTTTATCTGGACTGTGTCGATATGGCAGCTACCTGCAGTGGAAGGCTCCTGGACTGATACAGCAGAAATACCAGTTTGTGAAGAGAGGATGTGAATTTACAAAGGGGAATCTTGGACTACAGACTTGGACTATAAAGAAGAAGAGTAAGACATAAAATCCACACAGAAACATTTTATTTGGACTTAAACTCACTTGCAGAATGAACGTAGAGGCTGTTGAAAATAATGAAGGATTAACTTCAGAATGTATTAAGGGAATTATAGTAATATTTTGAAATGCAGTAGAACTATGAGATGATTAGGAGTCCCTCCTATCTCAAAGCATGGGAAGTCAGCTAAAAATAATAATTTATAATTAGGCATAACATTGGGATTTGTTTGATTATTGGATCATAGAATCATAGAATCATAGAGTTGGAATAGACCACAAGGGCCATCGAGTCCAACCCCCTGCCAAGCAGGAAACACCATCAGAGCACTCCTGAATTTGTATAATTTGTATAATTTGGAATATATAGTTTGGTTTGATTGGAAAATTTCAATAAATATTATTTTTAAAAATCAATCAATCAATCCACTTAATATGCTTTCAATGCTCTGCTGTTTTAAAATGTTTTCAACAGTTGATTATATTGTTTTGTTTTGATTGTTTCATATTTCTGTCAACAGAGTGGTACTGAAGGATAGGATTTAAATAGGATTTAAATATTCTAAAGATTAAAAAGATTAAAAGTGTTGCAGACAGGATGCAGCGGCTGAATGGAAGTAGCTTGCCTAAGATCACACGGTAAGTTCATAGCAGTACCTGAGTTGTGATGCAGTCTCTTACAGAAAAATGCAAACATCCAGGCTCTGCCTATTATGAGCATCCCAAACAGCAGGCAGTAGCCACCAACCGGTGGCATCCTCACCAGTGGTAGCCAGCAAAAATTCCTCAAAATGAAGTGTTGGATCCTGCGCCAACTGTGTGGCTGACATTTGACAGCAAAGGACCTGATCCAGGCCTCTCTGCTGCTTCAGCCTGAGAAGAGTTAGAGGGTTGGACCATGGGAACCCTTTGAACTCTACAATTCTATGAAGAAGTATTTCCCCCTATTCTTGTCTTCTATCCTGGCTGGTGTGAATGGTGGGGCTGTGCAACTGCCACTCTATCCCACTGCTGCTGGCCAAGGGCTTGGATTGACGCCTTTGCCACAATGCTCATTGACATCAGTTTACTTCAGAGGCCCTTTTTTACTCACGTGGGCTCCACAAACATTTTCCAGGCTTCTAAATCACATATGGGGCCTACATTAGTAGAACAGCTTTCTCATTTGATATCTCTCTGACTCATGGATGGCAACAGAGATGGCAATGGGGGTGGGGGGTGGGAATTGAGCTAGTGCACTCATTATGCCACCGCCCCCCCCCCCCCGTCACATAAGGTATTTAGCATGCCTGAAAACGGCTCATTTGCTGTATTGAGGTAACACAGAATTCATCTCTAGTCCTTTATTCTTCCCCATGATTCATATTCAAATGCTTCATGAATAAGGCAGCTATTCACAGATTCTATTGCATGTTAAATACTTTTTCTATCGTGAACATAGGTTTGCTAACAGGTTGAACAACGTCACCCTGTAGTGACTTTTTTAGTACTGCCAAGTGCAATATTGTTTTGTTTTGTTACTAAATAGGAGAAGAACTGAATTTTGAGGAGGCTGCATCAAGATGCCAACTCTGTCCTTTGAGAACAGGCCCATTCTGCTAAAAAAAAAAACCCAAGCACTTTAGCAGTTTGAATTATTTATAAAGTTATTTATGCAGGCATGATAGGACAATTTGCCTCAAAAAATAAAACATGATGGTTTCAGAACCTAGTAAAAAACAAAGAATTAAAAAAAAGTCATTCTTTTAAAATGCTTCATCATCTTCCTGCCACACTAAATATACTGAAGGAAAGTTCTGTTAGGTTGTATAATACCAAGAAAATATAAAGTTTTAATGAGACAGAAGTGGGTTTTTCAAAATCACGGCCTTTGTTCATAAAAATCTTAAAGAGGGTTGCTGCTTGCATTAAAATAAATCGTATGTCATTTCTCTCTGGCTTTCGGTTGAATAATTAATTAAATTATAGGACCAGCAGTAGCAGGTGATCAGATCCCAGCCAGGCTAGGATTCTGCAAACATCAGCTCCAGAATAATGTAACCAAACTGAATAGAGGAGAAGGGAAAGCTCAACCACATAGAAATGCTTTGGCTGCTAATGCGCAAAGAATGGGATGGAAAATCCAGAGATGGCTCTGATTATTTGGCTCAATAGCTTTCCAAATACTTATTAGAATACCTCAAGCCATTACCAAGAGACAACACTAATATTTCCTAACATTTCACAAATGGAAAAAGAGGCACTCTTGTGCGCTTAAGGTGCTTCCTTCCTGCGCTGCTCCTTTTGCCAGGCCAACTCTTTGTCCTCCTTGATAGTGGCCTGAGGTGGAAAGAGGAAGGGCTAAGGGTTTAGTAGGGTTGGCAAGGGGTAGAGGGTTTGGTTCTTAAGGAAATCAGCCCTGAGTGCTCACTGGAAGGACAGATCGTGAAGCTGAGGCTCCAATACTTTGGCCACCTCATGAGAAGAGAAGACTCCCTGGAAAAGACCCCGATGTTAGGAAAGATGGAGGGCACAAGGAGAAGGGGACGACAGAGGACGAGATGGGTGGATAGTGTTCTCGAAGCTACCAGCATGAGTTTGACCAAACTGCGGGAGGCAGTGGAAGACAGAAGTGCCTGGCGTGCTCTGGTCCATGGGGTCACGAAGAGTCGGACACGACTAAACGACTAAACACCACCAACAACAAGAGGGTTTGGTGAGGTGAGGTAGGGAGTCACTGAAGGGGATAAGCAGGTTTGGCAAGATTAGCGAAGGATTGGAGTTTTGGGTAAGGTGTATGTGGGGTTTTGACAGGGTCAATGAGTTAAGCAAGCAGGGACACAGCCCCTAGTATTTAAATATTAATTTAAGTTGTTCTCATATTTGATGGCCACCAGGACACATTCTGCATTCCTTAATGCACCTTTAAAGATTATGCTAAATTAAACAGTAACTTCAGGATACAACAAAGCTTCACCCTGATTTTGCTATCCAGTTCCTAAGGTTGCTAAAGCTTCCAGTTTACCCCCCCCCCCTGCATTTTGCTATGCATGCTGATATAGAAACGGTGGATATTGGCAGATATCCCACATACATCATAAAGAATCCTAACACTCTCCATATTAAGTTTCTCTATTTTTTAAAAAATGAAACATTTATTGCTCTTTCAAGAGCTGAAATTAAAGAACAAAGGGACAGATATATTTTTTGACAAAGGTAAGCAGGCTGTCACTGAAGAATTAAGGGAAAGTTTGTCAAGAAGGAAACTAACTGTTTTAGAAACAGAACAATCTCCGTAAGTGGGACATGGCAGGCATCCAAAATCTTAACAACTCCAGCTTACAAAAACATGACTACTATTATATATGTTTGGAGCAACGTTGGGGTCCACATTCAATTTCTTCTTCAATAATCTGCTGCCCCCAAAGTTACAAAAATGTATGTGTGGTTGTTCGACTCTTATCCCCCTTCCCCACTTCCCTTCCTTCCTTCCTTTCCTTTTTTTCTTTTTAAATAGAGTCAACCCCCAACCCATTTCATTAAACCATTCTGAGTTGGTCGACTTTGATCAGGAAGCAATTCTCCCGACTGGGTGCTGCTTCAGACATCAATAATTCCAATTAAGCCAATACAGAGATATGACTACATCCTTTTGCTAAGCAATTTTAAAAAGACACAACTGAAATAAATGGAAAATCCTGCAAGAGAAGCTAAGGGACTTGTCAAGTTTTATTATTAATAATAATAAAGCTTTTCAAATATATGACACGTGTTCAAAGAAATGTACTTTAGTTATATCATAACGTTATATCATATTAGTTATATCATATCGTTGTGAAAGAAGTAAAAAGATACAGCTATATTTTATTTATCTTGTTGTTAAGCCTCCATTTCCCCTTCAGTTTAATAAACCCTTAATATTCCTGCTTCGTTGAAACTGAGGCCTGATTCCTATATAAATGGACACCACAATTTCTTACGGCTTCATGCATGAACACACTATTACTTGCAGCACACCCTGTAAATATTTCCATTAAAAAGGCTGTGTCTGGGGTGATGGTCACCTCTGACGCTGATTTTTTATTTATTTTGTGATGTCTATGTCACATATACTAGTCATAACTTGATCTCATAGTTTCTGAGCAATGAAGTAATGAACAAATGTGTATCATTATATACATACCCTCAGGAATGAATTAAAAGTGAGGAGGGAACAAAGTTCTCTTTAAGGAGCCTAAACCTATGAATGATTTGTACTGTGAATTTTACTGGAGTGTGAACATCCATTTCCTGAACATTTTTGCCTATCATAGAAAGGATTAATACACCCTCTCCACATTCTTGCTAGATATGCTAGCAAGAATTCACTGAAAGTATTTTGTGCAATATTCTCCTTTTGAAAAACAGACTTGGGAGTAAGGCACACCTTCTTGAATGTCATCCACAGAACTTTCTAATGCTTGTTGCTTCCTATGAAAATGCAGCCAATGTTTGTTCACATCTCCTTCTCTTACCTGCAAGCAACACCCTTCTAATCAAAATTAGCATTGTGTCCTATGATTTATTTGTGTCCTATAATTTACTTGAGCAAACATCTACCAAGTGATAAGAACCCAAAGCATATGCCAGTTTGGGACACTGCTTGTTTTTGTTCGCTTGTTTGGTCCCAAAATTGTTTACACAGAAGATGGAAACAAACAAACAAATAAAAAATCAAAAACTTTAAATAAAATTAATGAAAAGAACAGTGTGTAATAGGGATGGATAGAGGCAGCCCCACTGTATTTTTCTGTATTTCTGTATTTTTCACTTGCTTAGAGACTCCAGTCAACAGGGCCTGTTGGTAGAGGATGGCTGCGAAGGGACAACACAAGCAGCTTCCCCCCCTCCCTGTGCAGTGACCTGATAAGGCAGATAGGAAATAGCTAGGATGTAGCTTTGGGGCTTGAGGCTTTAGAACTTCTTATAACACGCGAGGGAGCAGGAGCAAAAGACAAGCAGGGAGAAAATGCTTGGAGAAGGTTGCAATGGTTGGCTGGCAAAAGGGAGGGGAACAAAACTACAGCAGGGGCAGTGAATCTTGTTTCACCACCTGAGATGAAATGGGATGTACTGCCATGCCGCTGAAGCATCCCTTACCTAGTTTGCGCAGCAGTGCCTGCAAAGCTCTTGAGACATTTTAGGAGATTTCCCTGTTTGCCAAATACTAGCAGCAAAGGGCTGAGCTTCACCTCCCTTGGGAGTAAATTCCACAACCAGGGTGTTTCCACAGAAAAGGCTCTGTGTTTTTCTCCAACCAACTGAACCTTTCTTGGTGGAGAGGCATAACAGTCCTCTAAATTTGATCTCAACCTACATGCATTTTCTCCCTGCTTGTCTTTGTCTGCAGGTAGGTTACCTAGCAAGGAGTGCATTGTAAGCTGCTGATCATATTTCAGTTATTAGTTCCAAGCTTTCATGTTTCTGAAAGGTTCAGTGCAGCAGCAGACGATGTGTTAGGGCTGCGCTGCTCACCTGACCTCCTTCCTGTTGTCTCACTGCTGTATACCAGGATGGAGAGGGAAAGGGCCAAGGCAAGGGCACTGTAGTGCAAATGTACTGGAAGGAACAGTGGATTGCCTCCACCAGCACTTTTGCATCACACTGACCTCACCACTGCCTCATCCTTCCTTGTCATTACCCTACAGTTAGATGGAGGTCAGGTGAGTGGCAAAGCCCAAGACACTGCCCATTGCTGGTTTGATGGCCACATTTCAAAGTACACACACACACTCCAATAACAGTGAGTTGCTGGATTAGATTAGGACTGTTAAAGTTTGGTTCCACCCCAAAAAGTTCTTCAACCAAAACATTTTGGAAACTGGAAAAAACACACAATCTAGCACTTGAAGTACAATCACTTGGCAATAAATACAAACACACATCTTAATTATATAGATAGCTCTAATGCCACTGATCCGTGGCTGCTGGGAGAAGGTCACAGACATTAAGATTTTGCCTTCAACTAAGTATAAATCAGTGATGTCTTCCTGTAATTTAATAACCAATCCACAATTCCCCTTAGTCTGCAGTACGCTCTGTGTAATTGGTGGCTAAGAAGGTGATGCATCATTATAGGGTTAAGGGGTTGAGCAAATATGGGAGAATACTAGTTTATTTCTACTTATATTGTAGCTATGCTGAAATGAATAGAGAACTAAATCCTGATAGAATTAATGCTACAAGTGTTTTCTCAATGAAGAAACTGCTAAGCTTACACTGCATTACTTTTTGGGTTTTGTCTTGACTCTATGCTTAAACCAGGGAGTCTCTCCCTCCCTCCCTCTCTGTTGAATACTTTTGTATTTAACTGCAGCATAAATAATTACACTGATGTATGCTACTAAAGGACCAGTCCACTGGTGCGGCTGAAAGCCTAGCAACTTTTGGTGCTGCCTCCTTGAAATTTTCCTCTCCATGTAATCATGAGAATTGGTGCTCATCACTTTCCTGGTTAGTGTCTGATGCGGATCCTCACTCTCCACCTCCTTCTCGGCCAGCCAGACCCACATGGTTGCTGGCAAATGCCCCTCAGCTGTAGCAACCATGGGGGCACTACCTCCCAGCCAGTAAGCCAGGTTCAAATGTACAAATTAGGGCCCAGGTCTCGCAGAGTTCTTTTGCTGGCTGGCTGGACATTGGTCACAGCCATGACCAGCAGGATTTTCCTGATTTCCTTCTTCCTTCCAGTGTGTTTTCCTTTTGTGTTACATCTTTTTAGATTGTAAGCAATTTCAAGTGATCTGTAAACTTCTCTGGAGCCCTCTTTGTTGGAAGACAGGAACAATTAAAAAATCTCCAAATAAGTAAGACATATCCTTACACTCAAGCATGTTGTCAGTTGAGACATGTCTTTCTATTCATTATTTCCTGTCGTTTCTAAAATACTGCTTATCCCTATTTTGTCTCTTGCCTCTTTCACTCACTTTCCATTGTTATCCAGGAAACTATTCATTTGCCAACACACAGAAATTTTAATCAAATGTTTGCAGGAATTGTCAGGTTTTATTTTGAAGTATTTATATATGACCCTTCATAATATTGGTCAGGGCTACCTATCTATACAGGTAACTTTTTCTGTCTACATGTTGAGAAGCCTGAATATTCCTAACCCTGCTGTGCCACTGAAGGGGGAAGGGGGGGGGGGAAGAGTGGCTGACAATGAAGATTCTGCTCAGCAGCCTCTTCCAGCTACCCTTAAGCTTTCCTATGGACCATGAAGCTCTTCTTTCTTTTGTATGGTGTGCTTGAGTGTGCTGCTTCAGTTGACTCCCCTTGATTGATTTTGTCTGGGTGGTTGCCTAGTCCCTGGCCACCGCTGGTGTTTTAAAGGCCTGTTTCACGCTTCCTTTGTTTTCCCTTCAGCTTGTTACACTATAGATGCTGAGTTCATATGGGAGGCACAGATGAGCACTTTGGAGTCACCATGTTGTGAGCTTGTCAGTTGATGGGCTTCCATTGTGCTGGCAGCAATAATAATCTTAATGCTCTGCATCCGATATGATGAAGGCTTCTGCAGTGCTTATGTGAGGTTATTTGCCCAGAAAAGCTGAAGATGAATGAGGAGAGATCATCTTTAGGGAGGCATTGTTTGGCTGACTTACATGCAAGTAAGCTGCTGGGGCTGTTTTAGCCTCTTTAATGTGCCAGTGGGAGATATTGGATCAAGAGAGCAGTAGGAAAGATATGAACAAGTCTGCCTCTAACAATGCTTTAAGGGAGATATATTTCACAATAAGCCTTTGCTTGGTTTTTATTGCTCATTTACCCATTTTTATACTTTCCTGTTCTCATTCTCTCTCTTCCCCCTTCAATATTCTACTGTTCCAAATGTAGATGCTAGTAAAAATAAAACAGAGTGGTTTATGCACACAGGAAAGGAGTATTTCTGTGGAACTAATTTCTTATGTTTCAGGGTTTTAATATGTCTTTCTCTGAAGAATCAAATTCAAAGATCAATGTATGGTAAGCGCCAAAGCTTGTAGCAAACAAGCTGCATTCTTTATATGCTCACCGGCATCTACGCTTTATTCCAATGCCTTGTTAAAAATGATTACTTTGCAAATCTTGTCAGTCAGTAATAAATAATAAGGAACTAATAACATATTTATAAAGAAAAAAAAGTAAAAGCAAGGGTAGAATGCCACTGCCCACTTATTGCAATGTCAAACCATGGGGCTTATGTCTATGTTTATCTGAGTGAGCTGCACTGCGCTATTAAGCTTCTGGGCTTAATTCAGTGCTTATTAGTTAAAACTCTCCTGCTACAACAAGAAGCAGGGGTTTTCCAATCTTGGTCTTGAATTATGTCACTACCTGCAGCTGGATGGTTTTTAAAAAATGGTTAGGGCTGACCAAAACTGTGTTTCATTTGGCAATAAAATAAAACAAAAATAGAGTGTCAAAAAGCAATACCCTTTTCCAATGATTTTTCAACCTCTTTGCAAAGATATTTGCCTATTCATTTACATCGCCCCCCCCCCACTCCCATTTTCAATTGCCTTCACAATGGTAGATTCATTGTGATTCATTATCTTTTTATATTACATATGTGATTAATCCAGGAAAGAGATATCCAAGGATAATCCAAGGATACAATATTCTGATATTCAGGGGGAAAGCAACACAATGTGAATGTTTACACAAAGTGTTGTCTATGAAAACCAATGTTAAATACATGAATTCACTGAATGTGTCTTTCCCTAACCTTTACAAAGAATAGCTGCAAGGTGCCCTGATCAGTTTTTGAATTACTGATGTCAATGTTACCTTCTCTCCCAGTGGGAACAGCAGCTTGGGGAGTGGGGATCACTGACACCATGACAAGGGGGAAATAGTTAACAAAACCTTCCTGCGATCCTGATCCAGGATGTTAAGTGCATCCACTCATTTTATGCAGTATCCAGTTTGGCCCCCCGTTATTAATCCTCATCATCTTCTGAATAGGAAGCATTATTATAAGGTAAAAGGTCTTGTGCTGATCAAGGTTCCAGCACCATCTGCACATCTTGAAGGTATGTTTGCAAAATTCAAAACACTTTCTCAACCACTTCTTCCCTTTTAATCCTTTTAATATTCTAGTATGTATGTAATGGTTTCAGCATTTTATTTAAAGCAAAAGAAAGTATGTTGCAAAGTTATTCAGTTTTATATATCCAGTGGCTTTGTAAACCTATCACTGAGAAGTTTCTGGCAACTTGATCTAATATTGGAAAATTAAACAATATATTAGAATGACAAGGGGAAAAATACTCCTTTTCATTTCTGAAGGCTAAAATAACATCTTGAGTGAAAATGTAATTGCCTAAAAGAGAATTTTCCCTGGGTACTGGTACAGATGAAGGCGGAAGGGGAAAATAGATGGGTGGGTTTTTTCCCCTTTCAAATTATTAATGAGGATGCTTCTAGCTGCTTCTAGAGCCAACCTTGGGGTGGGTAGGTGGGTGGGTGCAGAAGTAAAGAAGCCCCGTTGCACAAGGGGCAGATCCTCTGCACCCCTAGTTTGAATTCAAGATAACAACTCAAAGTAAGCATCAGGACTGCACTGCTAATCCGTTTGCATTTTAATAGCAGCTTGAAGAATCCCAGATCTGATGCAATATATGTTCACAGGCAAGGGAAAGGTGGGCATGCTTTGCCCAAAATGGCCTTACGGAATGATTTCATCCCCACTATCTCATTTTCAGAATACAGTGGTACCTCGGGTTAAGTATTTAATTTGTTCCAGAGGTCCATAATTAACCTGAAACTGTTCTTAACCTGAAGCACCACTTTAGCTAATGGGGCCTCCCGCAGCACGATTTCTGTTCTCATCCTGAAGCAAAATTCTTAACCTGAAGCACTATTTCTGGGTTAGCGGAGTCTGTAACCTGAAGCGTATGTAACCTGAAGCGTATGTAACCTGAGGTACCACTGTATATATTTGCCTGAGGCAGAAGAATAAGCAACTGTATAAAGAAATCAACCACCACCACCACCACAAAAGATATGCTATCCCGTCAATACTGTCTTTGTGGGGCAATGTGATGTGACGCCCTTTGGATCTCTGAGGATAGTGTAGTATGGAATCATACTATGGGGTAGGAAATGCCTAATCTTATTCTAACCTTAAGAAAATTATATTGTTTCTGCGAAGTATACTAAACGTGCAATACCTTTGTGAAGCTGTTCTTTTCACATGCAGCGTGTGCAAAAGCCACAAGGAGGCTAGCATTTCTGTTAATTTGGTTTTGAAATCATCCAGTGTGGTAATCTGTTTCGTGGCTTTTTGTTTCCTTCTTTACAGTTTAAGGGAAGTGAATATAAGAGAAGCAGTGCAGTATGCATAATTGGCTTACTGCTACAATGGAGGCCATACCCCTGACACCGAGAACAATTGCTAGCTGTGCTGGTTGATGGCTTTAAATTGAAAACAGTGTTTATCATTTCCAGGAGGAGCGCAACTATTTCTATGTGCAGTTAACAACTTGGAACCCATTTATTGCCTTCTTTATAATTTAAATTTGCTACTATTTTATTAATTAAATTTAGGGAGTTTTTTTAATTTCTCTGAGAGTTCAAAGTGCTGTAAAAACAATAACCTGCCTTGCTCATGGAACAAGATTACAGATTCTGACTATGCTACCAGTCACTTAAAAATATTCAAGGGGATTAAAGGTAAAGGTAAAGGTACCCCTGCCCATACGGGCCAGTCTTGCCAGACTCTAGGGTTGTGCGCCCATCTCACTCAAGAGGCCGGGGGCCAGCGCTGTCCGCAGACACTTCCAGGTCACGTGGCCAGCGTGACATTCAAGGGGATTATTCCTCACCAAATACATGTGCTGAGTATAGTATTGTTAGTACAAAACTTGAAACTTCAGGTGAATCAAGGTCAATAAAACTGTGACACATGATAAAATAGTCCTGTTTCTTTATTTCAGTCATTGGCAATAACATTTATTAAAATATTTATAAGCCTATGCACATCTACTCAGAAGCAGTGCTTTTCCCCAAGAAAAATAGGTGCTGGAATTCAGTATGAAGTTGTTACAGTAAGTCACCAGGCGACTCTGGGAAGCCCTGAACAGATGCAGGTGCCCTTGGTTCTGACACAGGTCAATTAAATGTGCCTGCAGCTCCCCTGTTCTCAACAGTATAGGCCTGGCTGGAAAGCTTAAAGCATGCCACTGCTATACAGGTGATGGATTGAAGAAAAGGAAATAGGGATTGGCCCCACCCCATAGCTTGACTAAGAGCAGCTAAGAGCAGCTAGGAGCTCGGTGGAGTCACAGATCGGAAAAAAAGTGTAGACTCACAAATGCTGACCAGCTTCCATTTTGACTTGAAATGTTTGTTTTAGGCTTCTCAGAAGTATGTAAAAGCAAAAAGTAGACGAAAGGAGCACTGGCCCACAATGGAAACCACCTGAGAGGTGCCAGAACTGTGCTCAAAAGTCCCTGTGAATTCCATTGTCATTACTCCTAGGTAAGTCTGTACATACAAGTGATGTGAGCTATGAGTCCTCATTGGCCTCCCCTGATTTAATATGATCAGAATTGCTCCGAACTATTTCTCATATGCATTTTTTTAGAGTTAAAATTACAGCATGAAGTATTTACTGTGTTCAGTGTTTCAAAGGTTAGCTACATCAGGTGTAGACATTAGGATTCTGAGGTATTATTTTGAAAGCACATAATCCTCTCCTCCAATTTTTAAAAGTTTGTGTGCCTTGCCTTTCTGATCAACTCAGTGAAGACGTTATATTTTGAACATTTGAACATAAGTAACTTTCCACTTGTAAGTAATTTTAAAAGATAATGTATTTTATGGGGAGCTGCACTGCCATGGAGAAAGGGCTGTAGATCAGTGGTACTCCCTTGCATGCAGAATATCCTAAATTCAATCCCCGACATCTGCAGCTAGGGCTGGGGAAGACTTGGAGAGCTATTGCCAGGAAGCTAGCTGGACCAATGGTCTGACTTGGTATAAGGCAGCTTCCTATGTTCCACCACATTAGCAGTGGCAAAATATTAAAAGTAAAGGAAGCGGGGAAGAGGCAGATGAGGTAAGTGAACAGAGGCCCCAAACTGCTAATTGCCTGATTTTCCCTAACTGGTTAGCTGGACCTGACTGCAGGCAAATGGCTTTCTATCTGGAAGTCACCACTAGGTGACACATTTTAAAGTGAATCATTGTGGCAGGTTTTGTTTTTTTATGTACACTGAAGCCCTTTCATATATTTTTATTGTGGTTCACATGATTAACAGTGCATCCCCTGCCATCCTCTTCACACCAACCACACATTGGGAGAAAGTGGGCCATGGGGTAGCCTACCCAGTGAGTTGTCTGCTACCGTCAGGATCCCAAACCCTATATAATCATGGTTCCAGATCACAAGAAGAGCCTAGCCTGTTGCAGACATTCCAGAGCATGGCTCGCATGAGACGCGGGGGTGGGGGCAGCTGGCACAACCAGTTAACAGCTCTTCACAGGACTTTTAGACAGATGGGAGGGAGTGCCTGGAGGCAGCTTGAATCTGTGCAACAAATGGCAGGGGATCAACCATTCTTCTTTACTGGTAGTGCGGCCCTCATCTCTCCCTGTCATCTGTTCATCTGGCCATCTGATTCTAGACATATTGAGTACACAATGGACGCAAAAAAATAATTATAAAGAATCTTTTGAGCTAAAGTGGAGGATTATTTTGTGAGTATGGAAAATAGAACCTAAATTAATCATTTACTGTCCTCTTTTCTGCTAAATTGGAAGCTAATTAGAATCTAGCCTTATAAATAATTATTTTACCTATATTTGTATGCAGCAGCTGTTATATATGATCTTGACATCTGTGTACACTCATTCAAGAGGGGATATACTTTATATACTATAAGAGAAAAGGATCGCATAAGTAGGCAGTGATTATAGGCCAATTATACATCTCTTGATTATAGTAAATCGGGTTTTGCCATATTTTAGTTACTTTATTCAGCTACCAGCATTCTCTCGATAAGAATGAAGATTGAGTACTATAATGACAAAAGAGCTCATGTAATTTTAAGCCAAGATTACACTGAATTTCAAATGGTAAGTGAATGACAAGGAAACGTTTCCCATATTATTGACAACCTCAAACACTCAGATGTGTTTGGGATCAGGCTCTTGAATACATTAGTTTCTATGGGAAGAAAGTAATGCTGAGAGCTATTTCCAGGCAGGGAGAACACAAATCTGTTCCATAACATCTTCCAGATTATTAAAAAGTGTCTGTGAAATCTTCCTAAATACTCTGTGGATCTGCTGGTAGAGTATAAAAGATTCTATTATTTATTGTGAAGAGATTGGAGGTTCTGAGGCAAGTCTCAAATAAAGAGGGGCAGCAAGCAAAAAAAAGCTTGGGAAATCTAAGTTCCTTAAGGATAGTTTTGTACCAAAATTGCTAAAGCAAAATAGCTTACGTTTCCTCAAAAAAGAATGCCTAGACATTAATGACATACCTTGATAAGAGAAATGGTTATGGAAGATGAAGCAAAATGACTTTTCTCTGAACATTCATTTCCGTTTAATAAATGGTCAGGCAATCCATTTTCTTTTTATTTATCTTTGAAGGCAAACACACTATAGGTTCAATTTCCAAATAAGGGCTTCTCACCAGGAGGAACAAATCATTGATTTGAATGTTTAGCTAGACACTTAGATATACTGCATGACCAAGGAACTGCCAAAATGCCAGTTGGAATTTTGACAAGAAAGCTTTTGACATGCTATTGAAGTCTCTATCTTTTGAAAACCACTTCTTCACAATGTGTGCTTAGCTGCTCATGCACAAAGGAACAACAGACAAAAATTCATTCAGCAAACTTAGTGCCATAGCCTGACTAGAAGTCAGGTAATTATGATTGTTTTGTGCATCTCCAGCTTCACTTTTCAGGAGAAATTTAGTTCATTCAAGAGAAACTTAGTTCATGTGCAAGGCTATTTTCCAGCACAGCAGTGTGTTGTTTCTGTTGCATTATGATGACACTAGTACTTCTAAGTGACTATGGCCCTATGTTTTGTTAATCACTATTTATGCTTCTCACATGCCTTCTTGATGCATGTGTCATTCAGGGACAACAACAATTCAACTCAACCTTTTGAATGAAATGCATTCACATTCTTCTAATGTAGGTACAAGATCTTCTAGACACATCACTGTCAATATTTTTTTAAATGTGTTGTCAGGGAAACAGAGGCATTTATTCAGGACCTTGCAGTAAGTATGGAAGATTCTTGCTTTCAGCTAATTTATTTCAAGATATGTACGTATATATAGTTAAATATATAGGTGTTCCTCAAAAAAAAAAAAAAAAAAACACTAAAAAAACTCTTACCAGACAATAGAAACAACTAGCCTGTTTAACTTAGCATCAGAACAGGTAGCATAATATTCTATCCCATGATGTTTTGTCATGAAGAACCTCACAAATATCAGGGTTTTCCTATTTAATTTTGGGCTGGGGGCATGTGCATTATGTTGCTGGAGGAGGGCATTTAAAAAGCCCAGGACGGGGGGGGGGGGGGGCTTAAAAAGGCAACCAGAACCCAAAAGGGAAA
Organism: Podarcis muralis; assembly: GCF_964188315.1. Lineage (NCBI taxonomy): Eukaryota > Metazoa > Chordata > Lepidosauria > Squamata > Lacertidae > Podarcis > Podarcis muralis. Next base: position 60,257,099 of record NC_135655.1, on the reverse strand, counting down.
AGGGCCCATGATTGTCAAGTATTGCACACACACATACAGATCCTCCTAAATAACTGTGGTATGCACTTTCAAAACTAAATTAGAAAAAGAAAAAGGATGCCCACAGTAGTACCCAAAATACTACCCAAAATTTGTTGTCTTAGGTGAGCAAATGCCTCATTTGATCTCAGTGATGTGCAAACAGTCTGGGCCCCTGAAAATCAATACGATCCTTCATTACTTCTTGCCAAATTCTCCAAATGTCTCAGGAGAGTTTTGAGAATGCAAAAGAAAATGCTCAAAGGGATCAACTGTTGGAATACCCCCATCACCTAGTTCCACTTTACCCTCTGCTAAGGAAAAGTACTCACCTTGGGAAAGTGAGTAGCAGGTGGTAAAGCACAATCTTGCAGACATCTCCTCCTTCCAAAATGAAATACTGGCTGCACCTTTTTCCATTGGGAATAATGGGTCTGAACTACAAACCTCAGAAAATAAAACTGGCCAGGAATCATGGGGTGTGGTCCCTGACAGCAGAAAACACCCCCAGCTCAATAACATGTTGAGCTTGTTCTATTTTCTTTGAAGACCTATGCCACCTGCTATCCTACACCCTCCCTTAAAGTTAGGGTTTTGTTTTGATGAAAGAGCGTGGCAGTGTAACAGTTGGCCACAGGTAAGGAGGATGGAAGCAAAACTGAGCTTGGCGGTCTATTTGTAGCAGGCTGTGTCTGCCTCAATTACTCTACTAGTCTAAAAATGTCAGGAACAATAAAACTGCAGCATGTAAGGCCTGGAGTCTGAAAAGTGCTCCATATTTTAACAAACCTTTAAACATTCGTAGTCCCAGATACTACATAATATTAACATTACAGGACACAAGTGTCACCTTCCTTATTTTTCATTTTACAAATCAATATACTTACTTACAGGACTCTACTGTATTCTGTTAAATGCCTTCCTTAGACTAGAATCTATGATATTTAAACAGAATTTAGAGCATATCAAATCAGAGAAATTCACTGCTAAAATCTAAGACTGTAGGTCTGTCAGTTCAATGACAGAGGTTTTAATTTTCTAAGTATATTGCAATAGAGTTACAACTAAATCATTCCCTAAGCTAGCAAGTAGACGTCATGATTTGAGGACTGCAGACTTTACTGATTTTAATCCCATGTGTCATGGAGAAAATCAACACCAGCTCTATAAAACTAGGCAGTAATAACAAATTATGCTTTCTACCTTGGAAACCACAATGAATTTAACATTTCTATCAGGTTCACTATTTTTTCAACCAAATATTGTGACATTCCATTAAAAATTTAGGTTTCAAGGTCACCTATGAGCTCCATGTTACAACACAACCATAAACAAGAATAAAAGAGCAAACAAATCAATTAACAGCAGATATATCAATAAAACAACTTGAGTCAACTAATATCAGTTACTGTTAAAGGCTTGGGCAAACAAAATGGATGCAGTCTGGCATCTAGAATATAGAAAAGTGAATCTTCCACAAATAAGGATGGCAACACATAGAAGGTCCTCTCCCCTGTAGCCACCTGCCTAAGCTTCAAGAGTGGAGGCATCCAGAAAAAGGTTTCAGAAGATTGTTTTAATTTTATATGAGAGATCATATTGTATATACATTGGTCCTAAGACAATAGCTGCTGTAGCACTTCTTAACCCTTAAATTCAGGGATGGAAGCAATATTTTTTTGAAAAAGATCACACAAGATACATTTCAATAACATACAAAAAGTGAATATGAGATTCTATTAAAATAAGCATCTAAAACTTAAAAAGAATCAGGTCAGCATTGATCTCACTAGAATTGTTTTGTTCAGATTTAGATATCCTAGTTCAAAAAGTATTCCAAATCTGAAAGGATTCAGAAAGCAATTATGAATATAGTAAGTGATGGAAGACAAAACATGTTCAATGCCAAGAAAAGTGTGTGAGAGAGGAAGGGACATCAGAGGCTATATATTAAGAACAATAATTTTTCATTCTTATGAGTAATAGAACAAGAAACCATTGTTTCAATGTTAAGACGATAGGATAAAGTGCCTTCCTAATTACAACAGTAGTTAGTAGAATCAGAAGCCTAGGAATGCTAATAGGAGGTGAATAAGTTTCCAGCTGCCAAACTGGATAGCTCTTTCAGCATACAGACCTCAATGACCTGTACTGTTTAGGAAAGGCTTGGCTGCTTTTCTTTGCAATTCACTTTATAATCATGTTAGATGGCTGCCACATCAGTTACTGTCTACATCTACTTGAGTGAAAGACAGATTTTCCCAGACTGGATAGCAATGTTCCTGAGCCTTCAAAGTGTATGATTATCCAGTGCATGTGGAGTTACTTCCCAGCTAATAGGTCAACTTTAAAGTTTGACTCTCCCTCCTGTTTGCTCTTGTTTGCCAGATGCTATCAGCCTCTTGGGAATGACTAGAAAACTTTTAGTAATAGTAATTGCTATTTGCACTGGCAAATAGTAATCTTGCAAAGACTGAGCAGGACAAATACAAAATTAATTAATTAATTAATTGCATAAGGATGAAGTAGGCCCAGTTCATTCTTCTGGTACATGGCAAGATGGCAAGGTGTCCCAGATTTAATTATCATTCACTTTGGTGTCAGGATAACAATGGCCAGGATGGGAATTCATCATTTAGACGCAGTGGGAGAATTACAATGCTGCTGTGCCACTTCAACTCCCTGCACCCTAAAAAAAAATCTGTTCTAGAGGACTGGTGGGCCCTCCAGGACACTGTGGTAGATAGCTTGGGGGATGCAGAGGAAAGGGGGAATTGGCAAAAATTGGGGGCCCTTCTCTCATGTTGGGAAATGTGCCTCTGAGGGATCAAACGTCATTTCAAATATATTAGATTAAACCCAGGATGATTTACATCATACACTGGAAATGTGCCATGGATTAGGATGCTGTGATGTGACATGCTGCAACATCAGGTATGTCACACAATTTCCCCTGTGAGAGTGTGTTGGCCCCCCATGAGAACTGATATTTGGGTTATTTCTGCACGTAGCACCATCATCCAGGCACAGGTAAATCAATTCTATTTTTAATGGAGGTATTTGAAGATGGCCTGATCCTTCTACCTCACCCCTCACCCCTAATCGATTTCCTGTTTAAAGCAAGCAAACAAAACCCCCTGAACATGTTATCTACCCACAAAATCATTGGTAGTGTGAATTTGAATGAGTGAAGATGTGACATCTTTCTGCATTGCATCCTCGGAATCTATCTCCAGATGATGGCCACCTCAAGGATTCTCTCAGATATCCCTTCAAGGAATATGACATTTAAGCATGCAATGATTAAAGTCTCTTGTTAGCATTATGCAGTAGTGAGGAAGCTACACTAAAGTGGAAACAGAAAGACTGGCCTTTGTTCCTCTACTGTAATGTGTTGCTAACCTGAGACCTGGATCCAGTCCCCACCCCTGCAAATTTGCAGTTTGAAAAGTGGAATGACCTCTCCTACAGAACAGGCAGCCATCCTGAAGTAGAAAATGCCCACTTGGAACCTTTTATAAAGAGAAATTCATGAACATCTCCTTTTTCCCCCCAGGCACCTAGTGTTAATAATGTGGCAGCCTAAGATTAAATCCAAGTCATGAATTTCATATATTTAAGTCAAAGCTCGTGTGGAAATACAACACTGTTCCCATTTTTAAAGTAAACATATAATAGTAGGAAGCTGGTACACACACATTTTTAAGAGTCACAGCAACTAACATGAATTCTCTGTATAGAATATATATTCCACTTTATAAATGTTTCTCAGGACAATAGATTTCTCTGCTGCTGTTGTTTTTGGTCTTGACTGTCATATGGGAATATTTAATCATTTGCAAATTGGATATAGTTCTTTTCTCCCACTGCTAACACCCATTATCCTAAACTATAAACTGTGTCAAATCAGCTATGAAAGGCAGTCATGATTCCTTAAAGATTATGAAAGACTAATAACTCATATACCCCATAAATATGAATACATTATTGAGGTTTTTTCCCCCCAACACAAAGGAAGATAATCATTGCCTTTCAACTGTGATGCATTTTACTAGAAAAGTATTTATGTGAAATAACTGAGCATTTGCATGAATTAAGGTCAAATCCTACCCCCAACTACTCAAAGAAAAGGCTCTTTGACTACCATTTTGCTTAAAGGGTATATTTAGTGGTTCTTTGAATATTATAGCAGTTACAAATGGCTTTAATTTCATATCCTTCAATTTAAGGGCAAGCACAAACAAAAGGAGGATATAAAGGTGATCTGTCTGGCTTTGTTCTACATAGTGGCTTTAGGTTTTAGCTAAATATAAGGTGCTGTTAACTAATGCAGAATAGAAAACATGACATTGTGAAAATGTATGGGGCTATAATTTATTTTTCAGCAGTTATTTAGCTCCCACAAATGTTGCATGTCTATTATATAAGGATCAAGCAGTACAGCAGCATACTGGGTTTCACCCATATTTTTAGGGCAGAAAGTGGTTGCCTGATGCTTGACAGCTGACAGATTACATAACACCAATGCAATGCAATGCAATGCAATGCAATGCAATGCAATGCAATGCAATGCAATGCAATGCAATGCAATGACTGCCTCCATGCTTCTAAGCCCAATTCAAAATGCTAGCATTCACCTATAAGGCTCTTTACAAGTCAGAAGGTGATGAGCAGGGAGAGGGCCTTTTTAAATTGTGGCTTCCCATCTGTCTCTCTCCAGCGAGGTTTCCCTGATGCTTTTGCTGACAGCTTTTTGGTGCTTGGTTAAAACTTACTTCCCCTCCTCTACTTTTGATGAACTAAGATGATGTTGTTTTGCTATTAGTATGCTGCCAAAGCTTCCTGTGGCTGTTATGGTGTGGATTTTGTGTGCATTACCATATAAAAACACAAAAATACATACCATAATTAAAAACAAAAGCAATACCCCACCCCACAGTTTAAAAGGCCACAGATAAAGATAAGTAAGGAAGATATGTAACAAATATAAAGACCAACAGATACAGATATCTATCTATTTTATGTTTATGTTTTGCAAGTTGCTTGGATAGTAAGTCGAATAAATATTCATAATTTTATTTATCAAGAATTATATATCAATATATATCACAAATATCACAAACTATTCGTTAAAAATAGCAATAGAAATAGACTTTCAAAACAGTATATAAATTTATCCACAGATAAAAGCAACAGTTTTAAAAACATATGCAATCAAATTACCTCTCTAGCTAGGCTTGTCTAAAACACTATTTTAACAGGTGTTGAGAACAGTACAATGAAGTTGCTTCCCTAATATTAATATGCAGGGAGTTCAAGAGCACAGGAGGTGCCACACTAAAAGGTAAGATTTCTTGCAAAATGAACATTACATGGCACTTTGTAGATCAAAGTAGTCTAGTGGGCACATATGGTGTAAGGCAAGACTTCAAGTAAACTGGTCCCAAGCTGTTGAAGGCTTTATATACTAGTAGTAATATCTTGAATTTGGCCCAGTAACCTACTGGCAAACGGTGCAGATATTTGAGCCAAAGTGTAATAAACAACAGTGTCTCACTCCTCTCAGGAATCATGCCGCATTGCACTGCAGCATTTTGCACTAATTGTGGTTTCCAGAATAAGCACAGGGGAAGACCCAAGACAGAGTGCATTACAGTTACAGATAGGTAGCCGTGTTGGTCTGCCATAGTCAAAACAAAACAAAATAATCCTTCCAGTAGCACCTTAAAGACCAACTAAGTTAGTTCTTGGTATGAGCTTTCGTGTGCATGCACACTTCTTCAGATGCATTACAGTAATCCAATCTTGACGCTACCAATGCCTGAACTACAGGGCTAAGCTACCTTAGTTCAGGAACAGCCACAGTTGTCATGCAAGCCAAAGTTAATGGAAGGTGCTCCAAGCTACTGGAGCCACCTGGGCCTCCAGTGACAAAGAAATGTTTTGTAATTATAGCCAATTATATCTGTGTGCATAAACACAAAGCTAGGTTTTCCATAAATATTCATTCCATTCAGGTATTTGTTTTCCAGCCTTTTCATCTCCTCTTCTTTCATGCTGACATGTCTTAGACTACGTAAGTGTTCATCATGCTAAATGCAGCTTTAACTTTTGACTTCTGCCACCACCCCACCATGCTGTCCACTATTGCCTCAGTCTCCTCTTCATGCATTAACACTTCCACGGTACTCAAGAAGGGAGCAGGGATATGCTGAGAACAATGCCACTATCTGTGGCAATGGATCATTTGTGCACACAGTTGTATGCACAAAGGCTCCATTTCTAGACAGCTGCACAGGTACCAATGAGCTATTTGCACACACACCAAGGCAGGGTTCCTTGGTGCATCTTGCAAAGGAGCATTTTTACCTGAAGAGGGCTCAAGTGTTACAGATCAAAACTAGCAACTTAAATCGCACGTCAAGATAGAAGCCAGTGAAGTCCTGGAAAAAATATGCTGTTCACGTGAAAGTTGTGCTAATAGTTTGAGCTGCAATCTAGATTAAACTGTGCTCACATAAGTACAGCAGGTTTGCTGGGTAACTTCATTTATTTAAGAACAAAGCTATAGATGATACGAACTCACTTTGTACTAAATCTCTGTTTTCTTCAAAATATTTCACTGTATCTTTATTTTGTTGCCTTTTGGAGTGCGAACTGCAGTTCGCATAGAAACAGTTGTTACAGCTTTGTGCACAGTGAATAGCTTGTGTGAAGACTCCCAGAACTATTATCACCCTTGGATGACACATTCTTTAACATCATTGAAATGGGCTTTGGACCTGGGGCACAATCTTCCCTTGAAAGAAGAAAAATATATCACTGAATATTTATTTGGAATCCAAACTGTGTTAAATATTTTCCTTTGTACAACTTGTCCTTGGATCATAGCCTATATAAAGAAGGACAGTTATGAATAAAAAAGCACCCCTTATATATAATGCTGAATACCTACAGAGGGAACTATGAGGAAGGAAAAATGTTTTTTGTTTTGTTTTAGTGGCACAAACTGTCCCTTTTCTTTCATCAGTTCTCCATAACATGCTCTGAAGACAGATTGAGATATCTCAGTGGCTGACCTCAGGGAGGCTGGAAAACAGACAATAATCTTGTTTTCAGCTGGAGATCAAAACAGCCTTTGAAGAGATGGACTCTGAGCTTTATTTTCTTACTGGAGAAATGCAGTTGTTACCCAGTATGTCAGAACAGCAAAATATCTATGCAAGATCAAAAGAATGGATACCTCACACACCAATGAGTATCAACTGTATACCGGAAGCCCACAACGTAGGCGGGGATTACATTCTGGGGATCACGCCTAAAGCCAAAATCATGTATAGTCAAAACAAATTGGTTCAATGGTCCTTTTTTCTGGATGCCCACCCCCTTCTTTTTATTTTATTTTTACTTTTTGCTGAACGCATAAAGCTGAATGTGCACAAGTCAAACGTGCGTAATTCACGGGTTTACTTTACACATATACTAGTTAGTAAGCCTTATTGAACACCGCAAGACTAACTTCTGAGCAAGTGTGCATAGCATTGTGTTGTTAGCATCATTTGGTCACACAGCATCAGGAGAAAGTTGCATAACATACTCCTCCTCAAGATGTAAACAAACACTCAATGGATTTTATGAAGCATCAAATTGTAAATAGAGTGGTACCTCGGGTTAAGAACTTAATTTGTTCTGGAGGTCTGTTCTTAACCTGAAACTGTTCTTAACCTGAAGCACCACTTTAGCTAATGGGGCCTCCTGCTGCTGCTGCTGCCGCGCCGCCGCCGTATGATTTCTGTTCTCATCCTGAGGCAAATTTCTAAACCCGAGGTACTATTTCTGGGTTAGAGGACCCTGTAACCTGAAGCATCTGTAACCTGAAGCGTAAGTAACCAGAGGTACCACTGTATATAGTAGTGTTATATCCAAGTAGAAACTCAAGAACTGAGTTGTGCACCGAACTGTCTGGGCATTGTAAACTATCCTAACCATGCAGTTTGTTCTCCTGTTTAGACTTCCAAACTTAAAAATCAGTGTCTTTTTTTCTTTTTCTTTTTTCTTTTTTTGGGTCACCCAATTTACAAAACTGCCACTAAGGACTCATAAAGAAGAAGAAGAAGAAGAGTTTGGATTTGATATCCCGCCTTTCACTCCCCTTCAGGAGTCTCAAAGCGGCTAACAATCTCCTTTCCCTTCCTCCCCCACAACAAACACTCTGTGAGGTGAGTGAGGCTGAGAGACTTAAGAGAAGTGTGACTGGCCCAAGGTCACCCAGCAGCTGCATGTGGAGGAGCGGAGACGTGAACCCGGTTACCCAGATTACGTGACTACCGCTCTTAACCACTACACCACACTGGCTCTCGTATAATAATAAAGTGCTTATTATTGGTCATAAAGAAGTCTAAAACAATCCAAAGAAAATTATAAAGGGACTCTGAAACAAATTATAAAACACACAAGCAAAGAAGAAGAAGCAACATTCACACATGTTTAGGATTTCTACTTAAGACCCTAAGAAAGAGATAAACCAAAAGGAAAGCTTAAGACTAATATGGCGCCAGTTGTCAGCATGTATTGTATTATTTGTGGCATAGCACTGTTCACCCCTCAATCCTGTTCACAAAAAACGTCAACAAAATAGTCACATGGAACTCAGTTTCAAAATTACAAATAAATCATTCATTCATTCACTGTATTTCTCTAGTAGTAGAGATTTCATTGGCACAAGATATGCACTTTTCTAATTATCAGCTTCTAAGTCAGGTTACTTTTAAGTTTATTGCCTCTACCACATAGGTACTGCTTAACCATTAGCTTTTGATAAGATAGAAAGATACATTAGATCAGTTTTATTCAACATTCTCAGATCCATAAGACATTCTCAACAGTACCTGCAACATGGGACCCCCTTTTAGTTTCAATTTATTTATATTTTATTTTTCCATTTACATTCCTAGTCTACCCCATCCCCATGTCCGTTACAGTACAATAAGAAGATACAAAGCACACTTGTAAGCATTTGTAATCGGATACTTCCAGAATACAAGTGAGGTAACCTTGATACTTAATTAAAGTCAGAAAGCGATGTATCAGTCATTTAAGACATTGCCACTTATCATTCTGATATAGTTGTAAGAATATGTCTGAGCACAAGTGCATGATTGACTAGAGCCAGCTAGGCAATAAATAATACTAGAGATTCTGACACTGATAAGGCTACCACACAGTCATGATTTTAGCTTAAAACACAAGGCTGTAGAACAAAGGAGACAAAAATTAAAAAGGTAAAATTGCCTGTAATGTATTATCTCCTCTGGACCATATTAAGCTGTCTATGACAAAAGGTGATAGCAGAAGAAACATAATTATATTAATCACTGGGTTGCTACATACTGAGCTTTTGACACTGGAAGAAAGGAAAATGACATTTGTGTGAACAGTTTTTGTCAATATAGAATCACTGAACTGTACAGTTGGAAGAGACCACGAGGGTCATCTAGTCCAATCCCCTGCAATGTAAGAATCTCTTGCAGCCAAATGTGGGGCTCAAACCCACAATCCTGAAACAATTTAACATCACATTTTACTTTCAAATACTACTTAGAAACAATGCTAACTTGTGTTGTACCAAATTGTGAACAATTTCCCCAAATTCTTAATCCCCACAACATTTTGGTTACATTTTTAGGCTTCATTTTCCTTTATAAGGTGACTGAAAATAAAATATAATAAAATAATAATAATAATAATAATAATAATAATAATAATAATAATAATAATAATATTTATACCCCGCCCCATCTGGCTGGGTTTTCCCAGCCACTCTGGGCAGCTTCCAACAAAATATTAAAATACAATCTGCCAAACATTAAAAGCTTCCCTAAACAAGATTATTGTTCTTGGCTTTTAAAGAAACAAAGCATTTTCATACCACTACCCCTCCCCCCCCCCCACACACATGCACACACACTGGTTGGAATGCTTCCTGGGATACGTGTGGAAGAACTTCATCAGCAGCAGCTTCCACAGGCATTCCAAGAAGTGTACCAGCCAGACTTCCCATGGAGCTGCAGACAGTGGTGCAAGGATTTCTGTTTCCTTGTTTTCTAAGCTAAAAGGTCCCTGCAAGTCAGATTTATTACTTTGAAGGAGGAAGAGAAAAAGAGACAGGACAATCTTACGCAAGTTATGTTCAATGACTCTTAGTCTCAAGTAAGTGTGCACAGGATTGAATTATTACTCTTGCAACCATATTCTGTACCAACTGGGTTGGGTTTCAGAGTTACAAAGTTACAAAATTATTTACTATTCATTTCTGTCAACCAGAAACAGTGGTGTCTTCAGGAGGGGTACTTGTGACATAATGAACAGAAAGGCCCTCAAAATGCAGCAGAACTGACTCACCCCATTTTGAGGTGAAGTATACACATGACCACCTCAAAGAGAGAACTGGATATAATATCATTACAGTTGGTATCTTAAATAGCCTAACTGTACCACTGGGTTGGCTTTCTTAAAAATGCACTTTACTTTGGAAATGTCAATAGTTTCAGAATATGGCTGTCAGAGTTCAGCCTTATACCAGGAGACAAGATCATAGTATGGCACTCAGATACTAGCTTCCCTGGTACAAATTTGCTGTCAGGTTTAATTCAAGCTGCTTGTTTTGACCTTTGAATGGACTGGGTCCAGAGTAGCTTAAGAATCGTCTTGTCCCTCACTTCTGAGAGAATTGTTTTATTTCATGAGGCAAACAAATCCTGGAGGGGATGGAAGGAAATTGGGAACTTCTGTCATATGTGATGGGAGTGCTCCCATGTGTAGGTTTACTTGCAGATGAAAGGATATACCACAAACACTGTCTCAAACTGTAAATCCTAATTCATTACTTTCCCAATGAACAAAATAATTTGCTTCATAAGAACTTAACTGTATTTCTCCTGCTGACAACTTGCATATAGAAACGAAGCATGGCTGACACCACAAAATGTGGCAACTGGAGCTATCTAGTCAGTTAACAAAGCAAAGTTTTGGGAGGGATGTCATGACTACTGAACCGGACCCGGCGATCATCACCTGAGGCCCTTCTTCATGTGCCTCCTCCATGGGAGGTCCAGAGGGTGGCAACATGAGAACAGGCCTTTTCTGCAGTGGCTCCCCATTTGTGGAATGTTGTCCCCAGGAAGGCTCACCTGACGCCTTCATTACATACCTTTAGGTGCCAGACTAAATGTTTCTCTTCAACCAGGTGTTTGGCTGATTAACATTCTATGGCTTTGTTTGTGGGAAGTGGGGGTTATTGGTTTGTTTTTGCTTTTGTTTTATTATGTATCTTGTGTTCTTATTTTGTTTCTTTCTGTGAACCGCCCTGCGATCTTCAGGTGAATGGTGGTATACTACTACTACTACTACTACTACCACCACCACCACTACCACCACTACTACTATTAACATAGTGACACCTAGCTTCACTTCATACTCAATGTGAACATGGAGTCATGGAAAGAAGATCCATCCAAGTCCTACAGAATTTGAAAGCAGAGGTCAGCATTGTGCATGTGGGTGGGTGGTGGTGTCATGTTTGTAATATCTGATAGACATTTTAAGGATTATGTGTGCTATACAGCGTATTGGCCTGAATATAAACTGCACTTTTTTTCCAAATTCCAACCATGAAAAGTGTGGCTTAAATTTGCGACCTTACAAAGATTGGCTTTTACGATATCACTGCTGAAACAGACATATGGTAAAACGGAATGGGTGTGAGTGCCTGTGGAATTTTAAGGGAGCGGCTTCTATTTGGGTATTCTCTTTTTTTTTCTCCCCCCCCCCCTGAATTTTAAAGGTGTGACTTATTTGCGGGTGTGGCTTATATTCGGACCAATAAGGTACAATGTTCATTTGTGTATTTTGCTTGTTTACTGGAAAGCAATAAAAATAGTGCAGGTGGTGTGTGTGGTTTTTTAAAAACTGCTTATAGATGGTAACCAAATGTGGTTTTGCAAGACAGGGCACCTGATTTTTGCCAACCTCCCTATGCAATGCAGCCCCCCGATGCCCCTTAAAGCATCTCTTGAGGTTTGGAGAACCTTCTGGAACAGTATGGAACAGTATGGAATGTGGCACAGATGTCTGCCTCAAGCTAGCAAAAGCACTTCTCTTGCATAAAGTCACCTTTAGATACAATCCATTTGCTGTAATCCTGGATGAGAGACCACAAACAATAGTGGGGTAGAACTTTTGGTATATATCAGTAAACATTATTACGGTTCTACAATGTTACATGCACTACTAAAATTTCTATCATAATCATATTAAATAGTAAAAAATTATTTCCACTGAAATCAATGGTATGTTGTTCCAAGTAAATGTACCCTATTTAGGATTGGTGTGACAACGCTTCAGAATTCATTGCAACTACCTTCCCATTATAGCACTGTAAGTGGATTCAGAATAAGAACCAATCATTCACCAGTGACTGAAATGCAGCCACCTCTGGGGTGAAATTGTTTCTATCATTCTGTGCCAGCAGCAGTGTACAACACTTTAAGAGGAAAAGTGAATACTGAAATTGTGAGAGAAGGCACACAAAGTAATTACCAAAGCTGGAATTGGATCTAAGTTCTATTGGATCTTTAATGACCACAAGTGTTCAGGGCCTCCATTTTATGTCTCATTCAAAAGATGGATGAGTATCATTCCCAAAGTGCACAAAGGCTAGGTTGGCAGTGTACAAAGAAGAGCTCTTCAATACGATCAAATAAGAAAGGGAATTTCATGAACTCTTTCACATGAAAGCCCCTACAAGATATATTTAATACATATTTCATGCTGAAAGAAAAAAATAATTCACTATTGAAGACTATTTAAGATGTTGCACTTCTTAAATAGTAAAGAACTCATGATATTTGACTGCACAGGTTACTAAATTAGATAGTCCATTTCCAAAGAAGAAATGATTGCTGTGCTCTCTGTTCAGGCGAAGATCAAGGTCTGGAGAGATTTTGTATCAATATATAAAAAAATCTCAAAAATCTCTTTGATGCTCACTTCCTTGTGGTAAGGAAGTTTGTTACATTTAAGTGATATCAAAATATGAAGTGGCTAGAAGAAGAATCAGTCTAGATAAATTCAACTTCTTTTACTCTTACTGCATTAGAAAATAGCAAATTAATATTTGATGTTTCCTAGTTTATGAGACAAATGGTTTATTGAATACAATTGTCTCATGATTTCAACAGACTTTGATAGTGCCTAATTTGTACTTGTCAAGATAAGGATATATATATTTATGGAGCTTAGATATATGAGTATGTCCAGATTTTATATGAAAGATTTGTTATTCCTTTTTGTGCATCTCACAACCTTATGAAGCTGAAGAACTTTAATGCCTAATTATCCTATATGGACATAGAAAACTTCAAAATTAGTTAACTGTCACAGAACTAACTCTACATATCTCACTGTTACAGACATCATTATCATTATGATAGACAGAAGTATACTATTAAGCAAAATGTTGACTGTCTGTGAGCTTACAGATACTAACATGCTTTCAAATGCTGTGTTTCACAAAACACCAAGGCAGAAGTAGTTTTTAAAAAGTCAATGCCAGAACTACTAGCATTTTAGAGCTAAACCAAACCAACAAACAAAAAGAAAGAAAAGGCTGTTTTTTTCACCACAGTTTTAAATCCCTCAAACAGTGTCCTCCCCTTTTAAGCATAAAATGTTTGTTTCCCAGTGCTGCTTGATTTGCTGAAATGAAACTGTCACAGCAAAACTGGGGCACAACTAGAAGTGGCAGTCCAGTTGCTCCCATCCAGAAACAGTGAGAGAAAATGACTGGCTTTGCCTTCACTGATGTCATCATGCAGCTAAAGATAATTAGATATAAATTGTCATTACATGAAGACTTTTGTGGTCCCTGATTGGCTCCGGGGTAACGTGATAATGAAAAGAGAAAAAATTTGGTTGCAAATAGGGGGGGGGGGACAAAAAAATTAATGGTAGGACGTGTCCCCCATGCCCTGGCCCAGAACCTCTTCAACCCCTCAAAAACATGTTTTTCGGTCCTAAAATTGTTCATAGCGGAACACTACAGAGCATCATAAGGAACTAGATGTCTCAGTTAAAAAGCAGCTAGGTAAAATTTGCAATCAGGGCCAGCCCAAGTCATTTTGGCACCTGGGGTGAACCACAAACGGGATCCCTCCCTGGCTTGAGAAGAAAGAGTGCGTGGAGATCTGCCCCAGGAACAAGGAAGATATACATCGAGAACAAGATGGGAGGAGACCAACAGTTACTCTTACTCATTAAGAGGCCACTGTGGAGGCATGGTGGGGATAGCTTCCAAAGAGGGGTCAGAGCCAGCCTCCACGGAGCACGCCACAGCCATCACTTCTACCATGGCAGTGGCAGTGAGCAAGGCAATCATTGAAGACTGGATCTGCTGTCCCTGTGGATCCTGCTGCCTGAAGCAGTCACCTTACCTTGTTTCATGGGTGGGCCAGCCCTCAGCAATCTTGCCTCAGCTGCTGTATACAAAGGCAAGTCCACAGCTGCACTGTAATGTTTAATTAAATTGGATCTAAATTGCAAATGCCACCATTAGTAGTAAAGTCTTCTTAGCAATATGCTACATTATGCATTTGCACAATTGACTTAAAGCTCCAATATCATCTTCACTTTGTTTTCTGCACATGCCATCAACATAAATCCTGAGCATTCGACAATCACTAAATCTGCATTGAGCCAAATATCACCACTTCTGTGGGGGGTGGCTAATGAATTACTGATCATTCTTACTAGAAAATAAAACTACTTGCATTTTGGTAATGATTTTTAACTGTCACAAGCTTATCTTACACATTTCTAGATGCTAAAACAGATTTAGACTATTACAAGCTGAGCCAATAGAAAATGTTCTGTTCTTGCAGATAATGTATAAAAAATTGTCCTGTGCCACCGCAAAGGACATATCTGAACGCAGCATAATGAACAAGAGGTCAGTGAAAACAAATTGTTTCACTATAGGTATTTGTCCATTCACTATGCATTTCTGTAGGATAATAGATGCCTGGGTGCATTCCAGCCATGGATGAGAATACAGTTAACATCATTTTATTCTCTTTGGATAATTCTGCAGCATGAAGAGTATGCCACTATGGGTTAAAGTGTAAAGTTTCATCTATTTTTAGTTCATATTAAGCCGACAGATTTCACCTGAGATGCACTGTAAAAAGAGTTCACAGTGGATATAAAATGTGCCCAATTTAAGCCATCTTCTTTAATCACATAAGCCAATATAGCCATCTGAACAACAGAAAGAAAGGAACATAAAAGAAAAGAAAAGAAAGAAAAAGGACTGTAAGCCAAAGCTCCAGTTTGCCCCTTGGAATTGCTCACCAGAAGTGTTGTAATGAAAAAATTAGTATGCATTTGAGCCTGTTTATCAGTCAGGCCCACCTGGTTTCTTTTCTGTGGTCTTTTTGGTAAAGTGACCTTTTTATTATTTCTTCAGGCTTTTTAAATATATTTAATTTGAGATATCTAATTTGTTTTATTTTTTTCTGCAGTTAGAAAACAAAGGGTTTAGCTTGTATTTTCATGGTTTTAGTTTTGCATTTTAATTATATTATATGTTAATATTGCATCTTACTCCCTGTTCTTTAAGCTGTCCAGAGAACATGTATTGATAGGTGGCTATATAAATATGGTAAAGAAATATAAGTTGGGCACATGCTAAAGGTATGCATTCCCACAATTAAATCTACAAGTAAACTATGTTGATCAACTAGCAGTCTTTCAAATGATATAGCACATTTCCTAGCATATATTAAATGCAAACCGGTCCTATTATAGCATAATCCAGTAGCATCAGACAAAGGATGTGGAATAAATAACTAAAACAGTCCCAATTTTCTCTCTTTCAATAATTTAATTGCATAGTTCATATAAGGAGATTATCACTTTTCTGTAGCCCATGTACTCCTTAAAGATAACCATCTATTTCAGGGGGTGGGGATCTGTTTCCCACCCAGAGATATTGCAATTGTTGCTATTATTTCCACAGAGTTTTCTTCATTTCTACCCTATCTTTGAAGATATCCATGTAGTATGTGCAAAGTATCTCTAAGCAACTTCTGTGCAGGTATGTACATAGTATGTAGATAGGTCATCTGGGATTGAGGGGAGGCAGTTGGCCTCTGAAGCCTCCCCTCTTGTAGATTTCCTTTTCTGCTGGGGGTGGGGTGGGGAAAGGGAGGCAGCGGGAGAGAGAGAAGCAGAGCCCCATTCTGTCAGCTGTCTGCTGGGAAGCACCACCCTGAAAGACTTCAGTAGCCCCTTCTTGGAGACCCACCACTGGCAACACATCATCTCCAGGGAGGGACTCCTCTTAGAATAAGAGTCTATTACTTTCTTTTGAATGGCCTCATGATAAGGTTCAAGTGAGAGGGCGTGTTTGGCTTGGCTTGTGGTTTTGTTTTCTTTTGAATATGTTCATTATTTTGCGCTTTTAATTAAAACCATTGTTTTATGTTTTAACTACAGGCATTTGGATTATGCATTCTGTGTTTTTATATCGTAATTTTCTCCTGTGAACCGTCCTGAGACCTGCAGGTATAGGGCGGTATATATATTTAATAAATAATTTAGTAGTAGTAGTTGTTGTTGTTATACTAATTCTAATGAGAACAATTCCATGTCATATATATTTTCAGCATTTTGCTTGACTTATGAGGGAGGAGGCCTTCTTGTTTTTTAAAATGTTAATTTTTCTGTGTGACCTATGGGCGTTTACTGTGGGTGTTCATCTGTTTTGGAAAGCTGCCTGTGGGAGTAGGTTTATTAAGGTATTAAGCGTTTTAATAAATAAATCTATCAACCAGCCACTGCTATGAGGCACTGGACTGGTGCTCAGCTGCATGCTTATTATTTAGTTTAAGGACCTTGTGATTACTGATAGCTTATACTGCATCTATTTAATGGGTCGTTATTACTTATGAAATATTTTGTTCATAGTATTGAAATGCTTTGGTAGGTTGTATTTTGTAGTAGTCTGTTATTCCTGGTATAATTTAATGGCTTATTGCTATTCTGCTATTGCGAACTGCAATACATTTATAATAATAATAATAATAATTTATTATTTATACCCCGCCCATCTGGCTGGGTTTCCCCAGCCACTCTGGGCGGCTTCCAACTGAATATTAAAAACAGTACAGCATCAAACATTAAAAACTTCCCTAAAGAGGGCTGCCTTCAGATGACTTTTAAAAGTAAAATAGTTGTTTATTGCTTTGACATCTGCTGGGAGGGCGTTCCACAGGAATAATAATAATTTATTATTTAAATTATGGAAAAACAACAGACAAATAAACCTGATGAGATGATGACTATGTGTTCCTCCCCTCCTTTCCAGCATCTGGACAAGCCCTTCTACTGTAGAGAATCTCAAAAGCAGTTTCACTATTGTTGCTTGCAGCCTTTGAAAACACTTCTCTACATTGTGCACAATTATCCAAGCTTACTCTCTGACAAGCACGCACAAGAGTTTGCACATCCAAGTCCCTGCATTTTTCCTCTCTCATCAGCACATGAAAACATTTGTGCATTTATCAGCTGATCATTCCTCACCACACCACCCCCGCCGATTGAATTTCTGTCAGCCAGAATTGGAAATAAGAAGCTTCTGGCCATCTATAATATTTGCCCACATTCATGCAACTACAATATATACATATATATATATATTTGAAATCCAACCCGGCAGAATATTTTGCTATTAGACATGGGGAAGTTTTCAAAGTATACTACATAAACCATGTCCTGCTAGAAGCACTCAGTTATAGAATAACCAATAAAAATAAATATCAACAAATAAATCTGTATATTGATTGGAAAAGAAAAGCAGCATTTTATAAGCCAGGATAAGTCACTGATAAGAATTTGGAATGTTACCTTTTTCACAATGATTTCCCGTGAATCCAGAAGGGCAGGCACACTTATTAGGGGCTACACATGTCCCACCATATCTGCACCCTTCTTCACAGAATGCTGGAAAAAAACAACAACCACTGATGACATATACAGACTTTTTCTCTTTTTATGCACTTGTGAAACAATAAACGAAGAAAAACAGAATTCCTTATGGCAAAATAGCCCAAGTCCAATCTGCTGCAAGCCAGCCAGCAAAACGTTACTGCTACAAGGGAGAAAACTGAAAGCCTCAAGGCAAATTGACAACAAAATTTTAATGATTATCTGGCATGGACATTTAAAGAATAATACATACCATTTTGGAGCAGCACTAAACCCAAAGCGATATCTGCATTTGGGTGCTCTTAGTAACCTTTAGAGGATGTGGTGAAGAGCAAAGGAATTCCATGTTTCATTTTGATGATTTAAGAGTCAGCTACAAGTGTGATATTTAATCTTCTATGTAGTAATTCACTAGCAGAAATGTTCAATGGAATAATGTGTTCATGGACCACAATCCAGAGAGCTGTGAGATTAACGCCATACAGGTTTTTTGACATCTACTTTGAAAATGTGGGAGACTTTCAGAAATTGGTTGCAGTATTGCATAGGATGGGACTGTTTGGGGAGGGGGAAAGAAAAGAGCCCCCCACTGGAAACCTCACAGAGTATTTTTCAATGAACACTACAAAACTGTGGTTCATGCTGTGGAACACTGCGTGTGAAAATTATATTTTTGACCTTCTAAAGAAAATTATGCTTGGGCTTTTTTATTTTAAAAAAAACTCTATAATATATTTGTGGAACACTAAACCAATTAACAAATTATAGTTAACACATGACAGAGTACTGAGGCAGGAAGGAGAAGTGAACAGGATATAGAGAAAATGTAAAAGAAATTAGCTTTTGAATACATTCCTTACATTGTTTGTGCAACTCGTGCAAATAAATTTATGCCTGATTCAAATGTTATGCAGTTACTTCTCCATGGCTAAATTTCACATAGCTCTGGTAAAATTTGAGTAATGAAACCACATGGGATGGGTGGATCACAAAATGTCCAGATAAGGAATCCCACAATTCCATTATTCAAAGGTTATTTGATCAACATGGATTTAGCCATGAGAATGTGGCAACTACATTGACAAGAAACATTGGGCCATAGTCATGTATCCTATTATACTACAAAGAAGAGAACAGTTAAGTCTATGGATTTGTATGCAAAGCTGCCCCCTTTCCCCATGGTTGCCACTGGAGACCTTGTAAATGATTTTGGTTGAGGCATCCAGAGTATTGCACCCTCATAAGGAATTTAAATCAAAGTCCTATGCACAGTGGTTCTCAATGCAAACAGTTGGCTACAGAAGATAAACCACAGTTAATTTTTAAAAGTAGCTTCTGCCTCAGAATTAACAGCAGAGCCACCAAGCCATATTGTAAGACACAGTCACAGATGGAGTGTTGCTAAAGAAAAGCTTCTACTGGTCTGACAAGGGATATAGAGACATGAAACAGAATAGGTGCTTCAGATTTACTGTGTGATATAGCACTACCAAGAGGGCACAACCAAAAGGACACAATATTGGCCATTAGGATTTTAATTATTATGTGTAACTGCTCATTGGTGAATAGAGCAAATGAGAGTACCAGCTCCTCTTTCATTAGATTGCTTAACTGGTCCATGCTGTTCCAATGCTACACATTATGGGCCTCTTTGTGGACCACTATACAGAATAAAGAATACAAATGACAGTTAACTGAATAAGAAACCTATAGCCAGGCACTACGTTACAGCCGTATCTGTTCCAACTCTACAGACAGAGACTCTCACCTAAGAGATCTACAGCAAACCTTTTTAGAACTAAAATACCCAGCAGATGAAGTTAGACAACAGATCAACAGAGCCAGACTGATACCCAGAGAGAACTTGCTGCAAGACAGACCCAAAAAAGAAAATAACAGAACACCTCTAGTCATCACATACAGCTCCCAAGTTAAAACAGTACAACGCATCATCAGAGATCTACAACCTCTCCTGGACAATGACAGTTCTCTTTCTCAAGCTCTGGGAGGAAGACCTTTCATTGCCTACAGACAGCCACCCAATCTTAAACAACTCCTAACCCACAATAATACTACAACCAGACTTAACACGGACACTGACACCAGAGCCTGCAATAAACCCAGATGCCAACTCTGCTGCCACATACACCCAGACAACACCATTACTGGCCCCAACAACATCACACATACCATCTCGGGACTATTTAATTGCTCATCGTCTAACATTGTGTATGCCATCAAATGCCAACAGTGTCCTTCAGCTCTCTATATTGGACAAACAGGCCAAACCTTACGCCAAAGAATGAACGGACATAAATCTGACATCAAGAATCACAAGACAGAGAAACCAGTAGGAGAACACTTCAATCTCCCAGGACATTCTATACAAGATCTCAAAGTAGCTGTTTTACTACAAAGGAATTTCAGAAATAGACTGGAAAGAGAAGCTGCTGAATTGGAACTCATTACCAAACTTAAAACCACGGAGAGACCTGGCCTGAACAAAGACATTGGATTCTTATCTCATTATACATAACAAAGCCATTTTTCACCTTCTCACCCCTTGCTTTTTCCTGTAAGACCTATTGCAGTCGTTAAGAGTCGTCAACAGGCTCATCACAGCTATCTGCCAATCACCCATTCCCACCACCCCTCTGAGTAATACCCCTCCCCACCTTCTCACTATATAGAAGGATCTGGCAACTTCTGTTTCAGTGTATCTGAAGAAGTGTGCATGCACACGAAAGCTCATACCAAGAACTAACTTAGTTGGTCTTTAAGGTGCTACTGGAAGGAATTTTTTTGTTAAGAAACCTTAATTTGAGATGAAATTCTATATTGTAAATATATCACAAACAACAAAACTATTAAATGATGGTGATCCTGCTTGCTGACCCACATAAAAAGACAATGCATGGATCAGTTGGCATGGCAACAGGTAGAGTTAAAGCTACAACAGTTAATGAAACAGCACAAGGCAGCCATATTCCACTTACGCAACATGATCATTTTGACAGCAACCAAAGCCAGAGTAGTCCTGACAGCCAGCTATATAACTTTTCATAACATTACACCCAAGCTCAGGGTGGTTTTGTAGATAAATTACAACTGGCTAAGCTAAAATAGAAGAATGCCATTTTCTAAAGATAGTCATCTTTTTGATGCTTCAGACATACTATAGGAAGTCAGGATAGCAAGGCCACGCACACCTGAGATGCCTTTAAGAAGACTGTATCTGGACTCTGAAAGTGCCCTCAGGCTTTTTAGGTTTTTCTAATGTGGAACTAGTACTTTAGTCTTCTCCTCTGTTTAGTTTTTCTAATGCTTTGGTGTGTACTAGTGTTTTTAATAAGGAGTGATAGCCAGATACTTCGTACTTGAAGCACTGAAACTTCTGGCTTTTGCATAGGTGGAATGGAGCCTACTGTGCTGATAAGAGTCAAATCGGCTGCTCCACTTCCCTCTGCCTCTGACCCCACCCACCACTGACATGCAGCCCCTAAGAGGGGGGAGGTCTCCCTACAGAGGAATATGGCCCTTGAGTTGAAAAAGGTCTCCCCAACAGTTTTATGGTATGCCCCTCCCTGGTTATCAGTTCAGATGAAGGTTGGTCTAGAAAGATCTTTAATAATAAGCAAGCACACAAATCACATTTGTCAAGTCTGCAGTGATTATGATGATGCATCCCTAGTTGTCGTTGGCTACAGACAACCTGTGAAATCACAAAAGTATGTGGCAGCTGAGTGGATATAAAGGTGGGCCTTTCTTCTTCCCCAATAGAACACAACAGGTGGCAACTGCTACGATATTCAGCATTGCCCATTCTCCTTCCACTTGGAGGAGGCGGATTGAGAGATGGATGAAGGCGATCAGATCTTTTCTTTTTTCTTTTTTTGAACACGCAAGAATGCATTCTGACACCTTGAAGAGTAACAAACTGTATAATGGCACGAGAGTTGTTGCTGCTGCTGCATGTAGATAGTGAAGCCAGAAGGAAATTACGGTAAATGCATAGAGTACTGACTGGCAATTGCATCATTAACACCAACTGTTCACAAGAGCAGTTCACAGCAAGCTTAGTTTGCTTAGAACTTTTGCCAGAGGTGCTAAGGCAACTTGTCTTAGGTCAGAATAATGAAGAGTAGAAGAGAAAGTTTCCGTATACTGAAACCTAAATTATATTACAGAATAACTCCCACCCTCCCCACACCGACAGCTAATTCCGATCAAATTATTCCTTTCTAGGGAAAATGAAATTGCTTAGTACTTGACAAAATTCAAGTTGAAACAACGAAATCTTTATTAGCCTCAGAGATATCACTAAGTAGAAATGATATTGAATTAACATTAAAATGCAATACTGTATGGAGGGAATTAGTATTCCCAGCACAAGAGCTGTTGAGAGCAACTGCTATGTACAAAGAAGGAAAGAGAAATGAATTGTCGGTCTTTTCATCAAATCATGATGAACTTATCTCTGGCATATCTTTCAAGATAACAGTACATCTCAAGTGTCAGGTGTCGTTTAATGTGTGTGGTAAGCGCCTGGCACACATATAGTGTTATATCTAATGCTGTATTTCCTGACAGAAGGCTTTTTGATATAGCAAGTAGATGGTTATACGAATTGAAGAGGAGGGGGTTGTTTTATCGGATCCTGCTTTCCCTCCATATCTGTGCCCCTCAAAATCTGCTCCAGGGAGTGGGGAAATAGTTGTGCAGGAGAAAGGGCAAACTTGCAAAAAATAGCTTCCCTCCCCCTTCCATTCACGAAGGAATGGAATCATTCCATTGGATCCAAGAGCCACCCACAAACAAAATAACAGTATTGGATACAACACATCATGAAATAGAGCAGATGTGAATCTGGGGTTAGGGAAATAAGAGTTCCCTGTGCGTAGAAATCTTTTTTGCTGTTCTTTTATCTAAGTGTGATGCAATTCCTTGTGATCCTGTAAAATAAGAAAGACACCTTTGAGGGTGTGACTGCTATAAGATACTGTAAATTCAATGCGATATGGGGTTGTTCTTTTATTGAATGGGTTACAGTGCTTTGGAATTATGCAGCATGATAACTTCATGAAGCCATGGCATTGTACTGACCATGCATTTTAACCTTTCGTAATAACTGAATGTGAAATATATGATCCTACAAAACAGTGGTTCTGGCTAAAAAAAAAATACCTTTATATAATCTTTGTAATGTTTTCATTCGGGTTAGCTATTTTGTCCACACAGAAACCACCTTCTGCCAGCACTGAAAGAAATCAACTCACTCACTACACAGTTAATTGAGAAAAAACATGTTTGTATCAAGTGAAGCTCTAAGTCTCTAATGCAATAGCCTATCTTTGTGCTTACACTTCTTAATAAGTCTCATAGCTGTTTGCGTCAAAAGACTTCTGCTGTGTTTCAAACCCTTCAATGACACAGTTTTCTTAGGGAACAACATAATACTTCAGAACAACACAGAGGATTTTCAGTCCCTCATAGCAGGTTCCTGGTAATCTGAGAAGGCTAAACTAAACTTGATAAATCCCTATAGAGTCTTGTACTGCTAATATGCCTCCATTAATACATTTTATCCTTGTGCATGTTTACAGGTATAAATGCTTTGTTAGAATAGTGCTTACTGAATCTGCGATAAATCACTTTATTGAGTAAATTAAATGTGAACATTAGTAAAATACAATCCCCAGGAAATCTGAATATGCCAATGCTGTAGCACCATAATCTTCAAAATGATTTCCACATAATTTTATCCACGAAGAACAGAATCACCACCACTATTTTCAATGTGGATTAACCAATGATAAACAAAATGCAATTCTACAGCCATATTTCTTCCTTCCCTGTTCTTTCAAGCATCTTTCCAGAGTTGAGTGTGAAATGTTGTTTCTTCCTCTGCCTCCTGGCTCTTTGGTACAGACTGTAAAGGTATCATGACTGAAATTGCTCAGGATATTGCTCCTGTCTGGATGACTAGACAATGGAATATAAGTGGGATGAGGTGGTCATTTAGATAACATTTGAAGCCCTCGACAACTTTTGACTAAGTTAATGCCAGCATTGGCTCCCTGGTATATTCCTGAGCTCAGGGTGAGAAAACAAGCTGAAAGATGGCTTGGGCGCTAATGGAGGAAATGTCTGGTCAAATGCAACCAAACTCTGGTGAATGCTCATCACTGAGCCTACCTAGTGGCAGTGAAGGCAGTGAAGAAGGCATACGTGCTGCCCCCATTGCAGCCTATGTTATCCAGCAGAGCTTTTCTGGGTAGTGCCAGGCCTCTTACAGTCGGGCCCAAAGGAGGTGGTGGAATTGTGTTCTCCTCCCCTTCAGAACCTTTTCAAAATCCTATATGATACAGTAGGCCATAAAGATCAATAAAATACATTTCATCGAATTAAGAGTCTCACACATGAGATTCCAGACTGTATACATCTATCTGTATACATCTATCTGTATACATACATCTACCGTATTTTTCTCTCTATTACACGCAGATTTTTTCTCCTAAAAAGGAAGGGGAAATGTCTGTGCGTGTTATGGAGCGAATGTGGGGGGGGGGGGCGTCCCTGGAGCCGATTAGGGGAGCGCAGGAACAAAAATCAGCAAAAATCAATCCTGCGTTGTGTTGGAGAGGGAAACCCGAAAAGAGGAAGTGGTTGCTTTCCTGCATTCTGCCTCAGGGTCTTACTGCCCACCCTCCTCTGTTTCGTTGCTGTGTTTGCTCAAACGGAACAAAGAGCAGGCAAATCCCCTCTCCTCCAGGCAAGCAGAGGGGAAAGCAGAGGTCTTTCCTTCTAATTCCTCTCCGTGCTCCTCGCAGGCAGCCAGAAAACATGCAGGAGGAGAGAGAAAGCTGGCTTCGGTTTGTGGAAACTTTTGCCTTTCTTTCCTCCCTCCCGTAAAATCCCTCTCCTGCTTTCTTAGCCAGCTGCTTCTCTGCACACCGCTCTCTTGTCCCTTCTGTGTTTTTCCTTCACTCCCCACTTAAAATGTAGTTACAAAACATGGATCCACATGGATCCTCAGGATCTTTGCATTGGGCCACCCCAAATTCACCATCAGATCACATAGCAGCCTGCCCCCCTAAAATCACACACCCACTGTTGCCTGGGGCTGCAATGGTGCAAAAACGTGGTTAAAAAGCATGGATCCACATGGATCCTCAGGATCTTTGCATTGGGCCACCCCAAATTCACCATCAGATCACATAGCAGCCTGCCCCCCAAAAATCACACACCCACTGTTGCCTGGGGCTGCAATGGTGCAAAAATGTGGTTAAAAAGCATGGATCCACATGGATCCTCAGGATCTTTGCATTGGGCCACCCCAAATTCACCATCAGATCACATAGCAGCCTGCCCCCCAAAAATCACACACCCACTGTTGCCTGGGGCTGCAATGGTGCAAAAACGTGGTTAAAAAGCATGGATCCACATGGATCCTCAGGATCTTTGCATTGGGCCACCCCAAATTCACCATCAGATCACATAGCAGCCTGCCCCCCAAAAATCACACACCCACTGTTGCCTGGGGCTGCAATGGTGCAAAAATGTGGTTAAAAAGCATGGATCCACATGGATCCTCAGGATCTTTGCATTGAGCTACCCCAAATTCACCATCAGATCACATGTCTGTGGCCACAACATGAAGCACAAAAATGATACATCCACTGTTTCATTCAGAATTTTTTTCCTTGTTTTCCTCCTCTAAAAACGATGTGCGTGTTATGGTCAGGTGCATGTTATAGAGCGAAAAATACGGTAATTGTTATCTATACAATTAGATAAATTACTGTACCTAATAACAACCTATATTGCCACATTTTACTTATGGTTAGTGTAACACCATGCCCCTATCTCTTTAAAACTATTTGCCCATCCTTACTTGTGCAGTGAAGTTAAACCATAAACAGAAGTCTCTTCATTTTCATCTTTCAGCTCTTTTGGAGCCAACAAACATATTCTGTCAGAGGCTTCTGACAGGAATTATTTCAAGTAGACTGACTTTTCTCTCCTCCCCCTTCTCCAGATGTCACAATGAAGAAAGCACAAGTAGCAGTCAGCGAACTATGCTTCATTTAAAAAAGGCTTTTAGATATATATACACACTTCACAAAGCCACTGACCTGTTCAGTTTGGCAGAACATTGAGCTGCAAGCAGGCCATAATTATATTTGGTTGTGCTAAAGGCTTTTCTACCTGTACTTATGTTTATAGATTTATTTTATATATAGGAAAGGTGGAGACATTGAATCACACACCATTAGCAGAAATGTGCCTTGTTTTTCCCCAAAATGTAGCAATATATGTCCTGAGGACTCTCTTTAGAGATCTAGCTGAACTGCACAGAAGCTGCAGGTAAGGGCTGTGTCTGTAATTCCACTGCTTTACGTTTCCACAGTGCACCATGTTCTTCCCCTAACAGGTAAACATTATCAAATAAAACAAAGGAACATGAATTTCTCCATTGAGTGCAATTCTGTAAGAAAATAATCTGTGCTTTGTTTTAGTCACTGTAATAAATATTGCATACTTTGCATGCTATTTGAGTGTAGCAGACACTTGATTACTGAGTGTTGCAACTCTGAATATTCAAAAATATATTTTATTGCTTAATTTAATTTATTCATTTTTAATATCCATGCATGGCTGCTCTGCTGAAAGTACTCAAGATCTTAAAAACTGAGATTCACAAACTGTGAAATGCCTTCTCCTCTTGAAGGGTATGAAATTCTCAGCATAGAATCCTAAGGCAGGTGATGTCCTTTCCACCAGGTAAGACCGAGGAAGAATGAATGCCCCTAGGAAAGAGAACATCACTGGAAAACATAGCATCTGTAAAGGTGGCTACATCCTTGTTGCCCTATTGTAATTTGTGATGGAGGGAATTCAGAAGCGGGTGCAATTTTATTGCTAGGTTTAATAGTATACGGTGTTAGAAAAAGAATCTGAGATATGTCTTGTGTGGGTTTGCCCATCCTGCAGGATATATGTGGATCCTGTGTTTAGCTGCAAACTACTACTCTAGTTTCCAATCTCTAGTGTCCCAAGTTCTCAGTCTCCCCTTCTCTGTCATCCTCCATTATAATGCACTTTCTTCTTATTGCCCCCAATCCCGCCATCCCCCCACTGATACATTCTAATAATTGAAACTTGCTCCTTATAAATATTTATTATTTACATTTCTAAGTGTCACCTATTAACCTAGCCCTCTAGATGGCTAACAAAAATATTATTAAATAAAACAACTCCAATCAAGTTGTACAATAAAATATCAAGTGCAAAGCTGATTATGTTTTAATATGTGTGCAACTCTTATCTGAGAAGTTCTAAATTCTTCCTTGATATAATGGGAAAGGTAACTGCTAAATTAATACTGTTGCTGATCAGATTCCATTTGTATCTACGTATAATCCTTGACAAGCAAAAAGAAGGCAAGGCTATGCATTCAACCCTGAAATGTCACTTCAACAGACCACTAATGTAGCTGTCCACTGGAGGTGGAGTTGGTTCCTCCATATAACATTGAAATATGAGGGGTCTCCATCTTGAACTGCCACTATTGCAAAGGTCCCTTTGCAGCATTTCAGAAGAAAAGATGCAACTGAGCAAAAAGAAATTGACAGATTGGGGCCCTTTTGAATTCTTGTATCCCAGGCAACCAGAAGAGGAAGAACTGTGTCTGTAGAAATAGTATTGCTTTCACTGTGGGTATATGATTTCCTGAAGCTAACTCGCATCTCTCACCTCCGGCTCCATGAAGGTTTGGAGCTAACTCACTCAAATTACTGCCAGAAACAACATGGAAATGGCACAACTATACACTATAATGACCAGAAATTATTTAGTTTGGGTTTTCCCAAGGACTGAGTTTAATTTGATACTTAATTAAATTAACTCAAGTTCATTATTTGACAAGCACACCTTAAAACCATTCAGATTTAATAGGAGATTGATGGTAAGAACATAAAGAAGCACAGGTGGATCAGGCCAGTGACCCATCTAGTTCAACATCCTGTTCTCATGTTGGCCAATCAGTTGCCCATGAGAAGCCCACCAAGTGAGTTGGTTTCTGAGCCTAAAATCTGAGCTGAAATTACTCATATCACTACAAGTTACAGTAGAAGATTTATATATCTTCTGCAAACTCTGCGCACATTCACATAAGCACAGAATTGAGTATTAAAGTTAGCAATACCCACCAATCCAAGGCCAGGATCTTAGTCTGTTGCAATTATGTGTTTGTTTCTCACTGTAGAGCTGTGTCTAATGCACAGCAAGGAGTACATCTACAGAATGCTATCAAACCACATGTGTGGCAAATGATGTTTTCACAAACACAAGAAACATGAGAACGTCTTACCAGTGATTATAAGAATCACACATAGTTTGGTTATCTACAGCAATAAAAAACTAATTATTTTGCTTGGATTCCAGCAAGGGAGTTAATTTCCAGAGTCAGAATTTATCTCTTTGATTAATACTGTTGTGGTGGTGGTGGTGGTGGTTGTTCCAGCAGCAATCCCCTCAAATTCCAGGGAGCAGGCGAATATCTAAGCATATTTTATTGCATAAATTTTCTAAGTACATAAGGAGATAAAATATGTAAATATTTGTGATTTCACAAGGGTTTTGTTCATGAGCAAAATATACAGATAAAAATATGTCTTAATGTCTGTTGCTTTATGTTTATCATGAGAATCACATTACATCAGTTTACTAAAATGTATATAAGTATAATTAAAATTAATTGAAACAATAAAGCACAGAAATACCACAATCACTTACTGTGATAAATTTCTTTTTTTGAAAACACCCCCTTTTCCCTACATCTTACAAAAAACTGTATCCTAAAACTGTATCATGTATTGTGATGCTCTTCAATTTTAGCAGGATTTATTTTACTTCAGGTGACAGAAATACACACTCCGCACTTTACATCCATTGCAACAGATGGCTGTGTGTGTGTGTGTGTGTGTGTGTGTGTGCGCGCGCGCGTACACACACACACACACACACACACACACACACACAGAGCAATCCATGTATACCACTAATTGTTGAAATGTACAAAAGCAAAAGCAAACAAAATTTTAACCCTATCAAGGTTATAACGCAGATATCTTATATCAACATTATGAACTCTAAAATAAAAGGTAAAGGGACCCCTGACCATTAGGTCCAGTTGCGGATGACTCTGGGGTTGCAGCGCTCATCTTGCTTTACTGGCCGAGGAAGCCGGCATACAGCTTCCGGGTCATGTGGCTAGCATGACTAAGCCACTTCTGGCGAACCAGAGCAGCGCACGGAAACGCCATTTACCTTCCCGCTGGAGCGGTACCTATTCATCTACTTACACTTTGAAACTTTCAACTTTCAAACTGCTAGGTTGGAAGGAGCAGGGACCGAGCAACGGGAGCTCACCCCATCGCGGGGATTCAAACTGCTGACCTTCTGATCGGCAAGCCCTAGGATCTCTATAACTGTATATTGTGGTTCGAGGACCCGACCCCCGCAATGTGAAATGAATACACAAGGACACATGATATAAGGTTAATGGGCAAGGAAAGGCCACAACTTTATTGATTACAGCAGTGAAAAGGTATTGGCTTAGGCATTGGATCTCTAAAACAAGTGGGTTTATTCACCAGTAGGTGGAGCCTGTTGATGCTAATCCAACTATAGGCTCACCCCTGATGTCACCGAGGGTCATGCCATTGCCTCCCGCCAAGCAGGCATCGGACAGAATACACGACCGCCAGATTCCTTTAACGGAATACCCAAAAATTGAAGGCATAGGCAATGGCCACACCTAGCCCTTCGACACACCACAACACATTATTCCAATGCCTAACCTACCCACCAATACCACAAAAGTTGTGACGATTGCTACGAGGTAGGCGAAAAAACCAAAAGGCCTAATGCCAAATGGAAAAACTCCTACCAGGCCCCCTGAACAACCAGGGCGACCAACCTAAGGTCCATAGCAAGGCCAATGACCTAAGCCCTAACTCAAAGGGAGTGGAGGGTGGGTGACCCGCGACGAGACGATGGCGAAGAAGGAGGCCGGGGAGAGGCTGGCGCTGCAGCAAAAGGCTGCTGAGCACGCCCCCTCGGAGGCACCTGGTTGAGTGCCTGCCGAGGGGCGTGGGCGCCAGCCAGGAGAGGTGGAGGCAGGGGGCTAACGCCCCCTGCTAGGGGCGGTGCTCGGGCTCCCGCCCACAACCACTCCCCTCTCTTCCAGGGAGGAGAGTCTATACCTCATCTTGTATGATAGACATAAAAAACTTTAAAAGGCATGTTATCAGGATAATTGTCTACACAGTTTAAATAAATAAATGAGTCCTCCCTCAACATATTTAATTTCTTTAGAATCAACCAAAACTGTATTTCATGTTAAGTTTATATATAAACCATCACATTAAAACATATGTATGGCCCATTCATTAAAGATTAATAGAAGCATTAAAATTATGTTAACATGATGAGAACTTGCAATGATATATATAATGGAATTATATTATAGTCCTAAAATCACTTCTATTAAGTGCTACATAGTCTTAAAATTTTGATTATTTTTTTTTGCTGCTAAGTAACAGCAATGTCCACTGAGAGACAACACTCTCTCTGAGATATTTACTGTGTTATTGCTTTAATGAAAACTTCATGACACCCTCAAATAATAATGTTTTATTAAACGCTGAATGAACGCTGAATAGCCTCAGTGCTTTAAAAGTATGCCCAGGATTTCAATAAAATAAAATTTTATGTAAAAAATTTAATTGCCTCTATATATAGAGAACCCTGCCATCTCCACACCACAAACAAGTAGGAAGGAATTTTACAAGACTGGCGTAAAGAAAGGATATTCCAATGGATTGTACAATCCAATGTACAATGGATAGAGTCTTCCTGTGGCTTTGAGATATGCAAGTATGTCTTGCATTCAAATTCAGCAGGAGATTTGTCATTAAATTTAGACCGATTAGGGAGGGTGATCTTTTCCTACACAGCATTTATTATTTGCTCTAGTCTGCTAGGACAGTGCAGCCTACCAAGTCAAGAAATATAATAGCTCTAAGGCTCCATCTGCACTATATGTTTAAAGCAGTAAAATACCTCTTTAAACAAAGAATCTTGTTCACTCTCTATACAATGGGGGCCCTGGCTCCCTCCAAAAAAATAAATAAATTGGGGGGGGGGGCAAAGTGCTTTGGTCCCTAGTAGTCTGCGCCTATGGTTCTATGGGTTGTATTCAATGTAGCATGAGCAGAAAGCTCACTCAGCTGATCTTTACCTTCCCTCCCTTCCCCTGCAGCCCCTTGGGGTACCTATGCAATATTGAGGGCTATGTATTATGGGGGTCCAGTGGGAAGGGTGAGTCACCCAAAATCAGTTTCAGAGCACAAGATTCCGCCACTCAATTTCCCCCTCCCAAAGCAGTCCTCCAAGACATTCAGAATCTGATTTTGACAATGAAACTTAGAGAAGTTCAGAACTAAGAATTAGTTTCCACAGAAGTATCTGGATTAAATGGAATATAGCATTTTATCCATATAGCCACTTCTAAACTTCTCTCACACTGTAAAGAAAATGAAAATTGGTACTTACTGTAAATTTCTATTTACGGATTGAGCTGGAGGACATTCTGTCAACAGCAGCCAGGAACTTTAAAGTCTTTTGACTCCCACTCTCCAGAACAAACGAGCAGAGCATAAACTCCCCCCCCCCAACTCAGCTACACACACACACAAAAAAAGGAGGGGGGAACACTGGGGACGGATTCAGAATAAAGGGCAACACTGAATACAAACTAGACCAACACATCTGACACTAAACAGAATGTACAGTATGTGTGATGTAGACCACAGCCGTAACTCAAACCACCACTCCTCCAGAAAGAAGAAGAAAAAGAAGAGGAGGAGGAGGAGTTTGGATTTGATATCCCGCTTTATCGCTATCCTAAGGAGTCTCAAAGCGGCTAACATTCTCCTTTCCCTTCCTCCCCCACAACAAACACTCTGTGAGGTGAGTGGGGATGAGAGACTTCAGAGAAGTGTGACTAACCCAAGGTCACCCAGCAGCTGCATGCGGAGGAGCAGAGACGTGATTACGCGTCTACCGCTCTTAACCACTTCACCACACTGGCTGGTCCCAGAAATTTCCATTCTACCACTGTTGTGGAGACCTCAGACCAAGAACTGCACAGAAAGGCATCAAATGAAGCATCAGCCACAAGGGTGAAATAAATATTTTTGAGACCATCTTTAACAGCCTTTGGTAAAACATCTCTCGACTCCCTACAGCCATATATAAGCAGATTGTGAGAAAACAACTGAAGTTGTTGCTGCCCTTTTATTGAAGGCGCTTGTATACTTGCACTAGGAAGTTTAACTCTGATTCTACGAGGGCCACCAAAATGGCTTTTAGGATCAGGTCCTAAGTACATTTGTCTGTACATCATAATCGTATTCTGGAGATCAGCCTTCATCAAAATAAAAACAGCATAGAACCTTTGGGACTCTTGCATAAATTACATAATTTTATTATTATGTAAGCTTTCATGGACTCACTAGTCCATGAAAGCTTATGTCTGGATAAAATGTCTTATTCTTTAAGGTGACACAATCTTCTGTTACCTTTGCTGCAGCACACTGCAGCAAACTAACAGAGTTCCCATCATTCCAGAGCAGTTCTTCTGAGTGCAAAGAGAAAACCCCCAGAAAATGCAAGTATCATGCTCTTTATCAGCTGCCCTTCAGTTCAGTGTGGCTTAAGCAGGATGACCCCTCAATGGATTATGATTTTCAATCAAGATTAAATGCTTCTAAAACCATAAATGGGATTTTAGAGAAAGAGTATTTCTAAAAGTAATCCTTACAAACAGAATGAAGCCACAAACCTATGACTCTTAGAAACTATTTCTAAATTTGCTGATTTAGCTGTGGGATCTCCCTACATCAGTTCTGCTTTGCCATAGGAAGATGCTCAATAGATAGGTAGATAGATATTGCTTCAGTATGCTTAATGCGGACCATCAAATCCTTCTCAACAGGGAGTAAAGCAACAAGTACCCAGCGTCAGGTCAGCCTCAAGTGCCAACTCTAGCCACACACAAAATTCAATTGAGTCACCAGTGATTAATTTCAAAGAAAACCTACTACCAATTCTGGGAAGAGGGCAAGAATCAATAATATTCTGTTCAATTTCCGGCTGAAGTAGATTCATGTTTTCGGAGCCAAATCAAGCCCTGTAAGAAGTGTGATAAGTGGAAATGTTCAAGACAGAATCAGATTGTTCTCACTTCCCTTTAAAGTAACACATTATATAAGTCGGAAAGTTGATATGTGTGCACTGGTCCCAATTTAGGCCTAAGTATATAAACAGGATCAGTATAATAGTTTCCCTAAGAGAAATTCAGTATTTATAATATTTCAGTGGCTATGAAAGATTGCCTTGCATGCTCATTTACAGATTTCTAGACTTCCACTTTTATACACTTTCACATTAAGGTCTAAAGCTCATGGACTGTCGTGCTGTCACAACTCTGGCTTAGCTCAGACCAAGGAGGAGCAAATAAACTATGACATCTCCAGAAGCCCACATGTTAGAACAAAACCAAGGGTTGACTTAGCATGATGTCTGAACAAGACTATTAACTTATATTGTGAGAGAGAAACTTAAAAGATTGTTTCAACTTCACAAATGAAAACAGTCTCTCTCTCTTTAATAACTGTGGTCTAGTTTTGTGTGACAAACGGTAGATGAAAAGACTTAGAGGAAGTTACAGATTGCTTTCATTCCTGCTCTTGAGAAGAAGTCCTAGAGGAACCAAAATATAACATAGAACAAAGGAACTGTTGATAGACGTGGCCATTTCTATGTATCATGTGGCATCTTGTAAATTCTGAGTGAATTTGGAAGAGTACTTAAGTCATAAGAATTAGCCTCAAGTATTATTCAGCTAAATGCTTATTTTATTTTTATTTATTCCTTGTCAGACTAATGCTCAGACTTATCTCTGTCCACTGGCAGATGCTGTTATACTTTGTTTGATTTGTGTTCCATTTTTTTTAAAGTTAGCATATTTTATACTTTGTGTTGATCACTTGACTAGAAGAGCAGTAAACACATTTCAGAAATAAACAGAATGAAACACGTATTCTGCTCACTTCCTAGCTGACAATGTAAATATATCTTTAACATAATGGGAGACATTATAAGTCCACACTGGCAGTCCCATCTGAAGCTGCAATAAGCACAGACAGCTTGTTCATTAAAACCAACCCACAGCTGCTGGGTAATGAACTGTGCCCAAAATATCTAAAATATTTTTGTGCTAATTAACTCTTTAATTTGTCAGGAGATGGCTTTTTGCAAGTAGCACATGTTGAGCTTACTATGTAGTGATAAGGAACTCAAGCAAACTGCAACAGGCCTTAAACAAAACAGGTTACTTTGGATCGATGGTTCTTTCACATAGCAGTTGGTGTCTGTTTCCAACTGTTCCACCATATGAGTTCTTTCCATTTCACCCTGTCCCAGGGCTTAAACCTACTGAATGTCACAATGCCGAGGT
The DNA here is from genome assembly GCF_964188315.1 of Podarcis muralis. Lineage (NCBI taxonomy): Eukaryota > Metazoa > Chordata > Lepidosauria > Squamata > Lacertidae > Podarcis > Podarcis muralis. The sequence goes on along the minus strand of NC_135655.1, from coordinate 60,222,451 downwards.
CTCTAGTTCTATCTTTTCCATCTCTCATATGACTTCCTAAATATGGAGAGGAAAACCCTGAGAATTCTTAAGCGCAGTAAGAAAAACCTGCCTGGTGTAAGAAACTAATCCATTAAGCATAACTTTACAATCACGGTTCTATTCCTGTCTGTTATCCAATAATTTCTGCATAATTATGTGATACTGATAAAATCCCATATTTTAAATGTAAATACACTTGCACAACGTGTGTCCCATCAAGCCCAATACAGCCCATCTACAGTTACCTGTCAGGCAATCAAACCACTTATTATTATTAACTGGCTAAGACTGTAAAATCAAGATAGTTATTGTCAAATGACTCATATATAGCTGGTGGGGAGCGCTCAGCTTTGCGCGTCACACACTATGAAGACCTGGTTTAGAAAGTGTCTATTTAAAAGATTACTCATAAAAATAGAAGTTATCCCTTTCCCTTACAAACACACACACACACACACACACACACACACACACACACAATGATTGACCCATATTCAAATGGGACACAAACTCTTAAGTCTGCTAAACAACAGCAGCAGCAGCTGTTTAATAAACAACAGCAGCAGCAGCTGTTTTGCCTTGTGGGCCCCAGCTAACTGCATCCACAGTGTCAAGTGTTTGCTAGTTTAACTTAGTGATTCTACCACAATACCTTACTAATAATTGATGCATATCTAAAAGGAAGAAAAATTAAATCTACTGAAAGCAATAAAAGTGAAGAATCTTATTTCCCAAGTACATTTTCAAAAAGCAAGGAATCACAAGTACAATTATCACTTTCTCACACAAGCAGAAAAAGTGGAACCACTGGTTTACCAGTGGGGATTTCAAGTTTTAATTATCACATTTACCGTACATGGGAAAGGACTTCCTTTGTGTCTTTAGTGCTACAAAAGAGAATAGATTTTTATTTGTTTTGGCAGATAGTCTGAAAATATAGGCTACAATCCAGAAAATGTTAACTGCTGATTGGTTCAATTAAGTTTCTGCACATCCAGCTTTCCCAGGATTGTGACCATAATTCCCAGAAACCTGTATTATTGTATGCAAAGAGAAAGCACAGCTCCGTTTGTCTGCCATATTAAGGATAGGTCACAATTTGGGGAGCTCTGAGCATGGCAGTTTACTTGAAGCTGAATGAAAATATTTGTTGCCAGTTCACTATCCATCCATTTCCATGTGATTTGTTAAATACAAAATATTGAGAAGATGAAACTGTCACCTATGAATAATTTAAAATTGTGTATCCTCATAGACACCCTATTATGATGGCAATCATATGCATACTCCATCTGCCCAAATAAATTTATCAAGACAGATGATAGCTTATTCCAAAGTAATTTATCTGACTCTTGAACTTATTCCAAGTACCCTAGCTTATACACGTGTTAGTTGGCAGAAGAGTAAAGAGAGAGAAAGTGATCATTTAGGCAATTCTTTTTAAAACCTGTAATGTCACCAGCAACAGCATTAATTTCTGTATCTGTTCTCAAAGAGTGAAATTAAGTATTATTACAAAAAAGGAAAACTGAGAATAAGTTAAATCCATAGTCAGAAGGCTGACATGACTTTGTTCAATCTGTTGTGACAGCAGGTATGTTATGTTTCAGCAGCATCACTATAATCACCAGAGTGCTTCTCAGTTATATAACTACTTTCATCTCAGAACACTGATGCATATTAAAAATCATTAAACTTTAAACAGCTCTTCTGTGAGGTACATACACATTAAAGGACTGAGCTTTTACTATATATGCAAATATGTTATTAACTCTAAGAGTAGGTTACTTATTTTTTTCAAAGCTGTCATTCAATTAGAAACACTAAGGGCTTTTCCAGATTGGTGTTTTACTGCAGGTGTATTTTGCAAAATATTCTTGACACAATAACAGTGTATTAGTGGTGGATGTATTCTGTTTTATTAGTTGTGCCATGCTTCTGGAAAGCTACATTATACTTGTCCATATCACAGTGCAGTGCAGTGCAACAAAGCAAAATGAATTTTAAAAGCCAGCAATTTTGTGGTATGAAAAGTTACGAGATTTCAGCAAAGAATTAGAGTACTGTGTGCACTACTGGAAATTGAGCAGCATGAACAAACCAAAACTTTTGTGAGTGTAACTAGTATTCAAAACAGAATCACATATGACTGCCCTGATAGCATCATGAGCACAAATGTGCAATAAAAATTATTTGGGGGTGGCGGCGGTATGCTAATTAGTGGTTATGTATGCTAATTAGTGGTTATTTATGCTAACTTTTTCATGAGTGCCAAGCTCTTGAGAATCAATTCTCTCTCTCTCTTAATAAAATAGCTGTTGCTGATTCTGCTTTCTCACTATTTCCATTCTAGGTGGAAATAGATGGATGAAGTTATTTTAAACTTTTTTTAACGTTGTGTTTTAATGTTGTAGCCCACCCTGGGAGCTTAAGGTGAAGAGTGGGTAATAAAATAATAATAAATTTACATTTTTCTAGTGAAGTTGTTCCTACTAATCCAACACTGAAAGCCAGTGGTTAAGCATTATAAACTGTAGAAATCATCTAAATATCAGTAGCAGTGCTATTGACAAGTTTCTAATTCCTTTCTTGCATCTGAAGTCCCCCCCCCCACATGTTTATATCTATATGCTCTGAATATATTGCAAATTATGTGTTGTCTTAAGCAATGATTGACTTTCTCAAAGATACTGTGGTGACTACCACACACACCATTTTTTCTTACAGTATTACTTGGCAACATAAAATAAAATGTGAGAAATCTGTCTTAGGTCTAATCCTTAAAAAACAGATCTATAAAAAGAAAGCACTTTGCATGTACACTTTATGATTTATATTTTGGTCAATTAGTATCAGATGCAGATAACAGCCAATTTATATATGGCATTCAGAGGTAGAACAATGCAATGAATATTTCAGTGTTTCTGCCTCATATCACCAAAGCAAGCATTTATCTGAAATGACACCCATATGAAAATCATAAAATTAATCATGCCACAGTGTCAGCTAGAAATCTAGGCTTATCTTTGATGCTGGCAAATTCCACAACTGCACTACCTCTGAACTATTATATTATTAATCTATGTGGTTCATTTCAAGTGATATAACAGCCCCCTATGCAAAATACACCACATGCAAAACTTTTGGCACCACTCAGCTACATATGGCAGTGGGCAGGGAAGCCATATGTCTACAGCACAGCTCAATCATCCATAAGGAATTGGTGGATCAGAGCAAATGGCCAAAACACACGAGGTTAAATCAGAGAAAATAATTTGTTAATACACAGCAGCCCTATTCAAAGTTTTAAAAGAATGTCCAGGGGCACAAATGGTATATGTGTCATGAGTCTGTATGTGCCAGCCCCATCCTCGTTCCCCCCAGCATACTGGCCCCACTTACTCCACCCCTAATCTTTGTACATTGAGCAGGAAAATCTGATGGATGGATGTGTGTGAAGCCTTCTCAACTGAACAGACTCATGACACTGACAACACTGTAGAAGGGACCCCTGATTATGCATGGTTCCCAATTGTGGGCACAACTCTAAGCATGTTCATCTCAATGTGTTTAGATTCTCCTTTCAAACCTTGCATTCAATGTGCAGATGTCAGGAAGAAAGGGGAGAGGGACAGCACACATGGGGGCGATGTGGGTGGTGTGCATGACCCTGCGGTCCCTACATAGTTTGTTCCCTTGAAGTTTGACTTCAGCCCCAAAGGCGCACTCCTGCAACCAAGATCTTTTGAACATCACTACAGTATTGGGTTAGCACTTGGGCCTAAATTTTCAGAAGGGTGTTCCATCTGAAATTTATCATTTCTCTCTCTAATTCAATTCTGAATTCTTTTCTGAGTACTTGTATACAATAAAATGAGCAAAGTTAAGATATTTGTGCCTCTATCTGAGTTTCTCCTCTAGACATGCAATAAAAAGGACAGCAAAGCACTCTGTATCTGCAGAGCTATAACAGCTTGCAAAAGAATGAGAACAAGCTGACCTCATAAAATGGAAAATCAATCCTCTTATGAAAATACGCTACTTCATATGCATCTAAGCATTCCTTCTATCATCATAAAGAAACTCTTAACATAGGCAATGCCAAGTTATAGAACCATGCAAAAGTTAATGGAAATATCCTCATTCAATCCAGTTTTATTAAGATCAGGTACAAATGGCTATTGTAGATCATTTGGAAGCTTCTCCAGTTGTTTATTTAGATAATATGAGAATTAGCTGGTTATTGTGTTAGACTGCTGCCAAAATGAAAGCAAATTTGTTGGACCAGATATGTTGGTGATAAGCCAGGGGGACCTGGGTTCAAATCTTCAGTAAATCATGAAGTCACTGCTGACTTTGCTCCAACAGCAATCTCTCTACCCTTCCCTGGGCTTTGTGGACTAAGAACAAAAGAGAAATACAATGGACAGGATGAAAGATGCTATTTGCCAAAGATTTGGGTATATCCAGTGAAGTTCTTTTTTGTCTGTATATTTAATTATCAACCCACATACATGCCTAGTCAGCAAGGGACTCACCTGCTGCTGAGGGCCTGAAGGGCCTTGCCTTGCCTGCCTCCTTCCATCTAGGCAGAGAGGGCTCCATTTCTGTTTATGCTTTTAAATTGCTTTTTAAAAAATCTATGTCATTTTAAATTGCAATTGATATTAATGCTGTATTCTTAGTTTTAGATTTTATGATTTGTGTGGAAATCGTTTTCCATTTGGTTGTGTACTTTTTGATGTGTTTTATTGATTGCTTATGACTTTTGTTACATTGGTAATTATGTAAATCTTGTCATGTTGTAAGCCGCCTTGAGCATTGTTTTAACTATGGAAAGGCGGCATACAAATAAAATGATGATGCTGATGATGCTGTATTAGTAGCGTAGTTCTTCAGATTCCAAACAACAACAAAGTTTAAATAATGGAATATAAACAAGAAAGCTACAGTCTGGTCTTCTGTGTGATGAGCACTGCAAACTCTTACTTTTTTTTTAACTAGCCGCCCTCCATTGTGTGGCAGATTATTTTTTTAACTCATTGTGATATAGTATGGAGGATTTGGGTTCAAAGAAATAAACAAAGTCCTATATGGCATTTCCAAACTCTTGAGAATGCCTATAGAAGCAATCCAGATCATAGCCATGACAGTATTTTTCTCTATGAGGTTCTATTTCAACAGCAAGTTATTATGTAACACTGTATGTGCTCCCTAAAATCAAGCAATATATTTTTGATGCATAAATGAAAATAAAAACCATTTCATTAGATACCGTCTATGTTAAATGAAGGAAGCTTTGGACGGACGGAAGGAAGGAAGGAAGGAAGGAAGGAAGGAAGGAAGGAAAAATAGGTTTTCTATAGATTTGCATAATCCCTTTGCTTCAATGTAGTTTTGCTACATTTAGTTTGGAAATATTGACTAAAACATACCTCATACATTGCTTTGAAATGCTACATTTACTTTTATGGCATAGATAATGCATTTTTGTTTACAAATATATCAGTACCCTGATAACATCAATAAACTACTTTACAGCCATTAAACACTACATGGGTAACAAACAAAGCTGTGGTGTTTATTTCCTGTTACTGAACTATGCAGATTAATTTACAGCTTGTAAAATGATACTTCCCACACACTGTAGCACAACAAGCATCATCCTTTAGCCTCTGAAGTAGAATCATTACCCATGTGATTAAAATGAAAAATAAATATACACACAGAATTGCATATAAATATATATGGTGGCTCTTAATGCTTTGGGTATCAACTTTGGAGATAATTAACATTAAAATTTGGAGAATGTGACGTAAAAGCAGTTGTAATCAGGTTCTAAACACCTCTGCTCTCTGATTAACAGATCATCAGTTTGTTTCTTCAGCATTTAACGTTGAAGTAGGATAATTATCCAAGGCACAATTCACAAATGTTTGCACTATGCTGATGCTTTACTCCTCCAGCACCAGTACAAGTAATACAGCCCATCATATAAGGTATTTCACACTCTCATACACAAATATACAAACCAACACCCAAGCTTGCAGTGCCAATTATTTCTGGGAGAACACGACATTGTTGGCATCGGTCTTGATGAAAATAAGTTGATGAGTGATTGAAGAGAAAGTGGGACTTCTGTGGTGTCCCACAAAATGAGGTGTCTTACTGTGCTAAAGTCTCCTTCCCCTGGAGCAACATCACTTATATTAGGCATAGGCAAACTCGGCCCTTCATAAGTTTTGGGACTACAACTCCCATCATCCCTAGCTAACAGGACCAGTGGTCAGGGATGATGGGAGTTGTAGTCCCAAAACATCTGGAGGGCCGAGTTTGCCTATGCCTGACTTATATCAACCACAGCAGAGGGTGCACTTTAAATTTCATAGCTGAATGATGGGCTGGTCCACTCCAGCAGCAACACAGGTTATATGGAAATGGTTGAGGTAATGTGCAGCAGAGAAGGGAAAATCCCTGCATCCCTTTAAGCTAGGTTCAGTGTAAGAAAACAGGGCATATGGCTTGGTTCACTGCTGCATTGCTGAGAAGAACATTTTGCTGAGGGACATGGTAGATGTGCTCCTTCCAGGTACTTCTTAAGGTGAAGACAGAGAGGCACGTGTCCCAGGGAAGACTCTGGTTGGCATTCCCTCTATCCTTCTTGCATAAGGTTTCCCAAGCAAAAAGTGAGAAATTCAAGTTTCTGAGATAAAAATTCAGATTTGGCAGTCTGTAAACAGTACCTGGCCTTAGGAAGGGCTACTGCGATATGGAGACTTCTCTTGAAGATCAAGAGTAGGGAAGAGGGTTTTTTTTGGTTTTTTAAACCCACTTACTTATGCTCATAACTTTACATGCTAACGAGGCTGCACCTAAATTAAGTATTGGAACTAAATGAGGTTTTGGCACCTTAAATTTTACATATGTGCAGTTTCTAACTTTAAAAAGCGCTATGCAATTATTTGAGAATTAGTTACCCATCTAACAGATTTCAGTATAAATCAGGCTTTAAATAAGGGAATATGTCATTAAAACATTGGGAGGAAATGATCTTAGAAATTCCATTGAAGAAGACCAGAAGGCAAACCTGTTCATACTCCCCCCCCCTTCCAATTGTCCTAGAGAACTTTTTATGGGGCAGCTTTCAGAAAATGTTAATAAATCATATAACCCTTGAAGCCCTAAGAGAAATTTTGGACACTTTGGGTGGTATTCAATGAAATAACTATGTGAGTAGAATGACTTCCATTTGTGTAACTAGACTTACCTTCCTCATCTCCCACTGCACACATTGACTCCAGAGGTTTGGGGAACCCCTAGAAAACATTTGTGGGGTGTGGAGAAAGAAGAGGACAGAAAGTTCCATTGTGTGAGTGGATGTTGTTCTGCTTGCGCAAAGTCCTTCATAGTGCTGCTTTGAATACCACTATTTTTTCCAATCCAAAAATTATTATAGTGATCCTCTTTTCCAAAATAAGCAGCTAATCATAATCATTGTCTTTATAAGTAAACAAAAATAATGGTCTTGTAAGTGCTGGAAATATTAAGCACAATATTCTTTCTGAAGCTAAAACTAATACATTGTTGTTGTTTTTAAAGTGGTTTCAATGAGGCTGGCATATTTAATCCTGCTTAAATACATATCTTTGCATAAACTAATCAACCCAGCAGGATTCCCACTACAGAGGCATTTTTCTTCTTACATGCCTCTTAACGTAGCAGTCCCTGAAGTTCAGCAAGTCTGTAAAAATAGCTGCCAACCTTGATAAAATTGTAACTATGGAAAAATGATGCTAATATCTGGAGAGGATGTGTATTGGAGAGCTATAGTCCAAATTCAATTTAAAACCTTCCACCTAAAAGAAATGGAAGATTTAATGTCCCTAGGTTGTGAGTTACTAGACACAAAAGGAATGCCTGAAGAATCAATCCTCATTGCAGAGATTTCCCTTCACAAAGAGAACGCGGGGGTCCTTGGCTGGCAAAGTGCAGAGATTCCATCTTTCTCCTCTATCACTGAAAAGAACCAATCGTTATCAGCAAGAGAGTACAATGAGAGAGACTAAATGGATCTCTTCCCTGGAACTATGTTCTAAATAGGATATAAGGAAGAGGACAAAGCAGAAATGACTGCTGGCCAGTATGAGCAGAATTTCAAATATGACCTTCCTGGGACATTTAGGTGAAGTTGGTATTAAAAACAGTAGGACATGTGCTAACAAACTAAGTTACAGAGCAGAAAAGAAAACACACACACACAGACATTTTTTGTGGAGTGGGACAAAGCAATATAACAAAGTAGAAAATGGAAAACAAAAATATAGCAAAGAAAAAAACACTGCTAGAATATGCTGATAATCTATTTCAATGCAGGCTATTTATACCTTAAAATCAAAACTAACATCATTCACCTGAGTTAAGAAGTCATAGAGAATTGAATAAATTTCTAGTGTTTCCATCTATTTAAAAGGAACTACAGAATAAAATACATTGCAGATAAATATTTATATTTATAATTTATATTTATCAAAAGATTTCAGGGTAGCGCACAACATCAGAAACACATTACAAAACATCAACGATAAAAACAGAAAAAAACATAGTAAAAAGCAACTGACAGACAGCCTTATAGTAAAATAACCATAACAATAGCAGTACTCTCCCACATACTTTCACAGGCCATAGATTATTTAATAGCCAAACGCCTGGGTAAAGAGCAATGTTGTTGTCTGGCATCTAAAGACATGTAATGATGGTGCCAGGCAAGGCTATCTGGAGTGAGCATTCCACAATTGGGGAGCCACCACAGAAAAGGCCTGTTCTCTTATCGCCATCCTCTGAACCTCTCTGGGAGTGGGGAGGTAGAGAAGGGCCTCAGATGACAAGCACGGGGTCTGGGTCAGTTTGTATAGGGAGAGGCGGTCCTTAAGGTACTGAGGTCCTGAGTCATGTAAGGCTTTATAGGTTAACACCAGCATTCTGAATTGGGCCCAGAAACTAATCAGCAGCCTGTGCAGTTGCTGTTATATTCTCAAACCATAGTATTCTGGTGAGCAATCTGGCCATTGCATTTTGCACCAGCTGAAGTTTCTGAACCATCTTCAGAGGCAGCCCCACCTATAACACAATGCAGTAATCGAACCTAGATGTTACCAGAGCATAGGCCACAGAAGTTAGACTATCCTGGTCATGACAGACACCATATTGGAGGCCCCATGGTGCTGAAAAACAGTCCCCAAGCATCCCCCACTGAAAACTGGACTGGAACCACAGCAGAGCAGTGTCACCCACCCCACAACTCAGATAGCCTCTCCAGGAGCATACAGTGGTCAATGATATCAAAAGCTGCCCAAAGTACACCAAAGGAGTGATGTTCCATCTGCACCTCTTTAATCATGTACACAGGAACTTTTAGGGCAAATCCCCAAAGAGTATTATGTTTGTGTTCCATGATTTGCATTTTCAAACTGGATATATTTATAATTCAGCTCACAATTCCTTAAGAAAGTTGTTTTCAGCATTTGAAATATCAATAACATAGTGTCCTAAATACTGCAATAGTTTTACTGCTGTCCTTAGTTAACAGCTGCACTTAACAGTTGGCTTTGGGGATGCTTCTTTAATAACTCTCGGAACATCTCTCAGATGTTAAATCCCACTGAGTTCAATGGGACTTGCTCCTAAGAAAATCTTCATAGGATTCCCTTGAAATTTTGCCGCAAGACTATTCTACCATTTAGCATATATTAACCTTCCAATTGTACTTCGTATTTTGAAGCACATTCATTTATATCTCTTTGGCAAAAATGAAATCTGGTATGAACTGTAGCAGACCAAATGCTTAGCGTTCCAAAACTGACAACAGTACTCCTTTTAAATTTCTACTTTTGCTTTCATGATGTTGATTTCTAAACATTTTCTAATACGATTATAGATTCTGAGCTTCTTTGTTTCAGTGTTTCTTCATTCAAGTCTGTTACCATTTAAGGGTAGCTCTCTACTGAGTGTGTGATAGGTATATTTGAGGACATACATGGCTATCTCAAAGGAAACTATAGTTTTATTATGCTGGGCCAGAATATCTGTTGGGATGGCCTTAATTACTGTTCTCTTTTATTCTTATCCTTAAATTTCAACTACACACAGCATTCTTCTTTATTTAATGTCAAAAACCATTGGCAGTATTACTCTGCTGCTGGCTGCAGCACATAAAGTGAAGATTTTATTATTATTTAAATATTTCTATTATTTTACTTATTAAATTTAATTATTACTTCTATTACTTATTAGATTTCTATGCCATCATTCATCCAAATAGCAAAAGGTGATTTACAATATAAAAAAACCACAAATAAACACCATAATAGCAAACAAAAACACACCCCACACTGTTTAAAAGGCTGTAGATTGTTTAATTAGCCAAAGGCCTGGGAGAAGAGGAATGTTTTTGCCTGATGCCTAAAGATATGTAACGAATGTGCCAGCTGAGTCTCCCTGTTTATTTTAGTCTATAAAGAGCTTCAGCTACTTGGAATGAAAAAGCTGCTATACATTTGAGCTATGCCTTTTCTTCTTCTTTATGGTGAAGTATAATCAGAGACAAGAAGAATGCAAAAACAGAGGCCCAGTACAGGAGTATGGTAAAAAAGGTAAAGGACCCCTGGACAGTTAAGTCCAGTCAAAAGTGACTATGGGGTTGCGGCGCTCGTCTCGCTTCAGGCCGAGGGAGCAGGCGTTTGTCCACAAACAGCTTTCGGGTCATGTGGCCAGCATGACTAAACCACTAGTGGTGCAACAGAACACTGTGACGGAAGCCAGAGAGCACAGAAACGTCGTTTACCTTCCCGCCGCACCGGTACCTATTTATCTACTTGCACTGGCATGCTTTAAAGGAACTGCTAGGTTGGCAGGAGCTGGGACAGAGGAACGGACGCTCACCCTGTTGTGTGGATTTGAACCGCCGACTTTCCAATCAGCAAGCCGAAGAAGCTCAGAGGTTTGGACCACAGCACCACCCGCTCCCATTATAGGAGTATAGGATTCTGTTTTACACCACTGCACCATCTAGCACAGTACTGTGTGTCATTACTAGCAGTAGCACTACAGGGTGTCAGGCACAATATTTGCATTACCTGATGCTTCATCTTTTTTAAACAGAGATGCTAGATATTGAACCTGGGACCTCCTGCATGCAAAGCATGTTCTCTGAGCTATGATCCCTTCTCCTGTGGTCTAAAACATGAAGCAGAATAAAGTGGTATAATTCTGATATATTAAAGATATATATCACGTCTCTCTGTGCTTAGGGATAAAGTTAAAAATGTCACTACTAGAAAAACTACAGCAGCAGCAGAAGCAACAACAGCAGCTAATCATCGTAGTCACCACCATCATCAGGGAGAAAGATTCTAGTTCTGCTTCCTGGTTCCCCCTTACGTTTTCATGTAACGAAGCATTCAGAATTGTGTTTCACCACCTGTAGCACCTTGTACCTCACTCCTGAATATGTAGATCAGGCTATATTTATTCTCTTCTCCTCCAGCCAGTCCAAGTACATTCATTCAATTAACAACCACAGATACATGTTTTTAACCACAATGGAATTTTCACATAATCTGAGTAGAAAGAGATAACACAAATATGAAGGAACATATCTGAGAAACATAGAGTTGCATGCAACAAAGTTGTCCTGTTTGTGCAAGGGCTTCCACTTGCGTGATCAAACTTGCCCTATCCCTGCATGTGCCCACATCCCTCATATTCTCCAGAGGGTTGGGTGGACCCCCAGCGAGCAGATAAGGGAAATGCACAGGGGATGGAGAAGATGTTCTCTTGTTGTGCAAATGAAAGTTATTGAGGGAATGGGATGCCTTCATTGGCTGCAAACCATGCATTTCTAATGAGAAACACAGAGTTTGGAGAAGTTGTGAATTATGACTAATAGAAAGGACAGGACTCCAACTTTGACAGGCCATGGAATTCATGGAGGGATACAATGAAGTGTTTGAGAAATAAACAATTAATGCTACAGCTGATTCTGCTGATATAAGCATTATATAAACTTTTATAAATTTATTTTTATGTGTAACATAATTTACTGACTGCAAATGAAACACATTTGCTGTGAATGCCAACATTTTACAGATTTGCATAGCTAGAATATGACTGTTAATTTGAACATTAAAAAGGCCTTGTGAATCTGATTCCCACACACATCCAACTCACTAAACAACTGGTTTTGTCTCTCCAATAAAATACCAAGAAAGCTCAGGAATACCCCAAGAAAACACCCTGCTAACTCTCTGCTGTTACCAGTTCTCTGTCATCACTAGTTTTTCGTTTTCTTCGTCAAGTTATTTTATGAAGACTGCAATATAGAAACTGAGGGCAAGGACGGTATGTTACCATAAAGCACCAATGCTGCAGCAAGCAAAGGCTCCAGCAGCTCAGTCAGCTGCTTGTGGCTGGAAAGCCAGACAGGATGTTTGTGACTGTTGCCATGGGAACAAAGGGGCAGTCCATTCTGTACTGAGCACCGGATGTTAGCTCAGTGTGTGTGTCATATGACCCGTACTGGAAGTACATGGGGAGGAGTTTCTTCTTGCTGTTGTCGAGTGCAGACATGATTCTCTGTACTGATATAAGAGGCAGAAATAAAGGATGTAAATAGTTTTCTGTCTGCTTCTTTCCCCTCCCTGGGGGACACCAAAGGGGAGAGAGGAAGAACGGTGTGTTCCTCTCACACATCTGAGAAGAATCGCCGGGACCTCGCCTGCTTATCAGCAGAGTGGAGACGCGGGGAGGTCGACAGGAATATCTGCCGGTGCCTACGCTGTGGCACATCCCTCTGACCCAGGCAGAATTTCAACAGTGGTAGCAGATTTCGGTTGCCGTTTTCTTCGATCCATGGGAGTCTGCATCAAGTAGCAGAGCTACTGTTTACATTGCTCCATGGAAGCCTGATGTGAGAAGCTGATTCTCTGCAGCCAGAAGCTGACCAGAAGAAGCTGAAAGCCAAGCCGATGCCCAAGGTATGAGATTTTAAGGGCTTAAAAGTGTGAATGCAGATTGATTCATTCTCTGCTTCACGGAGAGCGTGTGTGGGAAAGCAGCTCCAACTTAGAAGAGGCCTGCATTCCAGAGATTCTTGTGGTTTCCTGTCCGAGGAGAGGTATGCGCTGTTGCTAAGCAACGTCCTTCAGTGAAGGAAGAGTGGAAAGTTACTCGAGAGGGCTGGACAGTCAGTCTATGCCTCAGAGAGGCGAAAACAAAGTTTTGTTATGACTAGGTCCTCACGAACTGGTGGAAGGGACTTTCCAACGCAGCCAGTGTCAGAGTTGCCAGGTGTCCAGAGTGTAAACAAGCCAGCTATTGGATTTTAGAGGCTTGTGTTTGAGAGTCAATGCAAGGACTCAAAATGGATGCCAAGAAGGGGGGAAGCTTGCCTTCTCCACCCCTCCTGACCAATGACAATTATGCATCTTGGTCTATTAAGATGAAGGCCCTGCTGCAGAATCAGAGACTGTTTGAGGTGATTGAGAACCCCATCCCTGCAGCACCAACGCGTGCTTGGGAGTCACAGAATGTGAAGGCCAGAACGGCTATAATTCTGTGTGTGTCAGACTCACAGCTTGTGCATATTCAGCATTTAGAACATGCGAAGGAAGTTTGGGATACGCTACGTACAACACATCAGAGAGATGCCGGTTCTTCAGCGTTGCTGTATTTTGAGAAGTTGACCAATCTGAGATTAGCGCCTGATGGAGATGTTCAAGCGCACCTGACAGAAATGAAATATCTGCGTCAACAGATGGTGGAACGTAATTTCCGTCTGCAGGAGGAAGTGTTTTGCTTCATGGTGATAAACAGCCTGAACCGGACTTACAAGGTTGTTGCCAGTCAGCTTGGTTCCCTACCTGCTCAAGACCTGACTGCAGAGAGAGTCTGTGCGGTGGTCCTGAATGAACACGACAGACTTGCTGCACTGGAAGTGAAGGACAGGGGGAGGCAAGAACAGAGTTCAAATCTTCCCACTGCTGATGCTACTGGAGAGCATGCTGTAGCATTGAGCGCTGTCCGATGCTACAATTGTGGACAGACTGGGCATCTACAGCGGAACTGTAGGAAGCCGCAACAGTCAAAAGGAGCTAAGAACAGCTCTACGAAGCCTGAGGCGTCAAGCAAAAGCCGTATCAAGTGCCAGGTGAAACCTGCAAAGGCTATGATGGCGAAAGGAACCACGCCAGATGTTGGGAATGCATTCATAATCGACACCGGCGCCACGAAGCATCTCTGCCCACACAAAGAACTGTTTTCGACGTTGAAGAAGCAAAGCTTCACTGTGAAACAAGCCAACGGTCAAGAGCTGGAAGCGACCGGAATTGGAACTGTGTATCTTGAGAGTCTGAACTTGACTATAAGCGATGTTTACCTGGTTCCGGAGCTGAGATTTAGTCTGCTGAGTGCTTCGCAGATTGCTAAGAAGGGACTAAAACTGTACTATGATGCTAAAAGATGCAAGATCTACAAAGATGGAGAACTGTTTCTTACTGCCAAAGAGAAAGATGGACTGTATTTGTTGACTTTTGATCAAAGTGATTACATGAAATGTAATACTTCTGATTCTAACGAAATTTCTCTTGCAGATCTGACCAACAAGGACACCAAGAAGGTGGCCAAGAAGGTCGACAGAGCATTTCAGCGGGTGTATGCTGATGTGATTGGTCCTCTAGAACCATCTAGAGGCGGTGCAAAATATTACCTTGTGTGTGTTGATTGTTTCACTAATTATTCTTGGGTTTACTTGATGGAGAAACCGCGAGAGACCATAGAAAGGTTTCAGGAGTTTTGTGACAAGGTTAAAAGTATGCATGATGCTAACATTGATTGTCTTTTCACAGATGACAAGCCAGTTTTTCTTTTACAGGATTTCCAGAGGTTCCTGCAGGAGAAAGGGATAAGACACAAACTTGCTAGTTCCGAAGAAGCATGGAAGAAATGTGTCTGTGTTAGGGTGAACAAAGAATTGCAAAAGGGGATGAATGCACAATTGCTGAGTTCACATTTACCACATGAATATTGGGCCGAGTCGCTAGCGTCCTATCTTCACGTGTGGTTGAGAAAAGTCTCAACAGAGTTGGGATGTTCTCCTTTTGAGAAGCTGTTCAATAGAAAACCTTCTGTTGCCTATTTTAAGGTTTTCGGGTCTCAGGTGAGAACAGAAGCTCCAGGTGGGGTAAAGAATGCCAGAGGCATCTTCGTGGGTTATGAAAAAGGTCTCTACAGAGTAATTTTGTCTGAATCTGGTCAGGTGATTCTCACAAAAGTTCTAGAGAGTGCTCCTGAACAGGAGAGAGTGATTGTTCACGTTTTTCCCACAGAGGATGATGATGATGATGATGATGAGTTTGATCTTATTGAGTTCAGTAGTACTGATGATGACAGCGATAGCTCAGACAGCTCAGTTGTCACAGTCATTGAGAGGAAATCTCAAATAATGACTAGACCCTCAGGAGAGGAGGATGAACCACTGATTAAGCTTAGTACTGGTTCTCCAGAGAGTTCAAAGGCTGAACCAGAAAGCAGAGAAGAGCAGCAGCTCTTACGTAGGTCTGAGAGAGCAACGAAGGGTGTACCACCCAAGAGGTATTCAAAGGAGTTTGCTAACCTTGCATATGTTGCTGTTGTCAACAACCAAGGACAGATTGAAGCTGTGTCTAAGTCAGAGACAAAGACACAACAGAGAGTTGTTAACCAAGGTAATGCGAAGTCACACAACCAGAGAGGTACATTGGTTAAACCAGTGGCGGGTAGTTCCAAGAGTGGAACTGAAACAACAGGGGAATGTTATAAGTATAACAACTGTTTGTTTTCTTCTCTGGATGACGCTTTGCTCGCAGCACGCATTGATACTTTAGGGGGAGTATGTTACCATAAAGCACCAATGCTGCAGCAAGCAAAGGCTCCAGCAGCTCAGTCAGCTGCTTGTGGCTGGAAAGCCAGACAGGATGTTTGTGACTGTTGCCATGGGAACAAAGGGGCAGTCCATTCTGTACTGAGCACCGGATGTTAGCTCAGTGTGTGTGTCATATGACCCGTACTGGAAGTACATGGGGAGGAGTTTCTTCTTGCTGTTGTCGAGTGCAGACATGATTCTCTGTACTGATATAAGAGGCAGAAATAAAGGATGTAAATAGTTTTCTGTCTGCTTCTTTCCCCTCCCTGGGGGACACCAAAGGGGAGAGAGGAAGAACGGTGTGTTCCTCTCACACATCTGAGAAGAATCGCCGGGACCTCGCCTGCTTATCAGCAGAGTGGAGACGCGGGGAGGTCGACAGGAATATCTGCCGGTGCCTACGCTGTGGCACATCCCTCTGACCCAGGCAGAATTTCAACAAGGACGGCTGGAAATGGTGAAGCTCTCATTCTTAAGTTCCCAGGCAGTAATGTAGATTCCTAACCATGCCCACAAGGATCCACTGGTATATCTCATTCACAGAGCACATGATTTCCATGCAGAAGGTTCCAGGATCAATCCCCAGCATGTCTAGGTAGGGCTAGGAAAGACTCTTGTCTATTTCCATAACAGAGCTGGGAAAGACACTGCCAAACAACACATACAACACCAATCTAGATAAACAAATACAGGTATGGGGAAGAAATTTAATTAAGTTCACATTTAAAGGTGAACCTACCAAATTTGCAGATTTTAAAACCATGCACAAACTGGAAAACAGCCATCCTTCAAAATTCACATTACTCCAAATTTTGCAGTGCAGTTCTCTGGCTAAGAAATGTGTACAAAAATGCACATGCTAGGATAACATGTTGTGCTCCCATTGTTATTTCAATGTGTCAAGGGGGTTTGTGGGATATTGGAGCAGTATTTTGTATCTTTGCTATATCCCTCTGCTGCCAGGAGAAGGTTTTTGAAGGTAGCCAAGGGCCTAGTGACTGCTAGAAGGTGTGCAGTTGATGGTGGGTTAGTCAAGGTATTTAGGTATCCCCTAGTTTGTCTTGTATTTCTTATGTTGGTATGGGTTTTTTGTTTTTGTAGAAGTTTTTTAGACAGTGTAGGTTTTTGGTTTGCCAGGTTTTTACCTGGAGGTTTTGTAGTGCGTGTTGGAATAGTGGGTGTAGATAAGGGCCAAAACATGACCCAGATTCATTTTTTTAAAACCCCACAAAACATTTCCCAGTGTGAAGTTATTCCACAAAATATATCATTGGACATAATGTATTTCACAACCCTTTAACTTTTTTTTTTAAGTTCTCCTTCCAGCTGCTCATTTATAGTCTTTATCTTCAGCACAATGCACAATATATATTTCACTCTTTTTGCTTTTTATTTTCATACAGTAGTATTCATACAGTAGTGTTTTATATAAAAAAATACTAGCTCTTTTTAATTCTGAACACTTTAATTAAAGTAAAAATGTGAAATACCAGATTTCCAGACACAATTAATCATAATATGCAGTTCCAGATCAGAAGGTATAATTAACTTCTCAGTATCTCCTATTGCTAATAATCACCCAGTCTGTAACTGTAACCAGAAATTCCCCCTGCAGGCATCTCATTCCTGATCCTTAATTGGAAATCAAACAGTTCCTTAAATGTAAACTACCCAAGCATCTACTTGTATTTAAATTTCACATTCACCAAAGCTTTTAGTGTTGAAAAAGACATTAATTATCACAAAGGAAATACAATTTGTTTTCAATATACAAAGCTGACATTTTAGCAATGTCAGTTATAAGCAGCTAAAGATTAATTTCTTACTCAATTTGCTTGACATGTAACACTCATATTTGGCAGAATGTAGTCAGGAGGAGACCTGAGTAGGGGAGAACAATTCATAAAAGGTCACTGGGATCTGAATTAAAGAAGCAAATAAACAGTGCAAATTGCCCCCATTTTCGCTTTCCCTTATAAAATGATGTGCATAGGGAAGTTGACTATGACCATTGGAGGCTAATTTTTCAGCCAGAAACAAAATACCACTGTTCACGCAATCACTGGGCAGGTAGGAGCCACATATACGTGCAGCCTGCCACACAGTTCCTAACCCATGGACAGATGGGTCATGTGCAGAATAAGACACTCTGCACTCCCACCTCAGCATTATGCTTACCATTCATATAGCACATTTCAATGGTACAAAGAACCAGGGGCATAGGAAGGGGTGTGGGGAGGTGCGGTCTAACCCGGGTGTCACCCTTGAGGGGGGTGGCACTTAACGCGGGGCCCGGCCTGCAGTGCGCCCGAGCCACGCATCTCTCCTGGAAGTGACGTGGTGGTTCAGGGCCCCGCGCTGCCCAAAATGGATCACCACGGCGCCCCTGGGTGCTGGAGCAGCTAGCTACACCCCTGCAAAGTGCTTCACAAACATCTCTTCAGCTTTTGCAAAAGTCCTGTAAAGTGGGCTGGTATTATAATCTGCATATTGTTTGTACAGTGGTACCTCGGGTTACAGACACTTCAGGTTACAGACTCTGCTAACCCAGAAATAGTACCTCAGGTTAAGAACTTTGCTTCAAGATGAGAACAGAAATTGCGCGGCAGCGGAGTGGTGGCAGCGGGAGGCCCCATTAGCTAAAGTGGTATGTCAGGTTAAGAACAATTTCAGGTTAAGAACGGACCTCCAGAACGAATCACCATATTTTTTGCTCTATAAGACGCACCAGACCACAAGACGCACCTAGTTTTTGGAGGAGGAAAACAAGAAAAAAAATATTCTGAATCTCAGAAGCCAGAACAGCAAGAGGGATTGCTGCACAATGAAAGCAGCAATCCCTCTTGCTGTTCTGGCTTCTGGGATAGCTGCGCAGCCTGCATTCGTTCCATAAGATGCACACACATTTCCCCTTACTTTTTAGGAGGGAAAAAGTGAGTCTTATAGAGCAAAAAATACGGTAAGTTCTGTATGTGGGCCGGTAGAGCCAGGGACAGACTAGCAAAGGGTTTATTGCTGAGGTGAAATCTGAATGTGCCACTACACTGCATCTAATACGATGGTTTTGCAAGACATTGAAAGCAGTCTAATTCTGTGTGGCAATGGCTATAATGGGTGACTGGCTCCAGCCAGAAAACTGACATGCTCAATGGTTACAAATGGCTGCAAAGCATCCTGAGTGCTTGTGAACTGGTCCTCAAAGTTTGCTGGATCAGCAGTTTGGGAAAGAGTTCGCTTCTAACTGTTAATTGATAAAATTGTCAATTTCACACCTGCTAACTTAATGTAATGTAGCATTCAGAAATACTACTCTGAAGCAATAGAGTTCTGTAGAACGGGAACCATTATGCTGTCTTTGTGGAGAATACTAAAGTATAAAATCCTTAGGGATAACAGTTACAGTTCACATAATGTTTGGTTAGCCACAGCATTTAAAAATCAATAAACTGAAAGTGCTCAAGTTGTTTCCCATCTAGCATGGGGGGAAAGCATATTTACCTTCAGAATCACATCATGCTGCAATGAAGGCTACCATGGTGATGAAGCAGCAGCAGTTTATCTATTGTCATCTGGAGACTGGGGACAGGAGTGACCTTTACATGCTCTCATAACTGAGGCTGCAGAAAATAAATTCATTCATACAGATAATTTGCTTTATCTTATGGGACAGGAAAGGCAGTATCCTAATACTACAACCCAATTAACTCACTGCTCTATGAAGCAGTACTGATAATGCGCATGGGGGATGGTATAGGCCCTGTCCTTTCAACAAAACACCTGGAACATGATAGCTGCAACCGAGAAGATAGAGAGGAATGAAAGGGAAGTTGGAATGTAAATGATGTTCAAATAGCACCCACTTTAAATTTCAGTATCCTGCAAAGCAAAATAATAAAAAAGAATGCACCACACAACTAAAGCACATGACACCCCCCAAAAAATCCTAGGAACTGTAACGTAATTCTCTAAAACTACACATCCCAGGACATCATAAAAAATATATTTTCAGAGTATGAATCCCAAGGATTACTGTAGAAACATTGTTTGTTTGTAATGTTATTTATGAATGAATGAAAGGTAGCAGGGCAAATTAACGGAAGCTTTATGCTGCTTACAGAAATTGTATACTGTTTTTAGTCTTTCCTCAATATACCGTATTTTTCGCCCTATAGGATGCACTTTTTCCCCTCCAAAAATGAAGGGGAAATGTGTGTGCGTCTTATGGGGCGAATGCAGGCTTTCACTGAAGCCAGGAGAGTGAGAGGGGTCGGTGCGCACCGACCCCTGTCGCTCTCCAGGCTTCAGGAGAGCCCCAGCGCCAGCCCCACAAGGTTGGGGGACAGAGGGAGGCGGAACGCCGCCATCCCGCTGTCTCCCGAAGTGGTTTGGAGGCTGACGGCAGGGAGAGCCCGCCGCCAGCCCCGCAAGCTCCGGGGACAGCTGGGAGACGCAGCGCGTCTTCCTGCTGTCCCCGGACCTGATCTGAAGGCGGGCGGCGGGGAGAAGAGCGCTTCTCCCCGCTGCCTGCCCCGCAAGCTGTGGGGACAGCTGGGAGACGCAGCGCGTCTTCCTGCTGTCCCCGGAACTGATCTGAAGACGGGCGGCGGGGAGAAGAGCGCTTCTCCCCGCTGCATGCCCCGCAAGCTCCGGGGACAGCAGGGAGACGCAGCGTGTCTTCCTGCTGTCCCCGGACCTGATCTGAAGGCAGGCGGCGGGGAGAAGAGCGCTTCTCCCCGCTGCCTGCCCCGCAAGCTGCGGGGACAGCTGGGAGACGCAGCGCGTCTTCCTGCTGTCCCCGGACCTGATCTGAAGGCGGGCGGCAGGGAGAAGAGCGCTTCTCCCCGCTGCCTGCCCCACAAGCTCCGGGGACAGCAGGGAGACGCAGCGCGTCTTCCTGCTGTCCCCGGACCTGATCTGAAGGCGGGCGGCGGGGAGAAGAGCGCTTCTCCCCGCTGCCTGCCCCGCAAGCTCCAGGGACAGCTGGGAGGCACAGCACGTCTTCCCGCTGTCCCTGGATCTGGTCTGAAGGCGGGCTGCGGGGAGAAGAGCGCTTCTCCCCGCTGCCGGCCCCACAAGCGCCTGGGGGGGAAATAAATTTTTTTTTCTTTATTTCCCCCCCAAAAAACTTGATGCGTCCCATGGGCCGGTGCGTCCTATGGGGCCAAAAATACGGTATATATAGACTGAATGGAGGATGAAAAAGACCACAGGGAAGGTCCATTTAAGTCTCCTCAATAACTTGTGTTCTACGACAGTGACAGTAATGTTAACAAACTAAAGTATCAGTTCAAATCACTCTACAGAAGTGAAATTAATAAGTCTGAAAACATAAGCGTAATATCAGGACATTCAAGAACCCCCTCCCCCAAATTCTCCGTCTATATTCTGCAAACTACTCATTATGGGAACAGCTTTAGCACCATCTCGTTGGATTTCTCAGGGTTGGCATCACCTCAGATTTAAAGGCCATGCTGGAGACACTCAGGCCCAAATGACCCAGAACTAGTCACAGTAACAGAAGCCAAAGAACATGGAAATCTGACAGTTTTTCTTTTTAAGAATCCCAGGAGCTGAGGAGCACAAGTCAAGGATGTCACTCTGGGAAAACAGTCAGATGAATGCTGTTCCAGTGCTTCAAAAGGAATAAATTGGCAGAGAAGCAGATTAGGGAGGTAAGGCTGACAGGAAGTTCAAAGAACAGGGAGGAGTCCAGTATACAGGTGTGCATGGATAGCCTGGATGCATAGGTTGACGGTAACAGAAGCTTGTCCCTACTAGATTTTATTCCTTACTAAATAAACCAGCAACCAATCAGGTTGCAATTGCTCAAAGAAATTGGAAGTGAGAGACTACAATGAACAAAGCCAGAAAGTCCATTGACCCTGAAAACAAAGGCTTTAAAAATTTTGTAGACATCATGTGTTCAGTGCTGTGGGTGTATCAGGCAGGAATGTTCCTGAAATTTTCACTACACTTAAAATGTCCATATCCTGGTCCTATACAGTACTGGGCATTTAAACAGGTACTGTTCATATATTGCAGACTTTACTAAGGTTTTTCACAGAAACACCTAGCTTCTAACCCTCTTTATAGCCTGATGTACTTTAAAATAGAATAGTAACTGGGAACAATTGCCTGAGTCCATACCTCTACACAATCTTTCTTCTTGAATAAAGCCTCAGGCACTGGTTGCTAACAGGCTGATCCTTGACAGATCATCTGATTGTACCCTACAGTGGAAACTACATCCCCAAACCTGTAAAGCATCTCAAAATTCTCTTCCCAATTGCAGAAGGATGCTCCTTGCCTGCCCTGAGGCCTCAGACCTAAAGCCTTCATGCTCTGATAATCCTGGGCCTGATTCTGATACGGATTATGTTGGTACCCAGTCAAATAAAGATTGTGTGCTGCAGATCCATTTGTACATTAGGCTTCCTGGACCTATATCAGTTCACAGGCTATACAAAATGTTCAACCGGAATAAAACAGATACAGTACAATAATACACATCTGCAGTTTGCAAATATGTGTAAAATAGCTCCAATCCGCAACAAACATAGCAGTATTGCGATTTCTTTCATGACAGCTGCAAAAAAATTAAAAATTGAACACCCCTCCCACATCATAACGAGAAATAAATGATATCTCCAACATAATTACCTTTGATTCATAAGAATCTCTCACTAAAAACACTCGCAGACATTCCAAAACATATAATTACTAAAGTTTAATGAGCAGCATCTACATGACTGAATAGAGCTGATTAGTGAACTATGGACTTGCAATGAAGAGATGGTAATGCAGGATTTCAATAACTTCTCTGATTACATAACATTTACAGCCTCTAACCCCGAATATAAAAAATAATGATTTCAGCAAACACAAGAAAAATTATTAGTGTACTAGTCAATGAAAATGGGAGAAAATCAATTCATATTTGCAAGCTTTCCTAGTTCTACTTTATAAATCATGCTGAAAGAAACCACTTTTACACAACAGGAACTTTTCCATTTCCTTGCATACCAAGTTTGTCTAATTTTGGGACGTGTCTATACCCATAACCTCATTAAATATGCCAAAGGGGCATTGAAAAAGCATGGATTAAAACATTCCAGAACAAATCTTTTCCAAATGAGGCATGACCACAAACTTTAAAATGTGTGTTTAAAAAACTGCTGTGCTACTAGCTGGGAGGTGCGCATAATTCTGTTTAAATAAGAAGTTTTTCCTCAACCTTGTGCAGCCATCACAAATCACATAAATGGATGAAAGAAAGTGCTTAAACGTCTCAGCTAAATAATGGTTGTGCTATATATTGGAACAGACAACTTCTAAGAATAAATATAACAAACTTTCGAGCACTGAGTCATAGGAAACATTTCAGCTGAACAATGCATTATAAAGACATGAAAAATGTGCAAAAAATGTACATATTCTTTATCATAAATGATTAAAATGTTGTTTGCTTGTCCTGTCTTTATAGGAATCACGTAGAAAACTGAAAGGGGAGGAGTTCTGAGGTATCTTCAAAAACTGCCTTTGCATATTGTGGTAAAAATGTCAGAGAAATATATTAAGTGATAAGAATGTAATAGGTATATTGGGTAATATTCTGAGGCGGCTATAACATGCCAGGTGTCCTGAAATTAAATGCAGTCATGTTCTTTAGCATATTTTATTAGCAATGAAACTCAACATTTTTATATGTGGTTTGAATTAGGTCTTTCTTAAAAATAAATAAATCACAATTTGGAGCTCAGGCACAGTCCATAAAATATTCACATTAAATCTCTTGCCTTTTTAATGTGTAATTATTTTATTTTCAGTTTAAAGCACCAAATATGAGTAACTCCAGCTCTCAAATTTGCAACAGAACATGAGAGGTTTGTTGCATTTCTTCAACGTTGTAGGTAAAATTTACAAGTGTTATTGACATAGCTCCACCAATGATAAATAGACCACTTCTTGCCATCATTAAGCAACAGCAACATAAAACAATACGTAGTGAAAATATATTTAATCTAGGAAGCATTTCAAAATTCTGACATCCCTGCAGGGATACCAGTGCAGCAAGGGGAAAACTTGCTAAGACAGGGATTTGCTAGGATTTGCTAACAGGAATCCTGCAAGTCTTCTTGTCTTCCTGCAAATGCCTGTCACAGTTATAAGGCTGCTTCTTATCCCTTTCACTGTTCATTGAATATTCATTTTTTCACCCTATTTTCACTGGCTGTTTTCCATTGTTCCAAAGGCAAGGAAAAGAGGAGGGGGCAGGAAGAAAAGGAGGTGACTCATGTCTGTAGTAAATGATGGGAGGGGGAGGCTTAAGGGAATGCATTGGTGAGGGGAAGAAGGGTCTCTCTGTGGTTGGTTTAGTCCTTTTGCTTGTGGGGGTGGAATTGGGGAAGGGGCAGGCAGAATTGGATGGCATGTGGAAAAATGAAGGGGGAATAAGGGAGGAAGGTATGTGCATGAGAGAGACAGTTTAGGTCTCTAGTGACCAGGAGGAGAAAACTGGAGAGAAGTAATTGTGGAGGGAGCAGATGGAAGTAGATTGAGTTAAAGTGGCAGTTGCAGTGCTGTAGAGAAGCAAGAAGAGGGAACTGGGAAAAATGAAAGGGAACATGTCAGTGTCCCTCCCTTTTTGCTGTACTCATTGTACTCCCTTTCCTCAAATGACTCACATGAGAGAGATAAAGGATGTAGAGCCCTCAAATATTCCATAGTACCTTCGTACAATGTCTTTCATTCCTGGGTATCACATGTTGCCTTCAGCATGAACACCAAGACTCAATGAAGTAATTTAGAGCTGATACTTCTGTAACAAGCACCTCCCCCCATGCTTGTACTATATCCAACAACTGAATATAATTTACTCTAATTGAACAAGCTAACTGACAGG
Source organism: Podarcis muralis (assembly GCF_964188315.1). Taxonomy (NCBI): domain Eukaryota; kingdom Metazoa; phylum Chordata; class Lepidosauria; order Squamata; family Lacertidae; genus Podarcis; species Podarcis muralis. The sequence goes on along the minus strand of NC_135655.1, from coordinate 60,197,573 downwards.
CTTGCTCTTAACATTCTATTTACCATATAGAACACATTCCATAACGCGTGCACGCAAAATGGCCTGAAGAATAGGAGACTGGAGGAACCATGGAAATGGAGTGGTCTGTGTGCAAAGGAGAGTTGAAAAAAGGAGGAAAGAGGAGGTAGGAAAATGGGGTGTCAATGGAGGGGGAAAACGGGGTTGGAAAAACATGGAGGAGTAGGAGGCATGGTAATGGGGTGAAAATAAAATCAGGGGTACAGGGGAGGGAGGCATGCAGATGAAGTGAAGGTGAAAACGGGGGTGCAAAGTGGAGAAGCACCAGTTCCTAAAGTTACAGATGTGTTATAACAACGGGCTTCAGAAACAGGGTTAGGATGGTGAAAAGGAGGTTTAGTAGTTGCATGGAGTGGGAGGAAACTCTAGGGGGTTAATGTGTGACAGGGAGTGGAGGTTGCTGAGTGGAGCAAACAGGAGTCAGAGCTCCCCAGTATAGTGATAAGGGTGGGGCTGGCACTCCTATTTCCTTCCTGCCACCATGGCAGGCAATTTCCAGATAGGCCATGTTTACATTTGGCTGTGTTGAGGCCAAAGAAGGCTGAAGAGTGCAGTCACCTGTTGACAGCCCCTGACATTTGGTATATTTTAAATAAATACAAAAATAAAACAAGGAATAAAAAGTCAGAAAATGAAAAAAATAAATGCCCACTAAGCAATAAGATATTTGTTACGTACTTAATTTGTTCCGGAGGTCTGTTCTTAACCTGAAACTGTTCTTAACCTGAAGCACCACTTTAGCTAATGGGGCCTTTCGCTGCTGCTGCACCGCCACATGATTTCTGTTCTCATCCTGAAGCAAAGTTCTTAACCCGAGGTACTATTTCTGGGTTAGCGGAGTGTGTAACCTGAAGCGTATGTAACCCGAGGTACCACTGTACGTAGCTCTTTATATTATGTACACGGGACTGGATAATGTGGCTATTGCTATTTTAAAAATATATGCCAACTTATATAGTATTTCAAAGTTCTGGATTGAAGCTGGAATGTATTGGATGAACAAAAGAATCAAATCTTTCCTAACTGAATATTTCACAAGAGCATAGAAATTTGAGAATGTTTAATCATATAATACTGGGGGGGGGGGGGGCGGGAGGTGACTTTCACACAATTAAATTTTGACTTGTCAAGTTAACACTCAATTTTTATATTGGACTTTTGCCTCTGCAAACTCATTGCTACAAAAGTATTCATGAGAATCCATAGGAATGAGCTTTACTAAAAGTCCTGTGATACCAAAATATCCCAGTTGAAGTCTGCTTCAAATATTGAACTAAATCTAAGCAAACCTGAAGCCAAAAGTGTTATCTAATAACTAAATCTGTAAACATGAGATTCCACTTCAGTTTCCAACCTAACTAACTGGGATGGGGGTGGGAGAATCGATCAAATGATAATATTTGTGGTGTTCCTAAAATGCATAGGATCCCCACATTTCTGCTCTAAAAGAGATTTAAGAATGCAATTTGGTCAGTAAGATTTTTAAGACAGGAAATACTCACCTGTCCCCATCTTGTCTCCAGAACAGTACAATTGCATTAATTGACTGTTCTGGCTTCCATCTAACAGTATGAAAATGTTCACACCATCTGTTTGTGTATGACAACAAAATCCCCAGGAAACAGCAAGATATAACTTGTTCTACAATTCAGCAATTAATTCTCCATACTTTTTTTGTTTTTTGTTCTCCTACTGAAAAAGGGAAGTTTCTTACAGTGAATTTCTCCTCTCTGAAGTTGCTTCCACGACTTGTTTATAGAACACTCATCACAATTTGTTTGCACAGAGTTTTCTGGGAGGTTCAACAACATTTACTGTTTACGAAGCATTTGTTCCAATTTTGCAGGAAGGTTATACAATGTGACATCAAGCACTTGTTATCCCACACTCTCCAGTGCATTTCCCCATCACAAGTGGCAAATCCACTTTAATTGTGCAATTATTGCTGGTATGTGACTGAATCCCATCTGCAGAACAGCAACAGTTAGGAAGCACCCTGAGTTTCTCAGAGAGCATTCCAAGTCTTTAGACTATCTACTCCCTCTGAAAGACCTCTCAATGGAAAGAGACGCCTTAGCCTTTCTAGACTAGACTGGAAAAACCAAGAAACACTCCTCTATCCCTAGCAGAAAAAACTATTAAAAAATGAAACCTCTCTAAAAAGTTTACCATGGGAACTAATAAACCTGAGTTCCACTACGTAATTAGAGAACTAACAACTTCCGTTCCAACATGTGAGCTGAAGTACAAGGAAGAATGAAACCCAGGGCACCCAAATTGTCTTCCCCACATGTAAGGCAAGACAGAAGTCTTTAAAGATGATCATGGTTTGCTGAAGGACCAGGGAAGGCAAAATACCCTCTGGGAACACAGAGAAGTGGAATTCCAAGTCCTTTGAGGTGTAAAAATATCACACAAACCCCAGGAAGGCCTACAGTGGACCACTGTCATTGTAAATGTATCCTCTGCAACACCCTTCTACTAAAGGTTGTGTCTACAGAAAACAAAGCATCCACATTGTAGTATTTCACAAAAGTGTGCAAGGAAGCCAAAAGTACACATTGAGGACTGGGCTGTGATCCCTGCGGGTGAATTCCCAAGACTGATGTTTATAGGATTTGAAACAAACCCTTCAATTTAGCAGAAGAGTTGGAGTTATGAAAATTGTACCTTAAACCTTTGCTTTAACCTGTGTATCATGTAAACGATAAAGATATTGCATAGTTTTACACGTGGTGAGAGTAGATGCTGTCCTACAGCAGATGCCTATCCTGTTGCCCTGGAACCAGGAGCAGAAAGGAAGCACCCTTCTACCTTGGACAGGGGACCCACATCACTGCAAGGAAAGTCCAGCCTGTCCCCACGCTCTGCATCTCCACTCCCTGACAGAAAGAATACTATCTTCAATCTTCTATTTGTTTTAGGACTTCAGAATTGAAAGTAAGCATATTCTAGTCCCATCCATCAGCTAATGTACTATGAGCTATTGCATGCGTAGGCAAACTAAGGTCCAGGGGCCAGATCTGGCCCAATAGCCTTCTAAATCCGGCCAGCGGACGGTCTGGGAATCAACGTGTTTTTACATGAGTAGAATGTGTCCTTTTATTTAAAATGCAACTCTGGATTATTTGTGGGGCATAGGAAATTGTTCATTTTTTATTTCAAAATATAATCCGCCCCCCCCCCAAGGTCTGAGGGACAGTGGATCAGGCCCCTGCTGAAAAAGTTTGCTGACCCCTGAGCAAACTTTTAGATTGTGTCTATGAATTTGGAGGGGGTATCACATTACTACATGTTTCTTTGTAAGCTGCCTTTAAAATCATTTCAATGAAAGGGTTTAAGAAATCTTACAAATTAATAAATAATAGTAGATGACATGTTGTGGCGAGGGAAAACTGGGAAGGACATAGAATCTGGTTTAAAATGCACCCATCAGAAAAGGCAGCTTCTATCAGCTTTGATGAGAAACAAGCTCTTTGTTTTTTCTTTGCCCTAGCATTACATTGCTAGGATAGGAGAGGGAGATGCTATGAATCAGAGCCACTCTATCAGCTCTGCTGAGAGACCATATGCTTTGGATTCTCCTCTCCATGAGCATTTTGTATCCCAGCCTTTTGTTACAGCATATTTATAACTTTAAGAACCAGTGCCTGAGATTTCCCCCTCTTCCTCCCTCCTCTGTTGTTATTGCATCATGTTTTTTTAGATCGTAAGCTCAAGGAACTGCCTTGCTTTTTATTGACCTGTAAGCCATTCTAGGAACCTTTACAGCTAAAGAATGGGGTAAAATGCTTTAAATGAATGATTAAGGACTGACGTTTTCATATTAAATACAGAATTAAACCAACCAAGTTTTGAGGATTTGCCAGCGGTGCTTTGCTGGCCTGGTCTGATGAACGCTGACTATGCAGTTCCCTAAGCAGGACGTAAACTAGCAATACAGTCATACCTCATGTTACGTTTGCTTCAGGTTACGTTCTTTCAGGTTATGTCCCGCGGTGACCCAGAAGTACTGAAAAGGGTTACTTCCGGGTTTCGCCGCTTGCGTATGCGCACAAGCGCCAAATCGCAACCCACGCGTGCGCAGACGCACCACTGCGGGTTGTACTCTTTTCATGTTGCGAACAGGCCTCTGGAGCGGATCCCGTTCGCAACTAGAGGTACCACTGTACTTGCCTCCATCCTGGGCTGAGCAAGTTCCAGCTGCTCAGCCCCACTCTCTTATCCATAGAATTCCTCTGTCGGAACTGTTGCCTCAGCCTGAGAACTGCTAACTGTCAGCAAAGAAGTACTGGACTCCATCACTGACTGAGAAAGTTCTAGCTGTTCAGTCCCATTTCTTTGCCTCAGAGGTACTCACAGTTGGAGGGGTTGATTTGTGCCCACTGACTCCAAGGAAAACCAAGCATGAGGGCAAATAAAAAATTAAAAAATAAAAAAGCTGCCTGAATAAACCTGCCATAATTAACATTATAAGCCTGCCCTGCACTTAGATACACATGAGCCCTACACTGGATAAAAGCTTCCTGCATTGTAGGGGCTTGGACTTAGATGATCCTTGTGGTCCCTTCCAACTCTACAATTTTATGATTCTATGTGCATTATAATTCTGTGCATTATCACATAAAACACTGGTTCCCAGAGGTATACAAAAATGGTAAGAGTGTGCAAGCCGCTTAGACATTTTGATGGTTATATTATATAAATCATGTTGGAAATAAAATAAATGAAAGACTGGGCAAGCACAAGTCCAAAAGGCATGAGCAGTGCCCTGTCTCTGGAACCGTAGTGAACTTGGCCAAAGACAAATAGATGGGGAACTAGAATGCTAACACCAAAATCTTTAAAATATGCACATTCAGGTAAGGTGCAGTGGGAAGCTTCCATGGACTTTAAGGCATGTTAATTTATTGCTGTGTGTTTTGGGGATCAGGGACTTATGCCTGCAATTGTGTGGCTAAATGGTGTGTTTCTATCTAATGTCTGCATAGGTTGAAGAGACCATATATTGGTCACAGTAGAATAAAATGCTGTGTGATGCAGTCATGCAATTTCTCCTCTTCAGTATTGGGTGACTTTTGGATGTCTGAAACAGGGTCAGCAAAAAAGTAGGACAACTGCTGTAAAAGATATAGCATACTGTCTATTGTCATAATGTTGAAACTCTATCGTAAGAGCCTATAAATCCTAGCCAGTATGACATGAAGTGGAATTACAAGTTTCAATAGAAGATATGAGCTAAGCAGGCACATTTCAAGTGAACATCTTCATAAGGATGACAAATCCACACAAATTTTACACCAGCTACAGTTGTTGTTCCCAACACCTTCAGAATGACACAAGTAGAAAGCAGGAGCATCCAAGGTCACTAAACTGAAGATACCTTTAGCAGAAGAAATAAGCTGAGTAAATAATTAAATAAAATAAATATTTTCTGGAAATGAATATACAAAACTCACTTAAATTTAGCCTTGCTACAATCAGAAAAGAAAACCCATCAAGGTCACTGCCTGACACTGATGATAATTCATTTCTAACAATAAATAAGACAGCTAAATCTTGAACAGGAAAAAGTTCAAAGTACTATATTTGTATAGTCTATTCTTGCATTCTCTTTTATTAGGGCAAGCATATTTTTGAGTTCATGAAATAAGTCTTGACTTGCTGCCATTTGTGATGGTTCCCTTTGTGTTGTGCCACAGCATGAAGCAAAGAAGCACACTCGCTCCATGGCTGGACGGTGATGTCGCACTGCAACCTGGACAGGTAACACCCCTGGAGGTAATCAGCAGATCTCATAAAGGTACTTGTATGTCTCCTTCTCCCCCCTCTCTCTGTGAAACTAATAAAACACTACTCGTCCACCCATCTCCGATGGAGGTGCTTCAGGGAAAAATGGTCACCTCCCATATTTGTGTCATTTTCACATTCTTCAGTACAACTGTGCTCATGTTATCTGAAGATCCTGATCATGGATATTCCAGATCACATCTACTTTATTTCTTCAGCAGGATAAAAACAACAAAAAGAGAGATGGAGGGCAAAGGTAAGAAGGGATTGGTGTGAGCAAATGTAGTTGCATGTCCCTAAGCTTCATTTCAGCTAGAGATGAGGCATCAAGTCAACATGGGCAAGATTAAGTAATATCAGAAGAGGAGCCAAGAAGTATCAGCCCCTTTCATCTCTATCAGGCATAACTTGCCCATTTCGTTTCCTTTCTATGCAACTGTAAAGTGCTTTTTCCCTAACGCATTTTACTTTTTTAATATCCCTTGGGTCTATTCTGTGTTCGTTTTTCAAACACAGTTTTATAACAGTCTCCTTACTGATAATTCATATGTCCCGTCTCACAGAATCTTTTCCTTAATCATGTTGTGAAAAGCTTTAGTGTGCAGTATTCATGGAAAACTATACAATATTTTTGTACATTAATTTGTTCTTTTCACTGGGGAAATATTATGGCTTGTTACTGTTCAAGTTTTCTGAATAGGTTTATTCTCAGTTTTATCCTTTTTATTTAATCACAGCATTGTTACTACTACCTAGGGGCACAACACAGCTAATGTTGAGCACCTTAAAGTCCAACTGATTTCAGTGATGGAGTTAAGCATGTGCTTAAAGCATGGGTAGGCAAACTAAGACCCAGGGGCCGAATCCGGCCCCGGTTGCCTTCTGGATCCAGCCCGTGAACGGTCCAGGAATCGCCATGTGGATCAGATCATTCGGGCTGCGCCAGCGCGCATGTTTGGCGGCACCTCCTCCCTCCCTTCTCCTGGCTTCTCCCTGCCCTGCCTAGAGCCGAGAGGAAGGGGGCTGGGCTTTGTTGGTGCCAACAGCAGCAGCATTAGCACTTGAGTGACCGCCACTGTAAGCAGGCTCAATTTGGGCTTTGTCCCTCCATCCCCTCTCCGGAGCCCTTTCATGCGCCATTCATCGTCCCGCCGCTGTCAGCCCCTGCTGCTCGGAAGACACAGGTAAGCAGCCACCGGGGCTCATCTGGTGCTGTGGGGAAGGGAGGGGAGAGTCGGGGGGGGGGGATGGCTTATCTGAGTAGAATGTATCCTTTTATTTAAAATGCATCTTTGGGTTATTTTGGGGGCCTGCCTGGTGCTCTTGCATAGAATGCTGTGTCTTTTTATTTAAAATGCATCTCTAGGTTATTTGTGGGAATTTGTTCATTTATTTATTTTTTTCAAAATATAGTCCAGCCCCCTACAAGGTCTGAGGGACAGTGGACAGGGCTCCGGCTGAAAAAGTTTGCCGACCCCTGGCTCAAAGCTTACCCTCTGAAATACATGAAGATGGCAATCCTATACACACTTACTTAAGAGTAAGTCCCACTAACCTCAATGCAATGTTCACATATTCATGAATAGGATTGTGCTGCAAGTGCTTAACTCTGCCTAGATTGTTCCCTAGAACAATGACCTAAAATGAAGGTCTTATTTGAGAGGGGTGTGTACATGCTGAATTTAAACCATAAAGCACATTAATATACCTTTGTGGGTAAAATGTTTCTTCGCAAATGCACTATCTTTGTAATTCTGAATCCTATTATCTGTCATAGAAATAATCTCTAAATATTGTCTAAGTACATACAGTAGCGGGACGCGGGTGGCGCTGTGGGTAAAAGCCTCAGCGCCTAGGGCTTGCCGATCGAAAGGTCGCCGGTTCGAATCCCCGCGGCGGGGTGCGCTCCCACTGCTCGGTCCCACCGCCTGCCAACCTAGCAGTTCGAAAGCACCCCTGGGTGCAAGTAGATAAATAGGGACCGCTTACCAGCGGGAAGGTAAACGGCGTTCCGTGTGCTGCGCTGGCTCGCCAGATGCAGCTTGTCACGCTGGCCACGTGACCCAGAAGTGTCTGCGGACAGCGCTGGCTCCCGGCCTCTAGAGTGAGATGGGCGCACAACCCCAGAGTCTGTCAAGACTGGCCCGTACGGGCAGGGGTACCTTTACCTTTACTTACATACAGTAGCACAATCTTGCTAGCTTCCATTCTAGTCAACTTGGCTAAATCTTAGAATCCTTCTACCACAGTCAATGGTTGAGACCCATTGGAAAAATGGCTTTTTAATGATTGCAGCCATAGGCAAATGGCACGCACAAGTCCAACTCTTTCATTTAAAACACAGTCTAGGCCAGGGGTCAGCAACCTTTTTCAGCCATGGGTCAGTCCACCGTTCCTCAGACCATGTGGTGGGCTGGACTGTATTTTGAAAAAAATAATGTACAAATTCCTATGCCCCACAAATAACCCAAAGATGCATTTTAAATAAAAGGAAACATTCTACTCATGTAAAAACACGTTTATTCCCGGACTGTCCGTGAGCCAGATTTAGAAGGTGATTAGGCGGAGGTGATCTGGCCCCTGGGCCTTAGGTTGCCTACCCCTGGTCTAGGCCACCATCTCAGCACTGTAGATACTTTGACTTAGATTGTGCCACACAAATGCATAACCTTCCTTAATTGTCTACCCACCAAATGTGGTGACATTTGAAGACTTATCTACAACAACTTCTCTTGAAATAAACTAGATTTTGCACAAATGGTCACCACAAAAATGGTGTTTGACAATTTATATGAACTCACAATAAGTAAAACAGGAAATTTCCCCATTAGTGGAAGCCCTGTCTTATCAGGTTCTTCAACTGCAATAAGAGTTTCTAAGCGTGCTCAGACAAATGCATTTTAAACTCCACTTCAAACCTTCATGCAAATTGCACAAAGGTCGGATGACCAGCCATGTGATTGGGGACTCTTGCACATATGCCCCTTCCCCAGCCCTTAGTTTCACTTTTTTTGTATACTCAAGTAAATGCTTGAAAACAACTTTTGTGGTAATCATTTGTGCAAAATCTAGTTTCATTTCAAGAGTGGTTGGTTATCTATGTTGCCTTCAAATGTGACCATATTCGACGGAGTATGGACCAATTCCTGTACCTTTCTAAAAATTTCTGCCCGATCAAGTTTCTGCTTTTTTTGGGGGGGGGGGGGTTAAGCCAGTTGATAACCGTCTAGGTAAACCTTTCCACCTGGAATCTTAATTGTGCCAGTTGTCCTAAATGACTCATTATGAAAGCAAGTAATTTACAGCATGTCACCCAATGGTTTTAAAGCCAGGAAACAGCGACTGCCTCCGTGGTATTTTACCAGCGCAATCCGATAAATGTCTATTCAGAAGTAACTCCCACTGAGTAAGGAAGGTAAGGTGAGTTGGTATGGAACTGCAATCTAAGAGTTCTTTTTAGGTGCAGTTTTCTTAATAATAATAATAAGCAAAAGAATAAATTCCACAATGAATAACTTTTGAGTATTGTAGTAATTTCCCAGCTACTGGATCAGTGAGTGGTGCCATCTTCCTTGAAGAGTCTCATCTTTATTTAATAATCCTCCACAAACTACCATGTTATTGTATACAAACTGATGTTGAATAATGTATATTTTATAGTCTACTCAGAACCTACAATAGCAATGGTATCTCAGAAACGCAGACAAGTTTATTAATGCACCATAAAGCAAACTGCATCAAGAACAAAAATCATATCTGTCTACCACTCCACATATTCAGTGGTTCTTGGCAGCTTACTCTACTATAAAAGAAAATTATGGTCACAGTTTAAAAGCCACATGGATCTTGTTTAAAAGACAGTTATTCTAGCTTAAAATCCACATGCACCTACCCCAAAAGATAACTGTGGGATCCATTACACTGTATAGTTCAAAAATGCAGTTTATACCACAATGAAAAGAGTTAATAATCTATGTAAATAATCATATTCATGAGCAGTAAACCAAAAGGTATTTTAAGTGCCTCAGAATACCTTTCCTGAGTAGTAAATTATGCAAAAATCAATTCTCATAATGTCTGTGCATGCAATAGTTGCCAGATGATAAATCAGACAGTGAATTCCTAACACAGCCCAGCATCTTGTGCAGGCTGAACTTAGGCAACTGTCAAGGAATATTAATAGTGTATACTCATTTTATCAAGTTGTTGGAGAAACAGACCCACCTCGGCAGATGGTCCCATTCCCCACATATCCAGGCTTGCAGGTGCAGCTATGTCCCCTGACTGTGTTAGTACAGATTGCATTCTCATCACAGTTGTGCTGTCCGCTGTCACATTCATCACGTTCTACAAGAAAACAATGCAAGAGAAAGTGAGCAAGGGGAGGGAGGGAAAATAAATTTTCAGCTTGCTGATCTGACATTTGAAAAGCTAGTTATAACTAATGAATGGTTACTACAATGGCTGAACACAGCAGAAGAGACATTAGATGCAGAAGCCTGACATGGACCACTTCCATTTCAGGTTTTGATTCATGGCAGACAGCCTACAAATTTTAGACAGAAAAAAACCCTATATAGTTAAAAAAAGGATAGAATCAGAATAGAGTAGAACAAAAATGCTATCTAGGGATGAATATGAATATTATCTCTACAGGAGCATGCAGCTTAAATACTAGCTCTGTTATACATTTCTCCCTAGATTTCTGGAGTTATTACCCTCAATACGTCCTTTTGCAGAGTATCTGCCCCCTTTTTGTAGTGGATGGATGCTAAAAAGTCAGTAGATTTACCTCCTTTTGAGATACAGGGATTAGAGGCAATTAGAGGTGGTAGGATCAATAAACAGGCAAGTAAAAAAAGAATACAAATATAGTGGAAAGGACAGAAAGGCAAGCGGAAAGTTGGAGGTTTCTCTTCCTGCTCCATCAAAAGTTAACTCTTCCTCTTCCCAGCAAGCTGACAATTTGCTTAGACAGGCTGTAGGAATACATGTTTCCTACTGGCTTCAAGCAATCTGAACTGAAGGAGGATTAACTTTGGAAGGGAGAGTAAAGCAGGGAAGGAATAGAAGTCAATATGTGGTGGTGACCAAGTCTCCCAAAAGTCTATTCACCACAACACACTGGCCTTCATTTACAATAGTGAATGGATCAATGGTTTTATTTATATCTGGAAGAAAGTTACAACATGGGTTTCAGAGAGAATCTCTTCTAAGTTCCCCATTTCCCCTGTTATTCAGTTTTCCCTGACTATATACTGTTCTGATTACTTAGTTCACTGCTGAAAAGAAACCATGAGAAGAGGACAGAACTTACCAAAAGCCACATACTTATCAACTCTAATGTTCATATAATGGCCACAACCATTTCAAAGTGCATCTGCAGAACAACTGTATCTCCAAGCTACAGATAGTTATTACTGACTTGCTATTCAGACAAGGGAAGGCTTTCTTTAGAGCATCACATCGCTTCGACTTTGATTTAGAATGTGAATATCCATTTATTATGTGAATGCTGTCAGCATGGTGAGGATCCAGAGAATAGCAGCAGAGGTTTTGGAATATGCGCTATACCAGGACAATAATGAATGGACTAGGCATTCATAGCTTGGGGAAAGAAGATTAAGTGGAGCTAGTAGAACAGGTTTAAAACTGTATATATCAAATGTTTGTCATGAAGAAGATGGAACTTTTCCCCATTGTCATTGTGAGAAAAGCGGGGCACAACTGAATTGAGCACCAGCAGCATGCAAACAGGCTGGCTGTGAGGGAACAAGGTTTGCAATGTGCCAGATGGACTAAGGATCAAACAGCTGTGAGAAATTATGGAACTTTTATCACTAGAGATTATTAAAGAGAGGCCAGAGATGTATCTGCCAAGGATGCTCTAGGTAAGAATTTCAGCACGTTGTAAAGCACTGGAGCAGATGTCTAACGGTATCTCTTCCAAGTGTGTATTACTATTGCTCTATTGATATAGGAAACTTGGAAGAGGGTATTTTGAGATAACAACAGTATTTATTTTCACATCTTTAATGCCAAGCTCCCGCTATAGGCATTCTGCAATTTTTGATTCACCTGAACACTTTAGTGGACACCTTAGCACCAAACTTAGAATCATAGAGTTGGAAGGGATCCCAAGGGCCAGCTAGCCCAATCTCCTGCAACACAGGAATCTCAGCTAAAGCATCCATGACAGATGGCCATTCAACCTCTGCTTAAAAATCTCCCAAGCCATTGGTTTGGGTCCTACCCTCCAGAAGAGGAGAAAACAAGCTTGCTCCATCATCCAGGTGACAGCCCTGGATGGCTATCATATCTCCTCTGTCTTCTCTTTTCCAGGCTAAACATACCCAGCTCCCTCAACAGTTCCCCATAAGTCTTGGTTTCCAGACCCTTGATCACCTTAGTCACCCTCCTCTGCACATGTTCCAGCTTTTTAAATTGTGGTGCCCAGAACTGGACACAGTACTTCAGGTGTAATTTGACCAAGGCAGAATAGAGAGGTACTATTACTTCCCTTGATCTGGACACTCTGCTTCTGTTGATGCAGCCTAGAATAGCATTAACTTCTTCTTTTTTTTACTGCTGCATCACACTGTTGACTCATGTTAAGCTTGTGGTCTACTAAGATCCTTAGGTCTTTTCCACATGTACTTAGTTTAGATTTATGCAGCTAGTTATTGCTGTCTAAGAACAGAACCTTACATTTGCCCCTATTGAAATTCATTTTGTTAATTTTGGTCCAGTTATCCAATCTGTTAAGGTCATATTAAATCCTGATTCTGTCTTCTGCAGCATTAGCTACCCATCCCAGTTTGGTGTCATCTGCAGACAGAATGAGTAGATCATCCAAGTCATTTATAAAGATGTTGAACAACAATGAGCCAGGGACACAGCCCTGCAGCACCCCACTTGCCACATTTTTCCAGGATGATGAAGAACTATTAGTGAGCACTCTTTAGATTCAGTCAGTCAACTAACTACAAATCCACCTAACAGTTACCTTATCCAGCTCACGTTTTACTAGCTTCTCTGCAAGAATATCATGGGTGACTTTGTCAAAAGCCTTACTGAGATCAAGATACACTACATCCACAGCATTCCCCTGATCCACCAAGCTTGTAACTCTATAAAACTTCATCTGCTTCCCTCCCAAGCAGAGGAGCTTGAAGAAATTCTATCATCTGTCAACACAGTGCAAATAGCTTCTGTACAGGTGAAGCTCTCACACTCCCTTTTTATATTCTTAAAGGGATAAGATTGGAGAACCAGTGACATGCATGTGTCTGCCATGGCACTGTAGTATGCGTCAAATGCAGGATAGCATTATAAAAACTTCTCTTGTGGTTGTCTGATTCTCTTAATCCAAAATGAGTACTGGGTCTTTAAGGCAATGGAAAAAAGACAAGAGCAACATCTTCAGTACCATAGCATGGGGCCTGAATGTGCAATAACACAGCTTTCACCATTCCTGCTGCTTATTCACCCCTTGCCTCTGACACAGTCAAGGCCAGAAGACACTGAACAATCACATAGCAAAGCAGGTGAAAGGAAGCAGCAGAAGCATTGCAAAATTACATGGAGGGTGGTGGCACAACTGAATAGTAATTTGTGAGCTTCACATTTATTTTTGAAAGCATCACATTTTGTGCTTTGATGCAGCTGTCAAAGACCACACAAAATATGTGAACTTTTCTTATTTACGACAGATGTTCATCCATTCATAAAAATGGAAGCTCATTGAAATAATGACTAATAAATGCTTAAATTCTAATCTTAAATGCTTCCCTACGAGAAACTAACATTTACATTAATTAAGTTTACTTATAAGAAATTGCTGTAGATTATTGTCAAAGTTAATATGATAGCTGTGGCAAAGCATGATGTAATTTATAGATTTTCCGTGTGTTTAGATACATTTAAAGGGACGTGGCTGGCGCTGTGGGTTAAACCACAGAGCCTAGGACTTGCCAATCAGAAGGTCGGTAGTTCGAATCCCCGCAATGGGGTGAGCTCCCGTTGCTCAGTCCCTGCTCCTGCCAACCTAGCAGTTTGAAAGCATGTCAAAGTGCAAGTAGATAAATAGGTACTGCTCCAGCGGGAAGGTAAACAGTGTTTCCATGCGCTGCTCTGGTCACGACTGGACATAATGGTCAGGGGTACCTTTACCTTTACTAAAGAAACTATTCTCATCCCATTCTAATTCCCTTGTCTGTATCAGACAAATTTTCATATGAAAGCCTTAAAGATTATTTTAAGAATGTACAGTTACAAAGAAAGAGATGTAGCCTTGAAAATTGGATAATTCTACTAAATCTCTCAGTAGTGGTCTACAGATTAATTAGTAACTGCAAGGTGTTTTGATCTTTTCATATAGAAGGCAGTACAGGAGATCAAAGTAGCAAAGTAGTTATCAAGTAAATGGTGAACTGCACTCTGCTTTTTTAATTCCAGCTATAGCATTTGAAAACAGTAAGATTTTTGCTCACCTTACCATCGACCTTGCTGAACAGCAAGAGATACAGTGCTTTTACTGAGGGTAACTATACATGAAAAGAGAAACTGGCTTTTCACAATGGAGGGAAATAACCAAATGAACTCTGTTGTGCTCTGTACTAATTCATATATTCATAAGAGATCTGAATACTGAGATGTACAATGAGGTATCCATGTTCAAGGATAAGAACTCAGAATGGGGAATTTTTTACATATTCAATTCTGCATACAATTGAGCATGTGGGAGAGAAATCGTATCAAGTGGCCCTTAGTAGAAGGTACACAAGGGACTTCTATATTATTGCTATCACTACTGCTACCATTATTACTACTGTATTGGCCCGAATATAAGCCGCACCTTTAAAGTTCAAGGGGGGGGGGAGAGAGACAATACCCGAATATAAGCCGCTCCCTTAAAATTCCACAGGCACTCACACCTGTTCCATTTACCGTATGTCTGTTTCAGCAACGATATCGTAAAAGCCCATTTTTGTAAGGTCACGAATTTAAGCCACACTTTAATTTTTCATGGTCAGAATTGGGGGGGGGGGAGTGAGGCTAATATTCAGGCCAATGTGGTATGTCACTCTCCTCACAAAAGTGACCCACAAAAGCAAACTTACATTAAGACCAATTAAAATGAACAGAGTCAGTAAAACACACACCCCATCAGAGGCAGGAGAGGAGCAGCCAGTTAGTAAAACTTAAAACCAACTTGCTGCCCTGCTTTTGCTGCTGCTCCCCATAAAAGAAAGAGGAGGGCCATCCCTGGATAACCCACCCACATC
The DNA here is from genome assembly GCF_964188315.1 of Podarcis muralis. NCBI lineage: Eukaryota > Metazoa > Chordata > Lepidosauria > Squamata > Lacertidae > Podarcis > Podarcis muralis. The sequence continues at coordinate 60,182,457 of NC_135655.1, read as the reverse complement.
CCTGGAACATCCCTGGAGGACCCAACCACAGCAGCTGGCCTTTACGCCAGACTTCTTGGTGGGCTGGGCACATTTTAAAAAACAACAGCAGGTTGATGTGAATGGTTTTGGGAAAGGGCATCAATGGTGCTAGTACATGGAAGTATTGTTTTTGTTTATTCTTTGTGTACTGCTATTGTTTTCCCCTCAATATGTTGCATGGAATATTATTGTGTTGCATGATTCCCCCACCCCATTCTTCTATGGTATAATGCATTTGTGCATCTTTTCAACTTAAGTCACTTGGGGACGCTTTGGATGTCAAGCAACTAGTAAGTTTAATAAATAAGAAATCATAAAAACCTAAAAGCACCTCTATACAGATAAAAGACAGGTCTTACAGATCCTGCCCCACTAAAATAGGCCATGGTTGCCTGAAACCCTTCAAATTAAGGTCCAAAAGTCTGGGCAAAAAAGTCTAGGTGGGAAAATGGTGAAGACAGCTTGTTTACTGGAAGCCGAAGCACGGGACGAACCGATGCAGTGACTTTGGGGAACTGTGTGATGACAGCTTCTCCCGGGACCTGATGGGAACCATCAACAGTTGCAGGAACAAAGGATACCACACCATATATGGATGGGAAAGTATTATGGAAAAAACTGTCACACACAGGAAAGAATAAGGATTGCAGCTAAAGTTTATCAATTACCTATTATACCAACATGAATAGAAATCACAAGATTATAGCTGTAGAAGAATGAACTCAACTCTAATATGTGAGGGGGCCAGTTTAATTAAATTGTATAATTTGACATTTGAGTAATTTGCATTAATACTTGTATTAATTGGATAAAATTGGTATTGTTATAATGAGGCTGTTATTGGAATGGTCAAATTTTTAAAACAAAAGTTTGGGATTTTTTTTTTTTTTGGCCTAAAATAGATAGAGATGGTGCCAGACATGATCCCCTGGGGAGAGGATTCCACAAGTGGTGGGCCACCACAGAAAAGGCCCGTTCTAATGCTGCCACCTTCTGGACCTTCTGTAGTGAGAGCATAAAAAGGGGGGCCTCAGATGATGGCTCACATGCTCTGAGTTGATTTATGTGGAGCGATGTGGTCCTTGAGGCATTGGGATCCTGAGCCCTTAAAACCAGCCCTTTGAATTGAGCCCCAAACCTAACCAGTAGCCACTAACTGGTAGTCATGCCAGAATTGGTCTTATATGTCCAGGCTGCCTTGTCATCAATCTAGCTGCTGAATTCTGTACCAGGTGCAGTTCCTGAATCAGCTTCAAAGGCAGTCCCACATATAGCACATTGCTATAATCCTATCTAGAGTTCACCAAAGCTCAGAAAGTCAGTCTATTCCTGCCCAGTAGCCATCAACTCTGGTTACTAGCCACGATGGCTGAGGCTGATGGAAATCCAAAATCTGAAGGGCCACAAGTCCCCTATCTCTGTTGCAGGCTGCAAGAATGCTAATATTCAAAGATAATCACGGCAGTCTATATTTCCCCATAATGTTCCTTTTCATCATCTCCAGGGGATGGCACAACCGAATTTGTTTAAGAACTATTCTAATGCAAATTTAATTTTTAAAGAAAGATTGAAAAGATGTCAAAAAGCATGTTTACTTTTACATTTCCATAATAGGCCATTTCATTATTCAGTGTAATATAAATTGTTTGTACTATTTTTGCCCCTAGACAAATGAATATACATTTCTTTCCATTTTCCAATCTAGAAAGCTCATACAAAATGAATCACAGATTGGAAATAAAACTTTAAAAACACAAGTGGGTTTTGTTTTGTTTTTAAGTTTTCCTGTTTGAATTCTGCTAGATATGTAAAGAAATGTGAAGTAGAAACATCTTACCAAAGTAAACATAGCTAATTATCTTATTTAAAATATTTCCATTAGTGACCTTAAATTATTTTGGCCTCAGCACTTCACTGTACAGGCTTTTAAATATGCAGTAGAGTAGCACCTATCCCTCCTTTCCTCCCTAATGTGTGCCAAAATTTTAAATTAGTCTGTACCCTGAGATTTCTGCTGCTGCACTATTTTATAAAGATCAGTAAAGGTCAGTGCCCTGGTTGAATTTGCATTCCCAGACCCCACTTCATCTATTCCTATATTTTGAAGTACTGGTTATGTATTACTCAGTAGATTTCTTTTTCAAGTAGTTATTTGAATTTCTTTCTTTAGAATATATTTATAGCATGATGATAGTCTCCATACATTTATTATCGTTAATTAAATTTTGACCTTCTGACTGGGGCCATGCAGAGAAAAAGCAGCCTATGACTGCCAAGGAGCTGAAGCAGTAATGAACAGTAATGACAAGTGTTTTGTAAAGTCTTGGATCCACACCTACAGAGCCACAAGACAGAGGGGAAGAAGCTGAAGTTCATTGTCTTTATATATCCAAGTAGTGTTGGTGCTGTCTTGAAAGTCTGAATATGACCTAGGTGTGATCAAAGGACAGCATAACTACTGCTTGCTCAGGTTTTCACGTAGTTTTCTGATCTACTCATTCTGTTTTCTCTGTTTAATACAGATATATTGAAATACCTGTGAAATTGCCAGATTTGCTAAATTGCTTCTGCAGCACTTGGATGACTTCCTTGGCCTCTGAAAAACTGGCTTCACATCTGCAAAATCTAGAAAAGGGGATGGGGGGGGGGAATGTATTTGTGTTTGCTATACTAAGCACTACTATTGCCTGCTTAGGGTTTTGGGGATGTTTTCGCACCACACTTGTGGTCACCCTTAGACAATACAATTGAGTGCATTCAAATGAGAGTACATTCAAGTCTTTTGAACTGCTGAATATGTCTTGTGTAGCTGAGATCCAAAAATATGCATGAATACAAAAGAAATGTAGTCACTGCCAAATATTTTAGATTTCAACTGCTGAAGAGGCAGGTTACTTCCTTGTACACATTTTTTTTAAAAAAAATCAAACTGAAAAATAGGCTGCCTCTTTATCTGTTATAAAACTTCAAAGCAACCTCTTATTCCTTTATAATATGTATCCCTATGCAATACATAAAAATGCATAGACCACTGAAGCAGACCCTCCAAGTGTCCCTATTTTCCATCCCTGATTTAAAGAAGCCATCCCAGTTTCTGATTTGATACCAGAATGTCCCACTTTTCCTTGTTTTCATTGGAGAAATGTTGGAGGGTATGGAGTTTTTTGACCCCTGAGCCATCTGAAGGCAATACTGTGTAGGGAAGTTTTTTGAAAATGTTTAATGTTTTATTATATTTTATATATGTTGGAAGCTGACCAGAGTGGCTAGGGCAACTCAGTAGGATGTGTGGGGTAAAATTATCATTATGGAATGGGACATCCCTATTTTCATTGGAGAAATGTTGGAGGGTATGCTGATTATCCCCAGACCACTACTGATTGACAGCAGAGAAGTAATACTTTTGCTCTCAGCTTATGTACCAATAATATGGGTTGCTATGCACACCATAAACTAAACCAAATATGAATACAGATTTGATAGATTAAGTGAGGGCATATTCAAGTCTCTTTTCTTACTAAATAGTAATCCCCCATTTTCCTGTGCTCACACACATTTTGACTGATGAACCTAGCCTTTATTATTTTGACTGCAAAGCTATACGACACATATTTTCACACCATTCTATGTGTGTTGTCTATATGGAAATGGTACCCATAGAAAGAAAGACATATTTAGCTACATTCTAAATGGACCTTTCTTTTCTTAGCAGAAAGCAGATAAAATTTTGCTGTCAAAAACATGCAAAATGGAGGTGGTATCCGTGCATTCTATACTGCAGATACAGCTGCAATTTGCAAACCGCCCTCAAGTGCATTTTAATTTGAGAAAACAAACTGTTGGAATATTTATCTACAAAGACAAACAATGCTTCATTCTGAGTAGCACCAAGAGCTGACAGAATAATGTTCATCTTTCATGTGCTAATGGATAAAGAAATTGATAAAAAAAGACTATGCATACCTATCATGCAGTAAAACAAAGCAAACCCTGGAACTCTAATGAGCACAACTGTGTCTGTAAAACTGTTTGTGAGGATCATCTCATAAATTTGCACAGGAAAAGCTGCTTTTGGTTCACTATAGCTGTATGTCAAAACTTGGTGGGACCTTTTCTATGAAATCTCTAGAATTTTGGAGTAAAGTTTCATTCCTTCAGAATGTCGCTGTCCTAAAATTCTTGCCACCTCATGAGGAATGCCCATATTTAAAGAAAGCAGAAATATGAATCCAAATTTTCCCAGTGGCTCCAAGTTTAGCTTACTACACAAGCAACACCTCTTATTGTATTTAGCATACTGCTGAAGTACAGCAGTTCCTAAGGTATCTGGACCTTAAGGTGCATGCAAACTACACAGTTCTTGATTGCTGGGGGACACTTGTCACAGAATTCTATTCCTCCCTGAATATGTCTCAAAGCACAAAAATCACTGATGTTAGAGAGTGGAAGGCACTTGTCCATCTTAATGATGTGATATGGAGGCAAATGTCCACTTAGTGCAACCTGATTTTGTTCCTTATCCTAGTCTTTGAGTTCTACCTTTGCATACTATGAAGACACTATAATCTTGATTCCCGTATTTCTACTGATGTCTGCTCCAGTCCTTCCATGTCTGCACTGTATTCTATACGCATGTTCCTAGATTTTAATATTTCAGTGTAACTTTAGAAATATTAGAGTCATAGACTTATAGAGTTGGAAGAGACCCCGAGGATCATCTAGTCCAACCCCCTGCAATGCAGGAGTATGTTGTAGCTGTGCTATACAGAAATCGAACCTGCAACCTTGGCATTATCAGCATCATGCTCTAACGAACAGGCAAGTTGTGTTGCTTTAAATATATTTTTATTTTTATCCTATGCACTGTTTTTGCATGTTTCTCTTATATATTTTGCCTTGCTGTTCTCTGTATATATTAGCATTTTCTTTACACTAGAGTATCCACTATTTATTGTTCTGCCTACAGCTGAGAATATTTTTGGAAGAACTTTGTGACTTGGATATTTTGATGTTGCACCCAGTCATCAAATGACCCCCACCCAAGCTCCCAGAAGATTTCTGACTTGAATACCTGATGAACTTGTATAACACTCACAGTTTTCAGTTGTTGCTCTCTGTTTGATATTTCAAGTTATTGCTTCTATCCCTCCTAAGCTCTGTGCCTTGCTGAAAAGACACTTATCTTACCACTCCTGTCTTCCTGCATAATCCTGCACTTAAATTCTTATTTTTCTTGGATAGTAATATGGTTTAGCACTTCCCCATGGCCTCATGCATTCAGAGTATAAATTCAGTAGAAATGAATTTCTTCTTAGGCTTAACATCAATCAACCATGTATTTTCCTATCTACAGTATCATCTATTTAGATATTTGTTGTTCTTATTTATTTTGAAATAGATAGGTTTATGAAACAGAGCTGTATTATTGTTAGCTAGCAGTGAATTCAAATAACAGAGGACAAAGAAGCACAAGATCACAGGGGCAACTACTGCACCATTTAAGTCTTAGGGCAGATGTGGGACACCTTTAGTTCTCCAGATGTTGCTGAACTTAAACTTCTTTCATCCCTGGTCATTGGCTACACTTGTTGGGGGAGTTATAGTTCAGCAACATCTAGAAGGCCAAAGATTCCCCACGCCTGCCTTAGGACATAGGAGCATCTATATGGATTGCCCACATCTCGGTGGTCTCACTTGTTCTACTTTTAAGCCTTTCCACTCCATCTTAACTGCTGTAGCTCATGTTATTTTCAGCTTATCATTATTCAGTTCAAGGAATTCATTTTATACTGCTCTTAGCTGCTGCCCTCCTCCTTGGCAGCACCTTAAGCTTCTTGCACTTTACTTTAAAATGTCTACAGGGTCTCGGTCATGCATCTTATTTTTGCCCTCTATGTGCTCTTCCTTGGAAATTACATAAAGACATGTACACTTGTTCTAGCGAAGCCCAAGCTCTATTCCCTTAACACTTCAGACTTGCGTTTTCCCTCAAACATTGTGCGCCAGGATACAAAGTGGCGTATACGGTGTCCATTTTTTGCTCACTCTTCCTAAAGCGTGCCCGCCACCTTACCAAAACTATTCTATTTGGTGTAACATCGGACACAGCAAGAGAGGGTGGGGGGAGTTCCTGTGCATGTACCTATGGTAGTGCTATCCATGCAAGTATCTATGAGGAGATGCTTTGCATTTTATAAAAGCATTGTGACTGCTATCACCTATCATTTTTACTTCGGTATTGAATTATTTATTAGTTGTCTATTCATACAACAGAAAAAGAAACACGAAACGTCTGTTCCGATGTAATTGGAGCAAACTATTTCCCAAAAACTGAACTGAGCAGTGATGATGGCTAAGGCAAGAATCAGTATTCTTAATTGTTTATACATGGGATTTACCAATTCCATCTGAGTCTGCTCACTATGTAAATGTCCTATATGGTTGACATAATTTTCATCAAAGCATTTGCTTTTTCTCATGCTAGAAGCTTGCAGCTGCAATGAGAAATAAGAATTTTATGTTGCAGATTTCTGTGATTAAAGAGAGAGGAATCTTCACAGCCTCTTCTTTTCTTTTGATGAATACAATTCCTTTAGTTCTTGGTGGGTACAGGAGACTGACTGCTGACCTATGTAGCAATGTGCAGTGTCACAGCTTCTGATTTTCTGAACTCACTTTGAAGATTCAGATAGTCTTTTCCCTTCCTCACATTTTAGCAGAAAAATACCACAACAATAATTGCTTTGGAGGATGCAGATGGACTACTCTGGGGGAGGATGGGTGCATATCAATAGGTTGCAAGCTTCTCTTTTACATTTGCTTTGGTAAGATCATCCTTTATCTCATTGAAGTTATTTGACAGAAGGAGGTTATCCTCAAGCTAGCTTGCCTTATTTATTTACTAACTAGCTGGCTTGCAGAGAAGAGTGTGATTTAAATATCTCTTTCCAAGACAAAATATTAAATACTTTGCTAAACTCATACCTATACATTTTAGATAAGTATTGGCATTATATTAACAATGAAAATAAAATGATTATAAATGACCCTGTTGTCAAAAGTCAACAACAAAACAAAAACAAAAGTCAACTTTTGTTCTTGTTGTTTAGTCATACGGTCGTGTCCAACTCTTTGTGACCCCATGGACCAGAGCACGCCAGGCACTCCTGTCTTCCACTGCCTCCTGCAGTTTCATCAGACTCATGCTGGTAGCTTCAAGGACACTATCCAACCATCTCGTCCTCTGTCTTCCCCTTCTTTTTGTGCCCTCCATCTTTCCCAACATCACGGTCTTTTCCAGGGAGTCTTCTCTTCTCATGAGGTGGCCAAAGTTTTGGAGTCTCAGCTTCAGGCTCTGTCCTTCCAGTGAGCACTCTGGGATGATTTCCTTCAGAATGGATAGGTTTGATCTTCTTGCAGTCCATGGGACTCTCAAGAGTCTCCTCCAGTACCATAATTCAAAAGCATCAATTCTTCGGCGATCAGCCTTCTTTATGGTCCAGCTCTCACTTCCATACATCACTACTAGGAAAACCATAGCTTTAACTATACGGACCTTTGTTGGCAAGGTGATGTCTCTGCTTTTTAAGATGCTGTCTAGGTTTGTCATTGCTTTTCTCCCAAGAAGCAGGCGTCTTTTAATTTTGTGGCTGCTGTCACCATCTGCAGTGATCATGGAGCCCAAGAAAGTAAAATCTCTCACTGCCTCCATTTCTTCCCCTTCTATTTGCCCAGAGGTGATGGGCCCAGTGGCCATGACAGTCAACTTTAGGAAGCCTCAATTTTGACATTAGGAATTTGTACACTGCATTTTGGTTTAAATCTTTTGAGCTGGTTGCTGGTTTTGAATTAATTTTAAGGATATTTATTTCATACAAGTCTATATTTTTATAGATATATTCTGTAGCCTAATTTTTTATCCCTTGTTTGTGCAGTCTTTAATCACTAAGAATACACAAGCAAGGGGTCAAAATTGAGGCTTCCTAAAGTTGACCGATCCCTTGCTTGTGTATTCTTAGTGATTAATGACTGCACAAACAAGGGATAAAAAATTAGGCTACAGAATATATCTATAAAAATATAGACTTGTATGAAATAAATATCCTTAAAATTAATTCAAAACCAGCAACCAGCTCAAAAGATTTAAACCAAAATGCAGTGTACAAATTCGTAATAGATTTGTGAGAATGACTATAGGCAACGATCAGCCTAACCTGATTTAGGAACAGAACACCTTAGAAGGGCTGCTGATTTGCATGTTCCCTCTTTGTGGTTCAAACAATCTCATGAAGTTGGAAATGCAACCATTTTTGCTTCTTTCACAAAGCTTGGAGTATGAATTATAGCTATCATCCGTCCCAGCCATCAGGAATGCTTGGAGTTGTTGCCCAATAACATATGGAGGGCCACAGATTAGCCACCCTTGCTGCAAGCCAGTCTTTCTCTCAATAACCACTTGTGTGAAAAGGAATAGTTATGGCTTTGCAGCCAGCAGATGTTGCTGAACTAATGCTATTATGCTGAAATGAAATGCTCTCCCATAAGCAAATCAATTGGGACAGGGAAGGAGAAATTTCAGAATGCAACAGAGGTAATTCAAAGAGGAAACAGTATGTGAAATGTAAAGGAATTGTGTTGAATGATACACAGGCAGAGTTTAGCAGTTTTCCCCTGTGATGTATAATTCTAGGCAACAAACCAAGAATGGCTAAAGCAAATTAAGAAGACGCCTGCTAAGAAAGTTGTTAATAAAATTCCTGTGGGATAGAACATTTCTCCTCAGCATCACCTTCTGCAAGTTTTCTGACAGAAACAAAACTACCACAATGTAATATTATCCAGTTCCTACCCCTGCCAGGCAGCACTTAAGGATACCATAATCCACGGAACTAAAAACCATCCAGAGACCCTGGAGAATTAGTAAGTTTACATTATCCATCTATCCTGTGGAAAAGATAATCCTGAAGGTCATTTTGGTCCCAAAATGTGAAACTGGACTGAAATTGGGGCAAATAATAACAATCCATTTCATCCAAAAGTGCCTGCAGCTGAACAGTCACAATCTACTCAGCTATCTTGCCCAAGTCTGATATATGAGCTACTGGCTTATAATTACCCAAATGAGTTGGATCTAACAATTTAGTAATGCCACAGCCAAGAGGAGGAGAGACTAGATCAGGCTTCCTCAACCTTGGCTCTCCAAGATGTTTTTGGCCTACATCTCCCATGATCTCTAGCTAGCAGGACCAGTGGTCAGGGATGATGGGAATTGTAGTCTCAAAACATCTGGAGGGCCAAGGTTGAGGAAGCCTGGGCTAGATTTATACAGGGATTTTATTTCTGAATGACAAAATGCATGTGTGAAGTATTTTGATTTATATAAAGGCTTTTGCTATCTGAAGACCATCTGTAATGCTGATGATATTTTAAAGTGGAACACTGTTCCAGTAAGAAAAACAATGTGGTTTAGCCCTGCTACCAGGGGGTTCCAAATTCTAGAAAAGCTGGTTAATTCATAACTGTTAACAATGCAAAGCGAGGGCAGCCAAAAACTTAATTAGCAATATCTGTTCTCTGTTAGTCTTCTATCCCAGCTTCAACATTAGGGAGCAAAATTACCTTACAGTGTTTTGTAGCTGAATGAAACACTGGGTAACTAAAGACAGGCCTATCAATACAAGAGAACATAAAGGACCAAGTCCCATCAGCAAAGTAACACCATGAGTTGCAGCAGCTAATATAAGAAGGATGAGATAAAGAAATGAGAGTTTTAACTCCTGGTCCATCCCAGAAGACCAGAACTATTTTTCCAACACAAGTAGAAGGAGCTCATGACTATAACAATATGTTCATGATCCAAATGCAGTTTTAATTGTGTTAAAAGATCCTAAGTAAGCACCTTTGATGGAAGTACAGGTTTTCTATTTTTAAAAAGATATCGACTATGAAAGGCTTAAGTAAGCTTCCCTTTGAGACAGAAATTTAAATAGGTCATTGTTTTCAACTCTAAGGATTTCTGTTCTGTTAGGCAGACAACATGTTTGTTTTGATTTAGTCTTGATTCTATCAAATTATTTTGACTTCCCTTGGTATTCCATATTATTATTATTTTGTTATCGTTGTCAATTTTCAGCTTAGGAGAATACTAGTGTCAATGGGGAAGGGTCATAGCTCAGTAGCGGCACACCTGTTTTGCCTGCAGGAGGTCTCTTTTCCAATCCCTAGCACCTCCTAAAAGAGGTGAGAAGGACTCCTATCTGAAAACCTGGGGAAGCTGGTACAAGTCAGCTTAGACAACGCAGAGCTAGATGGACAAATGGTCTGACTTGGTATAAAGCAGCTTTTTGTGTTGTAAGAATTTTTTTACGATTCTTATTGAAACATGTCTGGATTCTCTCTATGAATCCCTTAGGTATTCTGCCTGATGATAAGCCCCTGAATTAATGTAAGAAAATTTCAACAGCAGTTTTAGAGAACATTTCAACATAGTCCAAGACAGGTGAGCAATTAAGAAAATGTATAATGATACTGCATTCTGTAACAAAGCATCTAAAAACCTCTAAACAAATACTGCCAAATAACAATAACAATTGTGTAGGTGAGCAATAAAAATTCTATAATCTGCAATATTCCCAAGTGCTTGCAGTTGGTCACACTATGTTTCTTATTAGGTTTACAGGATCATTTTGTCAGGTGCTATGTAATGCAAGGGATGAAGAGAAACCTAAATTCTTCACTGGCATAGGCCTATGAAATATCCAACAACTCAAGTTTGTCCCAACTCTAAACAGTTGCAGTTAATACTATCACTAGTAGCCTTCTATTGGTTCAATGTTCTCACTTTTTTCCTGAAATGTTTTCTGAAATATTGATTTAAATCAAGCCTACAGTGTCCTAGCTAATTTATTTTAAAAATTCCCAGTGTTCTGCCTATAATCAGATGTTGCTTCTTTTTTAAAAAGATATGTTAAGAATCACATTTTCATGTTAAGTGGTTAAAATGAAGAACGTCTGAAATGCAGCACTGTGTCCTATTGAAACTATATCAACACACATAATGGGAAGGATTTATACAAATAGCAGCAATTATCAATTTTCTCAGCTGAGCGGAATGAAAATCAGAAAAATGATTATGGCTTGAACATTACTGCAATATTCATGTATCTGCTTAACTGGCTGCTTTTGATGGTCTCATTTGTTTTCGCTGAACAAACGGGTAAAGAGATTTCAAAAGATTATGATTGTTTAGGATTCTAAAAGTAGATGGATAAGATATGTGACAAAGGTACTTTAAATAAAGAACAGAATCACAGAATCCAGAAGGCATTTTCTACTCTTTTTGCATAATATCAGATATCACAAAATGATATACTGCACTATTAACAGCACAAAGCAAAGATTGCTAAATGTTCTTTGTTACATGTAAGTGGTAACCACTGATTAAGCCTTTTAATGCTTAAAATGAGTGCAGTAAATGATGTTAGAGGTCTTGATTATTAAAATGTATTGATCTACAACAGGTGGATTACAGAGAGTGTAAGACATTACTAGACATTTTTAAGTCTAGTAAAAGGATTAGCTCCAGAGATAAGAGAATAAACTTGCATGGGAAGTTCTACTGACAAAGAGTAAGGAAAGCAGGCATTTAATTCTGTCTCTATATGTTAAAGAAACATACACAATGGAAATGAAGCGTCATTTTCCCCCTCTCAGCTGTCACACATCTTTTCCTACTGCTGTTACCCCTGTGACACTTGATCACAGCACTTGATGGGAAAATCATGTCTAACAGATAGTGGACAAGTCAAATTGGCAATACACTGCCGCAGATCTTGAAACTGATCCTTCATTCACCAAACTCTCAACTGGAGAGCATCTTACGTCACTGAGTGACAATGTCATAAAGGATCTGTCTACTGATCAAGCATACAAGTATCAGATCACACAGGCCATAGGGACACAAAAATGTCCCACAGATCTGGGCCCTCTTCATTGCACATGGGTTACAAAACATGGTCCTAAAGGCAAAACCCTCAACAACTGATAGCAGAACGTATCATTTGCGTGTACCCCAAACGGAAATTGGCTTGGGCCTCCCCAGGCCCACGCTCCCTTAATTTTATAATTATAGATTTATCTATCTACAAACACAAGTACACGCCATGCATTATGCAACGACACATTCTACAGTACTCAAAAACTGACTGCAGCTTTTGGTACAATTCTACAAACAATAAAAAAATTCCTTCCAGTAGCACCTTAGAGACCAACTAAGTTTGTTATTGGTATGAGCTTTCGTACAAATAACAAACTTAGTTGGTCTCTAAGATGCCACTGGAAGGAATGTTTTTATTTTGTTTCGACTACAGCAGACCAACACAGCTACCTACCTATAACTAATTCTACACACAGTTAGGTATTGACTTCACTGGTTTTAAATAGCCAAGGAGTGCAGCTTTCATTGCAATCTGGACATTAATTTTGTCAGCAAATTAATTGGTATCTTTCCTTCTGTGTAAAAGTAAACCCCACACAGGGTAATAATAACTTTTAGTCCCCAGTCAAATTTATTATAGTTAATCTAATGGTGTAGATTGGTGATTTATTAAGTATAGTCTCATTGCAACAGATCAAATATAAAATATAATTTCAAACAGCTTAGTCCCAGGAGTTCATCGGGGGTGGGGGCACAGTGCAATGAGCTTAAGTTTTCTGCTAAAGAGCAAGGCAACACTTGTTTTTGCAATATTATTGACTTTGCCCAGTTCTTCAGCAGCATAATTATCAACTTAGCAGTTTAGCACAATAAAAACAACTATAGGACCGAGCAGAGTCCTTTCCATAGCTGCTTCAGGGCTACAGAATTCAGCCTCCATATGATTGATCATAAAACAACAAGAACCACAACCTACCATTCACCAACAGGTCTCAGGGTTGGTTATAACAATTTAAAATACAGAAAAGACCACAATCAAAGGGAAAGTGTGGGCCCTGAAAGCACTTGTCTCAGATATCATAATAATAAATAATAAAATAATATCAAAAGCCAGGGTAAAGAGATGTGTCATCAGATGTGTATCTAAATATGCATCTTTGCTGGCTTTGAATAAAATACTGCTTTGTTACAGAATGCTCCGAGAAGTTAATGAGTGGGCTGTCATTTCATTGCCAGTATATGACTGATGGATTTTAAATTTTAATTGATGCTGTTTAATTGGTTGAGACCTTATCAATATGATATTGGAAAAGTTCTTGGGTGCCATGTTGTGAATTATGGAAAAGTGAGCTCTGCAACAGTATTATTCATTAGAGCCATGGGTAAAGCAAGGCTTTACTTACATTTCCCTCAGATTTGACACATGCCCATAGGGTTGGGTAACTTTTCCTACTACATCAGAGAGGAGGAAAAGATCTTTCAGGCTTGACCTCTTGAAAATCTAAATACAATCCTTCTGCCTCCCCTGTGATGCAGGATTAAACTTGTATTTCATATTTCAGTGATATTTGTTTTTCTTAAAACACTTGACTTCGGGCGTCAACAGGTGACTTTTCTATAATCCTATTGTCTCATCCTGCTATTTCAGTGCCCTTGGATTTAATCATTTCTCAGAGCTGTCACAGCCATGCAAAAGCCATGGTCTACAGCTCTAAAAGAATAGACTTGTGCCACATTGTTGTCCAATTTTCAATTAAAAAGAAAAGTGAGGGACAAACATATAAATTACATCAAATCTAATGCCTATAAAAGATCATCACTTTACAGGTTGCCCATGTTTTTATTTTAAATCTTTACTCCTTTGATTTAGGATGCCTTCCAAAACAAACAAACAAACAAACCTACATATTTTTACCTAAATCACAGCTAGAAATGTGGAATGTATATATATATAAACTTTAGAGGGAAATCAAATTGCACAACATATCAGTGATGATCAATTAATTGAACATTAACAAGAAACCAAACAGCTATAATATGTAACATTTACTTTTTGTGACTTTCCCCGTTTACACAAATTTGGAAGACTGTCATTAACCCACAACATGTGGGATATTATAAATATGATTTACTTATAATTACAGCTATTTTTGTACTCAATGGTACGAAGAACCAACGCCCTTCTTTCCTTCCTTCTGGCACTCATTTTCTGCTGGCACCCACAACACTTTTTCAATGCATGAGTACCTCCTCTTTCTTTAAGACACAACCGCAAAAGTTGTGATTACTGATTCAGAGAAGACAAAACCTGCAAACGGGGCCAATCTGTTTGCATAAAATTCCTTCCCAGATCCAAACACGGCAACATTAGAAAACCACAGCAAAGCCCATGAATGAAGAGCCCTAGAGAGGGTAATAAAGGTTAGCATATCAGAATCCTGAAGAACAACTAACTGAAGGTGGGATAGGAGGGTTTTTCTCCCCAGCCAAAAGTGGTGCCGAGGACAGTCACAGACGGCTTTTAAGGGTTGGGAGTAGACCAGAGTGAAGGCTGCTAGACTCCGCTCCACTCCCAGGTCCTGCCCCCAGGCCTGGCCGGATTGGCCAGAGTTCAAATTGGTGGCTGGCAGGAACTCCCAGTGCACCACGCAGCTACCCCGAGGATTTCCCAACTGCCAGCCACCTGAATTGTTTCTAGGGGTCTTGGAGCCCAATGCGATGAGCCACAACCACCCTGATGACTGAGTAAGCAGCCCTTCTCTAGTTTAGATGACAAGTGAAGATGTCATAGTATAAGTGTTCTTCTTCTCTCTCTCCCCCTTATTTTAATGCCTGTGTTGCTTTACATTATTATCTGCAAAGCTGCTGTTGAATTAGTTTTCTTGTCTTATTGCCTGTATATTGTTTTAATAAGATTTAATGTTTTCATATGGCTGAAGGACATAAATAAGGAAATACAATTAGAAATAATCAAAACAACTAACCAGATCTAGTCATATATATTTTTTGCAGAAAGCCAATGGCTAAATGATTCGGATTCTTCAAGCATATATGAAATTTGTCTGATATTCCTTTAAAGACAAACATTCTTTGAAAACTTAATAAAACGCATTTGTTATTTCAGTGTTCAGTAATTTTTTTCTGCTGGTTGCAATAGATAATGAAATATTGTATTGTCACAAGATTGCTAACAAACATCTGTGACAATGTAAATGCACTTAAAATATTGTTGCCTTTTGCATAGTCACATATATGCCATTAACAAAATACACTGATCCATTAAGAAATTGGATTAGGCGTTATTCATGGAAATTATATATATATTTTTATTTCTAGGTTAGAAAGTAAATACAGTACTAAGGTGAAAAAACTCCATCCCCCTCCTCTCCTCCTACAACCCTTCACACCCTTCCAGTTTTTTTAGAAGTGTGGATTTCTATCAGACTTAGAGCATCAAAATAGTAAGTTAGTTCAGGACTGAGTAAGCAGATGACAAATATATGTGGTAAAATACACCCCTGTATAATATGATGTGCTACAGAGGACTAAAGTTAAGTATTGTACTCTATTTGGCTTTTTGATGATTTTAAAGGATTTTTAAAAGATTATTTTTGGCACTGCTTGATTTCTACATTAAAATTCCAGTCTCGTCTACTTTTTCTTTCCTGAACAATTCAACAGATGACTGAAGAAGATGCAAGAACAAGCAAGTACATTATCCACTAAGAAGAAAGGTGATTTCTTTAATAAATAATAATAATCTAAGCCCAGTTGGATTTACTGACATCCAAATTTTAACCGGATGTCTCATAGCCCTCCTTGTACACAGCTTCTTATCTACAAGATATAACTGACAGGGGACGCGGGTGGCGCTGTGGGTTAAAGCCTCAGCGCCTAGGACTTGCTGATCGAAAGGTCGGAGGTTCGAATCCCCACGGCGGGGTGCGCTCCCGTTGCTCGGTCCCAGCGCCTGCCAACCTAGCAGTTCGAAAGCACCTTCAGGTGCAAGTAGATAAATAGGGACCGCTTACCAGCGGGAAGGTAAACGGCGTTCTGTGTGCTGCGCTGGCTTGCCAGATGCAGCTTGTCACGCTGGCCACATGACCCGGAAGTGTCTGCGGACAGCGCTGGCTCCCGGCCTATAGAGTGAGATGAGCGCACAACCCTAGAGTCTGGCAAGACTGGCCCGTACGGGCAGGGGTACCTTTACCTTTACCTTTTACTAAAATATATGAGAAAACTTGCCACAATTCAGTGATGCGACTCCATCTGTAGAAAAGACAAAAACCAAAGCCCACACAATGCCTATCCCTATGGGTCTTCTATCAAATTGGGCCCAAGGCCCATATTCAAATTATATATGAATTCATTAGACGTTGCCTTCCTCAAGGTCTGACTGCTTTGTTCATAGACCTAGTGTTGTCTACTATGAAAAGCAGCCATTCTCATGCAGCAGCAGCTGCACCCCACTAAACCTGCTAACACACCTTGAAGTGCCAGGGATTGAATTTGGGACCTCTGCCACTGAGCTATTCTTCACTCCCCAAAGTTTATCTGTGCAGTCTCAAATCAGTCTTGGAGAGATATATGCAATCTTACAAATTACTATTCAGTGTCACCGAGTTCAAGAGTTCAGCTGTAATGTGCTGAAGGCCAGAGTGCAGATTCTCTGTGTTATATCTTGTAGATAAGAAGCTGTGTACAAGGAGGGCTATGAGACATCCGGCTAAAATCTCTATTTCGTCTCCCTTCTTCAGGTCGGTCCAAGTACATTGGTGAAGAGGCTGGTGAAGGAATCTTAATCCCTCCCCTTCCACCCCAGCCACTGTGCATGGCACGACTGTGGATGCTGTGTGGGGAAAGTCTAGAGAACCGTATAAGTCTTTCCAACACAGCAGCTGAAGACATGTCACAACAACTGAAGTTTGATGTCATATTGCATTATTTACTTATTTATATACCACTTGAAGCCAAAACAGGGATCTAAACAATTTGCAAATCCTATAAAGCAAATAAATGTGAATAGATAAGTCACTAAGAATGTAAGTGACTCCTCCCGTCTAGCTCAGGCGTCTGACCTATAGTCATTGATCCAGCACCTAGCTGATACAAAGGAAATCTGTCCCTCTTACAGCTCCAGGAATAAACCTGTTTCGTTTCCAACTCAGTAATTACTCCGGAAAATATATTTTTTACTGTACTCTTTTAGTATACACATCTGCTCAATACCAAGCTAGACTATTCATTATCAAGCTGAGGACTGTTTTCTCTGATTAGCACTGGCTCAAGCAGAAATCTTTCTCATCAATTTACCTCCCAAAGAACAATACACTGGTGGGGGAGGTTCCCCAGCAAATACTGTACCGGTACACCAACTTTTGCAGCCCACATTTCTTCTGCTGGCATCACAAAATGTGAAGTGATCCATGATTGTTGTTTAGTTGTTTAGTCGTGTCTGACTCTTCATGAACCCATGGACCAGAGCATACCAGACACTCCTGTCTTCCACTGCCTCCCACAGTTTGGCCAAACTCATGTTAGTAGCTTCAAGAACACTGTCCAACCATCTCATCCTCTGTCGTCCCCTTCTCCTTGTGCCCTCAATCTTTCCCAACATCAGGGTCTTTTCCAGGGAGTCTTCTCTTCTCATGAGGTGGCCAAAGTATTGGAGCCTCAGATCCATGGTACCATCCCATTAAATTATGTAACTTGTTTCCAATATCATGTTTTAATTAGTCTTGCCTCCTCTTACAAACTCTGTACACATGATATAATGAGGCACTACAGGATAGAGAGATTGGAGTCTCACCCAGATTTCAATGAAACTCCCCTCTCTCTCACTGTATGGATCTTTTAGATAACGCTTAATGATTTAATAGTTACAAGTTCCATATTTTATAGTTACAATATGTTGATTTTTCCATCTCTGAGTTGTTTGCACATGAGATCAATAATCACCTATTTGGTTGTTTAGAATGCTAAATCTAAATAAATAAGTCAGAGCATTCATTCTAAAGAAGAAAAGTCAAATGCAAAAGCTCACAACAGAGTATCAAAAGACTTTAGACTTCCCCAGAAAACTAATCTATTCAGCATTTATCCTAAATTGCTTGCAGAAGGTTTACATAGTTGTTAGTCTATGTCCAGTCTTTATTGAGTGTTCATTCTGATTTATTTATGGATGGTATGATTATGGCAATAAGTATCTATCCTGCATTCACCCTAATTTCAGTTAAAGGTAAAGGGACCCCTGACCATTAGGTCCAGTCATGGCCGACTCTGGGGTTGCGGAGCTCATCTCACTTTATTGTCCAAGGGAGCCGGCGTACAGCTTCTGGGTCATGTGGCCAGCATGACTAAGCCACTTCTGGCGAACCAGAGCAGCACACGGAAACACTGTTTACCTTCCCGCTGGAGCAGTCCCTATTTATCTACTTGCACTTTGACGTGCTTTCAAACTGCTAGATTGGCAGGAGCAGGGACCGAGCAATGGGAGCTCACCCCGCCGCGGGGATTCGAACCGCCAACCTTCTGATCGGCAAGCCCAAGGCTCTGTGGTTTAACCCACAGTGCCACCTGCATCCCATAATTTCAGTTAAGGCAACATAAAAAAAATCCAGAGGGTCTATGACCACACTTCTGCAAGTTCACAGTGGTTGGCGAATTTTTCATCCTTGTGGCAGCTATGGGTGCTGTTCCTCAGTGTCCTGATATTGAGGAGGAGGGTTTGGGGACATATGGGCTTTTTTTTGTATGCATACTGAACATGCATGTAGTATTTCAGATCTCAAAAGAGGTGCCTGTGTATTTCAGTATTTCCATTACAGCACTTAACCTTCAACAGGAGAGAGCAACATCCCTCACCTTATGAGTATGTCAAAAAAATTGAAATAAATACTTTCTACTGGCAAGATAAGACAGTGGAGTATATTGCAAGCCAGGGGTAGCAACAGATATGTGTCCTAAGCTATGAGTTGTTCCATTTTGCGACAAACTTTGGGAATGTGGATTAAGGCCAAAAATCTTCTAAAATGCATGATTAGGAATTATAAAGTTTCTTTCTAGCTGAACGCACTTCATGATTAGCTTATATCCTCAAGCAGTGCTAGGAGGCATAAAAGTCTCCTGTCCCAAAACTACAGACAGGGTACCTACAACATGACACAATCCCTCTTCCTGTTTTTTGCCTAAAGCAGTTGGTTGGGCCCCAAGCAAGCACGTCTGTTAGTTAAAGCCCTTCTGCGTATAAAGTGAAAGGAGTGACTTTGCATTTTCAAAACATTTCATTTTGAGACTGATGCCTAAACCAGAGTTTCTCAACCCTGGGTCCCCAGATATTGTTGAACTACAACTCCCATCATCCCTAGCTAGCAAGGCCAAAGCTCAGGGATGATGAGAGTTGTAGTCCAACAACATCTGGGGACCCAATGTACCTAAACTATTTTTTAAAATCTATATTCACTGTGATGTTGTTGTTATTGTTAAATTAAAATTGTACTTCAATACAGACAAATCTTCACAGGCAGGTAAATTTGGGAGTTATTGACACAGCAGCGCCAGAGACCTTATTTTGCTAAGTGTGCGGTCAGAACAGTGCCAACCTAGATGATAGAACATAAAAAAATGCTTCCAATCTGGATTACCAGTGCAATTTTCAGATAAGACAGCCAATGATGCAAAGTATCCTGGCATCAGGAAGAAGTGCCTGATTTCTCAGGGCTTCTTGATCTTTTAAAGAGTTTGTAAGAGTACCAGGGCTTGCAAAGCTTCACCAATGTAGATGGGGGTCACCATATCCCAAACAACGAAAACATCAACTTCCTGTTGCTCTGCTTCTGCCATCTGCTGCTGAACACCCACTGTCAGCTACTGGACTTTAGGTTGGACTTGGTTGAAGATTCACCAGATGAGCCTTCCCAAGTCATGAAAATGCATCTCATCAACCAACTCGCCTAAAGCTTTGACAGCGAAGTACTGAAAATTCCTGTAGGAGCTGCTACCCCCTTTATGAAGTGAAATAAGTTATGCTTTCACACACCTTAAGCAAAAAGGCATAGGTATTATTTCTTAGTTCTATTGTAATGCTGGAAAAACCTGAAACACACTAGGAATTGTAGTCAGGGGTGGGGGGGCTGGGGACTTGATCCCGATGAAGCATCAAACTAGGAGCTACTGTTGTTCATCGCTATGTTTTTCACCAGGCTTCCTCAATCTCAGCCCTCCAGATGTTTTGAGACTACAATTCCCATCATCTCTAACCACTGGTCCTGCTAGCGAGGGATCATGGGAGTTGTAGGCGAAAAACATCTGGAGGGCCAAGGTTGAGGAAGCCTGTTTTTCACAATGGGTTGTTTCTCCTCTATTGGGAGCTTTGCCCTTCAAACAGGAACTTGCACATTAAAAAAAAAATCAAATACCACAAAAATCCAGTACAGCACTAAGACACAATTACAGAATGTCCAGCAAAGACCACAATGCTGGGGAGTTTTCTTGTGCTGTGGGAAAAGAATGCCTTTAGATTAACAATCCCTGTGTTCCAAAAATATGAATTTTAAACTCAACTGAAATTAAAGTCTTGACCCAGGCTTAAAATTACCTCATTCTACAATCAATTACACCCTAAATTTCTTGTGTTAGTATGTAAATGGTAACAAGTTTCAAACTGTTTATACCAGGCATTGGCAAACTCGGCCCTCCAGATGTTTTGGGACTACAACTCCCATCATCCCTAGCTAACAGGACCAGCAGTCAGGGATGGTGGGAGTTGTAGTCCCAAAACATCTGGAGGGCCAAGTTTACCTATGCCTTGTTTATACAATTTCTTGCTTTCTTCAGACATCTAGCAAGACAATCCATTTTCCTTGCATAGTTCTAGGAAACACTTGAAAGGTTCACCCATCACTACGAATCAAGTCTTGCTATGGGGAAGAAAGCCTCTCTAGTCATTCTCCTAATTGTGCAAACCTCACATAATATGTAGCTACTTTCCCTAGACTAATCAAAATCCATGGAGTGATAAACCAATTTATATCTAATCAATTTCACAACTTTTTTGTCAAGGAATTATATGAATAAACTGTAGGTATGCACTCAAATAAATTTTCTGCTTGGGCAAAACTTCCAACTAATTTTGAGTAATGATCAACAGAATCAACAGAATTTTGACCAGACATGTCAAATCTCACAGTGGAATTTCACACATGGTAGATCAGAACGCACGAACATACCACCATTAATGTCAGCTGTACAATCGTGTCTGAACTGAAACGCCACACAGAGCCTACTAGATATTAAAACTAGCTAGAAGTGTTACCAGACTCTCTGAACACCATACAGTTTTTTTGTTCAGGGCATGGATAAAAAAGAAGGCAAACATTTAAAGCAATATTACACTTCCAGTGCAGGTACTATTGTGACTCCAGTTGTCACTTACAGTTCCCAGCTAACACTACACCAGCAACTCCTCAATCATGCCCATCGTAACCATTGGGTCTAGTGGTGCAAGGCACCAGAGCGCTGGGTTCTCAGGGGCGCAGAGCATTGGAGTCTGGGGCCAAGCGTTTGAGTCTGGGGCAGAGCCAAGTTCACCCCTGAACTTGCGCAGAGCCGCCTGCAGCAGAAGAGCTCCACATTCTTAGGGGTGTCAGGTGCCCACTACTGAAACCGCTGTGCTCCCCAGCTGTGGGGAGGAACGGCGCAAGCCGCCAACGCGTCCCCTTCCCTGCTCTGCCTTCCCTGCTTTCCCTTACCATCCATGTCCCGCCCTGAAAGCTGGAGATTCTATGCTGTGATTGGGTGTTAGTGTATTGGATGTGGCAAAGGCTGTTGTTCATTGGCTCAGTCTGTGTCAGTTGGGCGTTTGTTTTGCTGCTGCCTGCGGGGGTTGACGCATGCCTCTTAATAAGGAGTAATAAAGAGGTGGGTTTGTCTGAGAAGAAATGCCAGTTAAACAACTATTACACTGGCAAATAGCCCCTTTGGAGGCAAAGCACTAGAAAGGGTGGCAACAGTCCAGGTTCAGGCTTGCTTGCTTGGAGGCAACTTGGATATGTTCTAGTCTGGCTTCAGGGCTGGCCATGCCACTGAACCTGCTTTAGTTGCCATGGTTGATGACAGTTGTTGGTAGAAAGATAGGTGGAATGTGACCCTGCTTGTTCCCCTTGATTGACTGTTTTCAGTACCATGGTATCCTTTTGGAGCATCTCAGGGAGGTGGGGGTTGGGAACCCTGTGCTTCAGTGGCTCTACTCTTACCTCCAGGGCCATTTCCAGAAAGGAGTTATGGGAGACTGAGCACCATGGGAGTTGTCCTGTTGTGCTCAGCAGGGTTTCATCTTGTTCACTAAAGCAGTGGGTGGCAGCGGCAGTGTAAGTTACCAACATCTGAAAAGAACTGTGATTTTTTTTCTGGGTGGGTGGAGGGAAATAGTTTATTGTTATGAAAAAGTAACCCTTCAAAATTAATAATTTGGAAATGAGTCACTAGGTGCAGACCAGTACTCTAGCAGTTTTTACTTCTGGGTATAGATAGTCCTATAGTCCTTTAAATATCTCCACAATACTTCTCTGCTGATGATGGAATCATAGACCATGATCTTTTGGTAATACAGTATACAAATACAGTAATCAAAATTTATTTGCTTAACCCATCAATCACCTAAATGGCACCACCTGACCTTAGTACGCCACTGAGGATGGCACACTCCTGATTTCTCTTTGGGAAGGGGCAAAAGTGTGCACCACCACCCCTTCCTACAACTTTTTTTGGGGGGGGGCACGGGCAGACCTTTGCACCATGTCGCTGCATATGCTAAGGACGGCCCTGTCATCAATTATCTACAGCCCATCCTTGACAATTATGTTTACCTGTCATAGCCTCAAGTTGTAGGCCTGTCTCTGCTTATAGACAGCACACTAATCTAAAACAGCTGCTCATCAGCAATGATGAGTCAGATAACAAAGATACATAAAGACCATACCCTGCAACAAACTCAGATGCCAACTCTGACAACATTATTAAAGGTAAAGGGACCCCTGACCATTAGGTCCAGTCGCGGACGACTCTGGGGTTGCGGCGCTCATCTCGCTTTACTGGCTGAGGGAGCCGGCATACAGCTTCTGGGTCATGTGGCCAGCATGACTAAGCCGCTTCTGGCAAACCAGAGCAGCACACGGAAACGCCGTTTACCTTCTTGCCAGAGCGGTACCTATTTATCTACTTGCACTTGACGTGCTTTTGAACTGCTAGGTTGGCAGGACCTAATATCAACCACAACAAGAAACTTATTGCTCGTGTTCCAACATCTGCTCATGTTCCAACATCTTCTAGAAATTCTCTTTTGCTTTCCACATGCAACAAACAGTTAAATTGCTATGCGAAAAAATAAATGGGCACAAATCTAACATCAGAAATGGCACCATTCAAAACCGATTTTGGTCTGAAAGACATTTTCAAAAAGAGCTGGATCTGGCTTGATAGTTTTATACTGTACTTTTTCTTTTACCATTTATTGATAGCCACATACAATACAATGTGAGCAGTTATATTTCTTCAGAAGCAACAAGAGAAATTTGTATAAATGCCAAATAAAAAATGGTGACAGAAAAGCTATTAAGTTCAATTATCTCTATGCACTATAAATAATAACAACAATAACATGCATGCTGTCCAAAAATAACATTTGAATTGCAGAAGCTGTTTCTTAAATAAAACATTCCAATGACAAATCTATACTTCTGCACAATGAAATGGACCAGCCTAAATGGTACATCTTGAAAATAATCTACTATACCCTATCTACAAATTTTCTTTTTGCTTCCAATATGTATTTCACATATTGAGACTGTAAACCTTGAGGAAATAATAAGTAACACAAACAAAACAAGCCAAAATTAAGATAGACAGGTTGTTTGGAATGATTCACATATTTCCCTCTAGCAATTCAGTCACACAATTCCCAACTGTGAGGCATGGCCCTGTATTGCAGTGCCTCTGATATGAACATAGGGAATCAGAAATGTACATGGAGTTGCATGCACATAGGACCTTATCTGTTCTCTTTTTTATGAGTACAGGAATGCTAATAAGATCCCTGAGCATATCTGTGGAGCTTTTTCTCAAAGGAAAGAACAAAAAGAATGTGTGTGCACAGAATCTGGAATGTGTTCATGTTACACACAAATACTTTAGACTTTAAGGCGTAATGTATTCCCGCCCCCCAACACAGTAGCTTTAGGTGTCATATACTGATTCTTTAATAAATAAAAACTGCACTAAAACTAGGAGCCACAGATGCTAACACAAAACTACTAAATGTCTTGCTACCAATCCATTAGGCTGGATTCTTGTGAGAATTGTAAGCAGCAAAAGAAAATGCATTAGTACTGTTAGATTACCTTTTGCATTATAGCTGGTGGAAGACTTACTAGAGTGCTGTGTCACGATGTATCAGGTGTGCAGAACAATACAAAAACCAGTGCCATATACACTCTATTGGATATTTTTTTTTAAAAGGTCATGAGAATGAGTTTGCGGACTCTTGCACAATAATTTAAGAAAACAGAGGAATTTTTATTGGATTTGCAATTACATTTCACACTCAGTGCTCTTCCCCTAAAATAGTAACAGCTGTTTCTGTGAAAGAGAGTAACAACTTTGGATACAGCTAATGAGTTTCTGAAAATTTCATTCTTGTTGCATTATTGCAGCCTACTACTATGCCTACGTAAAGAATGGAATAGCAGAATAAAACCACCACATGCAAGACATTTAATACTTTAATAAAAGTACTTACCTAGAAGAGTTTATTTGCTTTTTTCTGCTGTAGGATGAGAACACCTTTGGGTCTGTAATTATGCACATACCTAGTTCTACTGTTGAGGAAGTCAGGCTTTAGACTACTTTAAAAAATGTTTTAGGATGCCTTATACATTTTCCCACTTAAATGCTTATTCAGCTCTTCTTTTAAAAAGCAAACAATTCACTGCTCTGAGTAGGGAGACGGGAAGTGGCTTTGGGGTTCTCAAAAGGACCGACAGTCAGCACCCTGTACAGTCCGCTGGGGAGAGGAAAGGGATAAATGAGGGCTGCTAAAGAAGGTGTCTAAAAGATATTTTTGTTAAAATTATATAATTTAGTTTTGCTTGGTAAGTAAAATGTGTGTAAAATCGCACAGACGTCATTAAAAATGAATGCCAAATACTTGCAGTTACATTATATATTAATATTATTTTTATTCATTATTATTATCATTATCAGAAGGTAAAATTAAAATTCTTTGGTTTTCCAAAAGCAAAACAAAAAAAATTTCTTCCAGTAGCACCTTAAAGACCAACTAAGTTAGTTCTTGGTATGAGCTTTCGTGTGCATGCACACTTCTTCAGATACACATCTGAAGAAGTATCTGAAGAAGTGTGCATGCACACGAAAGCTCATACCAAAAACTAACTTAGTTGGTCTTTAAGGTGCTACTGGAAGAAATTTTTTTTGTTTTGACTATGGCAGACCAACACGGCTACCCATCTGTTTCCAAAAGCAGTTTATCTGCTTCTTCAACAAACGTAGATTACCAAGCTAAATGTTGTCCAGTAATAGATTTGAATTCCTTACATGCAAAAACATACTTTTAAGGTCCTTCACCAAATTAATTTGCAAAAATTAAGTTTCAGCCCCTAAAATGGTCTATGATCTACCTGTTTTCAGCAGAAGCAATCTGTGCAGACTATTTTTGGAATTTGAAAGTTGAAAAATTCAGTGTGCCCTAAACAGGAAGGTTGTATGCAACCTGAAGGCTGAATAGAGTCAGATGCACATGCTGTGTTGAACTAAGGCCACTTTATTTAAGTTTAAACCAATGAAAACACCTGCAGAGGGAAACAACTATCAGTTGGGAGCAAACTCTAATTTAAGGTAAAACTGCAGCCATTAAGCAACCAAACCCCTGTGTAGGATTGACGCGAGCTATCCGCTCCCCCAACCAGTCCTCCAAGCTTCGGCAAGACCTGGCAGGGAGAGGGGTAGGCAGGCAAAGGGGTTGCAAAACATGAGCCAAACACTAGTAAGCTGCCACCACCTCCTTTTCCGGGAACAGTCCCCAGAAGGGATCCAAGGAGGAGAATCACCTTTCCTTATTTACTGGACTGCCCCACTCTATGTCACTTTACCGTGACACAGACAGAAAGCCAACAGGTAAACTGGTAGGTTATTACGGGGTCAGGCACTGGTTCAGCTTCCCAGCAAAAGGCACAAACTACAAGAAAGGCAAAAGTCCTTTTCCAAATTTATTGGAAAAAGGTCATTCAGAAAGTAAAAGCTTGCACTACACCCTGTCTGAAGGAAATGGAGGTAGGGCTGTACCAGCTAACACTTTCCGTGGGCTATGCTGTGAAGGTGTGTAGGTAGGTCTTGCTGTATCACACAGACACACAACTGCCCAAGGCCCCATAGTCCCTGGTGGATGGCCTACCCCAGCGCAGGACTCCACCACACAGATTGCAAGCCTCAGGGCCAGCCCATCACCCTGAAAGGTGCCTAAACAGGTCACCTGGCTGAAACTCAATTGTTCCCTCTTTCTGCACCAAACCACCACAAAGGGGATACATCTCTACTTAGTAACGCTTTTCCCCAACTGAGAAGAGTGGATAAATACATACCCACAATGAATTTCTTAAATTATACTGCAGTCTTAGGTGAATTATAATCAATTGCATTCTGACAGAACACAAAGGACTCAATTAGAAAATTTCGGTCATTTCCAAATTAGAGAAAATGTACATACTTGAAACGAAGAAAAGCCTTTATTGTGTGATCAGGTTGAGACAAACTGAGAACATATCAGTTTGAATAAATAGCCCTTTCCCACTATACAAAGACAGTTCACAAAAGCATGAAAGGGTTTTAATACCCACTATTGGATCTGTACTGAAAATGCAATTATATAAAGCTTTCAGATGTCTTTGTAGCTCCAGGGAGACCTTTGGCAAATCACTGTTTATTTTTTCACAGACCATTTGTTAAAATTGTGCCAGGTCAGTCTACACTTGTTCTACTCTCCATATGAAACTCATTCTTTTATAGATATGAGAATCTAGAGATTTCTTTATTGCCTACCAAAGACAATCTAGCGAATTCATATAACAGATGCAACAGGGAAATGAAGGTTAGAAGCAATTCACTGTAGCACAAAAGCACACCAAAATACACTTGAATGATGAGCTATAAAATTAATCTCTAAAGACAGATGTAGTTCTTCAAAAATGAAAAGTCAGTAGTAAAAAAATATTTAGGAATAAAAATAGACTGCATGTACATGAAAGTTCTGATACAACAGAAACACACACACACACACACGTGTATATATTTATATATAATACTTTAAGGATGCCCCTTGTGAAAAGTTCTGAAGACAGCTTAGTTACCAAGGGTCAAGGAGTAAAAGTCATAATATAAATTGGTAACTGTTAGAAAGCAGTAGGCAGGAATAAAGAAGCAAGCTTTTGCAGTGGATGGAAGCCATTATGTCTCTCAAATTTATTCTCATAAATCCTGAATACACATTGCAGAGAGGTTGGTCAGATCAGGAAGGGGCTGGGAGGGAATTCAGAGGAGCTGCTTGTTGATGACCCTGGAGAGGCCAAGTGGGTTGGGATGGACTGTGTTTGGACCTCGGGGCAGGGGGAGCAAAGTTACAGATGAGGAGTTCTATCCCAGAGATGGTCTCAGTGCTGTCACCTCCCAGCATTCCTCTTCAACCCCTCCTACATCACCCGGGTACACTGCACCAGCCTCACTGGCTTAAGAAAAGTAGGGAAGGCAATACACAATTTCAGCTTTACAGCACATGCAATCCCCAGAACATAATCCCTGTGCAAGTTGTGAGTCATCTGTACATATCTGTAATCCTGAATCAATCCAAGGTTGGAATATATCCAATTATGCTGCGCACCTTAATCCTCATCCCTTGAAGACACAATTTTTTATGTTTATTTTTTTGTTCCATACCAAGCCCCTATTTGTTCTCTAAGACCTTGCCCTATGGATTGTATATATTCACAACATGACGAATTCTGGAATAATCACTCACATATTGTTTTTTGTATTGACCATATTTTCAGGTGAAAAGAGAGGCAGCCCTTTGAAATGCTAATTTTATTTCAGAAACGGTGCCTTTCACTGCCCCAAAACAAAAGAAATAAAACTTAAAAGTTCTCCATGCCTTCCTAAGACAACCGTTAGGAGTTATCTTCTCAGGTACTGGCAAGAACAAGGTTTTCTCAAATTCTAGGGGAAATACATATTATTTTTCTTCCTAATCTTCCAACAAACCACCTGCAGATATTAGTTTAAAACACTAATGCTCTTCTAAGACTTCTCATTACTGCTTTTTTACTGATAGATTAAAAAATTACTGACTTTTATGCCTAAAGCTATTGTATTTGTTTCCTATTGTTCAATTCTTCTTTAAGAATTAAGCAAATATTAACTCTCAACAATTAACAAGCAAAATTATTCCCTTAATGGCTATTCAAACAAAATCTTAGGTCAGTTTTACAGTACATGCAAATAAATAATCACATGACATATACTCCATGTGCCAACCACCTCCATCACAAATGCAAAAAGGCTTCTGTACCCCACACCAGGACCTGGTACCCCATAACATATTCCTCTGCTCCTGTTCTCTACTGGAGGGTGGGATGAGAAGCAGCAGCAGAAACTGACTCAGTCCAAGCACTCTCTTCCCCATCTTCCCTGACAGTAAATTTAGCATTTACGAAGAAGAGAAATAACCTGTGTATATACTGCAGAACCATGTAATGAGGTGTCACCACTACAGAAAAGTCTAAACAATTGGATTTTAAATTCTTACCTTTTTCTATAAATATAGGAAAACTCCCCCCCTCAAAAGACATTTCTTCAACTTTCAAGGATGTATTTTCCCTCAAGGAATAAATCTATTGCCTTCATACAACATGAAGAATATTTCATTGCTTCCAAATGAACACCATTAGATATTAATAAAGTCTCATGGTGTTACTGCGATCATATTAAGAGCTTACCTGTACATGAGAAATCATCAACGCGGATATATCCTGGGACACAATCACAGCGATATGATCCAGGCAGGTTAACACACACTGTGTTGGCATGACAATAATGCATCTTAGCAGCACACTCATCAATATCTGAGGGGGGAAAAACACCCCATGAGATTGCAATCAGCTGCACAGTTGCACATCTTCAGCAATACAACACTGAAATATGAAAAAACTATATAAAAATATCCAACATATATCCACAAAAAGCAGAACATTTACAATTCTGCCATTAACTTTGTGGGCATTCCTCCTGACCACCACTCCTAAAAGTAATTACTCATCAATTGGAGTATTCCAAAATTGTGAAGCGTTAAAGAGAAAGGTTAAATTAGTCAATTACAAATTAGACATGTATTCTTTCAGCACACTGATTTCAATAAAAGGCCTGTGAACTTGATTCCTCAAGAAGTTGATATTTAACATCACCTTTTATAAGGTTGGTCTACTTTGGAGGACAGCCTTGGGGACAAGTAGCCTGAGTAATAACCTGAGTTAGTACAATTAGTACTTTTTATGTTTCTGCAAACTACTTCTCCATTTTTAATGAATAATCCCTTTCAGAACATGATTGGAGGAAATGTAGCTCAAGTGTGCTGGGGAAACCCTTTCTCACTATGGCCCTAGCTCTATTCTGTCAGAGGAGAGATTACTTTCTGTATCATAGAGGTGGCCTCTTGCTAGATCCATCCAGTCAAGCTGTGAAAGCATTGTGACCCAAGACACTTATGAAGGCAGATGGCGCTTTCTTGATACACCTGGTTATATGCGTAGGTAGAATAGAGACACCAAAACAATGCAGCTAGAACCCAAGCCAGCTCTCTAATCAAGCTTCAAAACTTGCAAACTGCTTCCTCCTTCAGTTCCTTTTGACACACAGTAGATTCAGACAAAACTATCAAAGAGCTTCTGTCCCAGTTCCAATCTGGGTGGATGCACATGATTCACATGCTAGATACTCATCTCTCCCCATTAAGCACTCACCTATTCACCATTATTCATCAGACAATACAAAATCCCAGAAAGTTTTATGGTACACAATAAAACAGCCTGCCTGTAACAGTACAGTTACATCAAAATATGAGACAACCATTAAGAATCCTCATCAGACAAAATGTTGTCTGGATTGATTCTTATATCAGCGGAAGGACTCTAGAAAAAAATCCAAGGGGAATTTTACTTAACCCTCTTATCAGTCATAAGCCCTACGTCTCATTCCAAATATAATAGGTTTTGCAGCAAACAGAATACAAAGTCTCCCTTTTCTTAATAATATGCACACGTGACCTCATTCAAATTACTGAAGAAGATAAAGTTGCCAAAGTTGGGAGTAGGTATGATATAGTCTAAAAATGCAGAGCATTGTTACAATTATGGGAAAAATTCTATTATTCACAGGTGTTTTTCTTCTTCTCTTGGATCCCTTTCCCATAGGTGCCTTAAAGCATATTGTGGGTAGACCAGCTCCTACTATTCTCCTTTGATCTGCTCACCCCATCAGGGACAAAACTGTTATGTGCAAGGTGCACCATCTGCCTCCGTTTTATTTCAGTTACACTTGGGGCAGGTTTGGACAGGTGGCGATGAAGCTTAAGAACCCCTGCATTAGGATTTACCTAAAGGCAATATTTGGGATGCAGATGGCTTTTGCTTTAAAAATGAGTTTATTGTCCAGCTGTGCTTGATCTTCCTGGTACATAAACTGCATTTGCATGAGTCATTTCAGTTTTACATTTCTTATTATTCCAGTATCGGTGTTAAGGAAATAGTGTCCTGTTACATACCTTTTTCTAGTTGGTTGGAGTGAATACAGATATCCCTGAAAGTCTGACAGAGTTCATGTGAGTCTGAATAGGTAAAACAAGGACAACAGAACTAGCTTCATTGTTCTTTGTTCTACTACATGTCAGTAGAAATGATGAAAGGGGCTTTGCCTCCATGCTGATGCAATCCTGTATTTGTGTGCTGAGTGCCAAGTAGACCAGCTGTCATGAGCACTACTATCCTAGAGACATCAATACAGTAAGTAGGAAGCTTGAGCAACTAACGAAATCACTTTGCACTGGTCACCAAGCAGCTGTCAATTGACAGGGACTTTTGATCAGTGAGTGGTCTGGACTGAATCTGAAATGATGGCTTGAAGGCAAAAGATGGGATACAAATACCTTGAGCGATCAAGTTCCCTTGCTTTTGCTATTTCTGAATGATAATCCCCTTGAAAAATGGGGGGACTGTCAAAGCCTGAAAGACAAATGGCAAGGAAAAAGAGTCACTCTCTTTATCAAACCATAGTGCTCTGCAGCCATACGAGGCCCACTTGCCTTTAAGTACAGGCTCACACTCCTCTGCTTGCTATCTTTTAAAAAACAATGCTGGCTTTTATTTCATTCCTTTGAAAAGGTTTGTTTAATCATGTATAATACTGAATTATAAATGTAAAGGAAGAGAGATAGGAAGTATGTCAGAACTAGTAAGATATCCATCTAAAAATTAACCTGACAAGGTTCCATGTTTGTCTGAAGCTTCAACAATGAATTTGAAAGACATGAGTCATGTCAGTAAAAAGGGGGGAGTGCTGAAAAAACATTGAATGTTACAGATTTAATTAGCATTTTCTTTTAGTAAAAAAGGGAGAGTTTCTTAGTTTATTTTTATTCATAAAATATTCACATACCATTACTCATTAAAAATATTAGTGAAGTTTACATTAAACTTTTGATAGCAATAAGGGTAAAAATCTACAGCTTTGAATAGTTTCTGTGTGGCATTGTTTTCCTTTAATTATGTACACCTCTGATTTCAAACGAGGTCCACTGCCATGGGAGCATGTATGACACTGTCTTCTAGCTCCTTGCAGTTGCTAACTCCCATCTCAGGTTCCACGCTTTCCTCCCTACAGGAATGGGACAGGAAGAGCTACAGGCAAATTTACAGGCTGCTTAAAGGTAAAAAATGGTGGTCCATAAAAGTAGCCTTTTGTCAATATACAGGCTTTTTTTGCCCGCTGGATTTTGGTGACATAATCCAGGCTAGCATCAGACAGCACCATTCTATCCAAGCCACTGAAGCATCCTGGGATGGAGAAGAGCAAGGCAGCTACATCAGTGTAGTGCAGACAAACAAGCAGGAGCACCGAATTGGCTCTGCTGGTGCCACTGCACCAACCTCCCACTTTCCATTCTGGTATGCAGCAATGACTCAGCCAGAAGGAGGTCACGTGAGTAGCACAACCCCACCATACTGTGGGGCAGAATGAGATGCAGACAAATACAGTGAATGGCTAGTACTAACGGTGACAAGCTACTGAAGCAATTCTTTCACTGAGCTGCAGATGCAAAATAATAATAATAATAATTGTGCAGAATCTGAAGCATGGTTACTATAATGCAAGTTCCATTGACCTTGGCAAGGAAGTATTGGGCTAAATGGAATACAATGGTATAAATCAACGTTTCCCAAACATGGGACTCCAGCTGTTTTTGGACTACAACCCCCATCATCCCTAGCCAGCAGGACCAGTGGTCAGGGGTTATGGGAACAGTTGTGCAAAAACAGTGGTCTAAATCCATTTGCTGCTTGGATCTAAAAATTTCAGCTTCAGTTCTTCACACATTCTTCTCCTTCATCATCATCATGCCCTTTCAATGGTATTTTATCATTGGCTCTTTGGGTGAACCATTTCCAGGTCTGAGAAACAGGTCAGTTATATGTGTTGGATGGGGTTGCTAGTATGGGTTGAATGTGCTCAAGAATCCCTATCTGTCACTGAATGCCCCACTGGCTTCAGTGGCTAGGAATGCCTGCTTCAACAGAGGTGACAACTAACGTATAAGGTTCCTGGTTTGGGATAGTTTAGTTACGACAGGCTGAGCACTGGTAATCTCTACAATGGATTACTGCAGTGCACTTTATATAGAGATTGGCTGGTTTGGAATGGGGTTCACCAACCAAGCATCTGGGTGCCATGATGCCTGCAAAGTCCCTCATCATATAACCCACTTTAAAACAGCTGCATTAGTTGCTAGTTCTTTTCCAAGTCCAGTTCAATGCACTCACAATAGTGTTTAAAGCCCTAAACAACTTAGGCCCCAAATATCTGAAAGACCATCTTCTTCCAACTCAGGTGTTAATATCAGCTCTCGACGTTCATCTTCTGTGTATCAAGATCAGGGCTTCAAGTGTGGTGGCACCAGCCCTCTGGAACGCACTTCCCATGAACATGAGGCAGGCATCTATTTGGGTGCTTGCTTGAAACTGAGCTCTTTAAACAGGCTTTCCAAGAGGGGTGATCCAGCTATGTTGATATATTAATCTGACTCACTGTTTTTTGGTGTGTGTGTTTAATAAATTTTGTGAATGTAATTTAATTGTTGATTTTAGGTTGTATAGAATTGGTTTCCAAATAAATAAATAAATAAACGTATAACTTTTAAAACAAACACCATTTCCTTTCCCCTAAGACTTCCTGCTAGTAAAAGTATTTTGCTAAGATATGTTCAGATCAAAGGATGTAAAGTAATGGTTGCGATTTCATTTATCGGTAAAAATACACAAGTTTAAACGCCCAGGGTTTTTTTTTTAAAAAAAAAACAACTGCAACATTGTAACAGCACTATCCATAAACCACAATGTGGTACACATCACTTTGGCTATAATGGAACTCAAATTGTGATTCATGGGAGTAGATTGCTTGTCGCATTTGAAATATTAGAGCTTGTCTTCTGGTGGTCTTTTGAGGTGATAAAAATACATGATTTATGTCTTTCCCTGCAATGGTGATGTAGTTTGCTTTTCTTATAAAAAATGTTCTACTTATGGTCTTTAAAATGAAACTTGACACAGCATAATGATCCTTCACATATCACTAACTTCCATCTGCATAAGCTAGTTTGCTGTAATGACAAGGAGTCACTGGGGCTAAAGCTTTTCAGGGAGAATCACTGCATCATAGTACATAGCTTAGTATGGCATAGTAGATGACGGCATTCATCTGATGTGGAGGTACTTCATTAATATTTGCATTCTGGCAGCTTTCATTCTCTTGACATTTTGTTCTTTACTGCAACAATAACTGGAAACCAGCCATCCAAAGAGAGCTATATTCCCCATGCATCTGAAATACTATAAGGCCAATTCAGACAACCATGTTTATCGCAGGATAACTGAATGAAATGGCTATCATGTCTCTGCTGTCACAGACAGCCTTATCAGCACATCAATGAAAGTATGCTTATCAAGTGTTCAGCTTATCATTTGATAGCTATCACTCACACAAACCTGACCTTCCCATAAAAAAAGGAAGCAGATGTTAACAAAAATAGAAAGACAATACTGGAGCATCAGTATTCAGTGTTGCATGCTGGCATAGCTCCACTGATCTATTGGGAAGCTCATACTGTCTGTTAATTTCTTTCATCTTGTCAGATATCAATAAAAAGGGCCATTACAGAAGGCAATGAGTGTTGAACACTGCAGGTACCAAAAACAACACCTTTCAGTTCCAGCAGCAGCTAAGTCACTTGAAGTACTAGGTGCTTCAGCCGAAGGCTTCTTCCTTCTTGCCAGTTATCACCTAATGCCCTTCTAAGAATCTGAAATTCTCGGTTGCCCAGGCAGCACTTCAATAAGCAGAGCACTGTGCTTTCACAGCTAAACCATGGTCTCTACTTCCCAATCACGGATGCTTCCCATTTCCCTTTCAGACTCCTTGACTGTGACATCACCTCAGTATCATTTGCTGTATCTGGGATGGCCTTCCTGATTACTGACTGTGGCCATCATCTTCACAATTCTCTACCTTATTGGCTGCCAATAATTGGCTGCACGGGGCTTTAAATCACCTGAGGCTTCAGGTCTACCACTCATCACCTGATAGTACAGCCAAAGCCTGATTTTCCCTTGCCAGTGAACAATTGGGAGCACAGTTTAAGGTTCCTGATTACGGATTGACAGCTTTGTCTTTACCTGCCCCACACCAGATGTCACAGGTGTTGGGAAGGTGAGCATGCTTTGAGGAAAATCTGAATCACTGATGGGCGAAGGATGGCCTGCAGGTTAGTGGTTTCCCACCCCACCCCTGCCCTGGTCCCTTTGTCTCCTAAGACCCACCCAAGTCAGGTAACCAAAGATGCTCTGCAAGGTCTTATACCTCTTTTCTGAAAGGAACTGTACACATACTCTGAAATCCAAGACTCTGCTCAAAGAGGTTAAAGGTAAATAGTTAAGTAAGATTATCTCTCTTTTGTTATATTGAAGTCCATGTGCATGATTCTTTCTTTTCCTAAAGAAACTTTGGATATACTTTGACATTTGAGTTCTTTGGTCAGAAAGGACATTTCTCCGGAATTTGTCATTAAAATATTCCCCATGCACTAAGACCGTATAGTCATTAAGCTATTGACCACGTTCTAAAGATCCTTCCCAAGCTTCTTTAGGTTTTGTAACTTTGGGAAAGTAAATCTAAATTTCATTCTTTCCCCCCCCCCGCCCCCCAGAGCTAGGCTTGAGGGAAGATATATGTCAGTAAGGCTTAGAACATCTTCACCCAACTTGCTGAACAGTTTAGGGGTTTTCAGTCATTTCAACCAAACCAATATAGTACTTTTCTGGGGAACCCTTACAAAATGGGGGTACACCAATAAGGAAAGACTTCCCATAATGATCTGTCACAATGACAAATTGCACAGGAAAGAAAAGAAAACTGGCTGCTCTGACAGTTAGAGGACCTCTTCTTGCAATGGACAGGTGGAAGTTCTGCTCTAGCTATAAGGCTGCATAGGAGCTTTATTTCAGGCACTGGGAAACATCTGTACGTCTAGTACCTCAGTACTGCCTCAAAATGCAATTTCCGTGAGAAAATTAAAATATCCACTTGACTGAGAGAGAGAAATCTTACACAAAGCCCAGAAATGACATATTATTGGCAGGATGTAAGACAGAGTCCCAGGGTCTGGGAAAATAGCATGCTTAGAAATTGAGCTAAAACAACCACCAAGAATTATAGAAGCAAAGGGGCAGGGCTTTTAAAGGAAAGAAGACAGAGCAGGCATAAGGGAAGAAGTGGTGCGGCAAAGATTAAGAGAGACTGGAGGTGGGGGGAAATCTCACATTAGTCTTATGGATAAGAAAGATTTCTGTTATCAGAAAAATTAAAAAGAATAAACTGTGGAGGTGAAGCAAGTGTAGTCCAGTTCAGCAGAACAAGGAAGCAGGAGGCTGAATTTCATATGTGCGGCACGTTAAGTCAAATCTGAAGTTGAAGCTCCTTGCTTATTCAATATTTATGTATGAGCACCTCTTTCTTTAAAAGGCTCTTAGCAATAGACAGAGATATACAAAATCAAGTAATTAACATTTGTTGGAATTCAGCTATTTAAAAAATATCAAGAAATAAATATACACTTCACATTCT
Organism: Podarcis muralis; assembly: GCF_964188315.1. Lineage (NCBI taxonomy): Eukaryota > Metazoa > Chordata > Lepidosauria > Squamata > Lacertidae > Podarcis > Podarcis muralis. The sequence continues at coordinate 60,145,997 of NC_135655.1, read as the reverse complement.
CAACAGAAAGGAGATTTTCTTAAACCAGAGTGAATAGCTGCAGAATTTTGATAAATGCATTAATGGAAAACATGCCACTTTTACTTAAACTAGGATACTTGATAATATATTCATAAGGCATCTGACAGTCTGAAACAAATTATTTTTCAAACACATTTAGAATTTGCATATATGATAATGCTGTTTAGTAAACAGAGTGTGTAAACAATATAAAAACCTTAGAACAGGGTATTTAAGAAGAGCAGTTTCTGCCTTATGGCAGAATCTCACTCTGACTCATACATTCTACATCAACAAGGGGTGCAGTTGCTTCTCACTTCGGCTGCCCTTCCTGCTTTCCCAAATCCTTTGCCACAAGCATCACCCACTTGCCCTTTCCTGCCCCCACTGCCGCTGGTCCCTCCTAAAAACATGGCAAGCCTCAGATCATTGAAGCAGACAGTGGGGGAGAAGAAGAAGGAGCAGAACTTAAGCCAAAGTGACACCATCTGCCCTGCAGCTGCAACGGCACCCAAAGCCCAGAATAAGAGCTTCAGAAGCAATCTTAGTGAACTGGTAACATACCTGAATAAGAGTCTGGTTTTAGTAACAGACCATTGGCTGAGGAAATGCCCTGAGGCTGCTCTCAACAGCAGTCTCCTTACAGAGAAGTTAGCTTTGTCAAACCCAATGGAGACTCAGGTCATCAAGCCTGAGCTTCCATAGCCGCTGCCCACCATTAACCACCATTGGCAGAACTGGGAGCAACACCAGCAGCTATGTTCTATGCTTACAATAATACTTTATTCTCTTGCTAATTACAATGTTTTAAATGTGCATTTTATATTTTACTTCCCTTTTTTAGTCAACTTTGCTGCATTAAATGTAGATTCTGTAGTTGACCTCCTTTGTAATGCCTTATTTTGAAATCTTGAAGGTAATATTTTAGTTTCCTGTTAATTATGTTATTTTTAATATATACTTTTACTGTCTTCAGTAATGTTTTATTCTGGATTGTTTTATTTGATGCTTTAATGTGGGTTGAGATTTTAGGTTTTTTTCCTTAAAAATATAAATCAGTATAGAAATGAAATTAATGATGAGAATAATAATAACTCACTAGGTCCAATGACTAACATCTGGCATGTTCGTTATATGGCTTTTGGCATATGTTGGCTTCTGACATTTGATATGTATATTCTTAAGACCCACCTTATTATGTGACTATAAATTGTTTTGAACTGTTTGTAATATTGTGTTTTAATTGATATAACCAACCCTGGGGCCTTGGGGTGAAGGGCAGAGGATTAACAACCACAACAAGTGGTTTTCCATTGATACAGGCAACTATCCTCAAACTTTCCTTTTTATCCAATTTCATCTAGTTTATTTTCTGCTGGTGAAAATATTGGCAGCTGGATGTACAAACTTTTGCAGCTTAGGAGAGTTGGAGAAAAGTAGCAGAGTGCACATTGTAAGATGTATCAAAGCATGGTTGTCTGTCACCACTGCAGTACTCACAATGGGATATGTATTCTGATACACAATCTTATCCACAAGTAGTGAACATGAGAAGTACCCTGCTGGAACAAGCCGAAGGACCATCTATTCCAGCACTCTGTTCTCACAGTGGCCACCAGATGTCCACAGGAAGTCTGCAAGCCAGACCCAAGTACAACTACTCAACCATAACTACGTATAACTAAGTTTGTTATTGGTATGAGCTTTCGTCTGCATGCACACTTCTTCAGATATACTGAAACAGAAGTCACCAGACCCATATATATAGTGAGAGGGTGTGGAGGGGTATTACTCAGAAGGGTGGTGGGAATGGGTGATTGGCTGATAGCTGTGGTAAACCTGTTGACGACTGTTCACGACTGCAATTGGTCTTACAGGAAAAAGCAAGGGGTGAGGTGGCTAAAAATAGCTTTATCATGTATAATGAGATAAGAATCCAATAGTTTCTCTGTCAGTTGGAGAACACTTCAATCTCCCAGGACATTCTATACAAGATCTCAAAGTAGCTGTCTTATTACAAAAAAAAATTAAGAAATAGACAGGAAAGAGAAGTTGCTGAATTGCAACTTATTACCAAACTTAAAACCATGGAGAGACCTTGTCTGAATAGAGACATTGGATTCTTATCTCATTACAGGTAGGTAGCCGTGTTGGTCTGCCATAGTTGAAACAAAATTTAAAAATTCCTTCCAGTAGCACCTTAGAGACCAACTAAGTTTGTTATTGGTATGAGCTTTCGTGTGCACTTCGTGAAGCAGTGTGCATGGACACGAAAGCTCATACCAATAACAAAATTCGTTGGTCTCTCAGGTGCTACTGGAAGGAATTATCTTATCAGAGTATGAGGAGGCAACACCAAAAAATCCATGGAAATAAAGTGGCTGTATTAGGTTTCATATATTTCTAACATACTCTTTGAACATCTAGTATGCTTGATGCTTGTAACCATACTGAAACACCAGTTGTTGGTTTTCCCTGTTCTTATTGAATTATTTATTTTGCTTCTATATGTCAGGAACTCTAAGGTATTGCTATGCAATAGTCTGGGGAACTCAAGAGGAGCCACTGATAGAAATTTGGACCACAAGCACCTAGGCTGAAATTCCTGCTGAGCCTGAGTTACCATCCCTTAGCCAAATTTACCTTGCATGATTGTTGTGAGGATATAATGGCAAAAGCTCACATTAGTTGCCTTCAGCTCCTTAGAGGAAGGTTAGCATGCAGGTGTCATAAGCTCTACTTCTCCAAGGCAACAATTCAATTAAATAATTATAAAACCACAAGTCATATTGATCTCCAGAGCTATGAACCTTATTAGGTTTATATGGAAATGCATTGGCCAATCTAATCTCATTTTCCTAAGGCCTTTCACAGAAAAATGTTTAGCTCCTCTTCTCCAAAACACTTTTACAGTATTCAGAACTGAAGTAGCTTCAGTTAGTATCACAGTTACAGATTCTGCAGTGACACAATTAGATGTGTCTGCTGTCCATCATACTCAAAGGCAGAGACCCTTTAATACATTTCTCTATTGCTTCTTCCTTGAAAGCCTTGAATTAGCTACATATTCTCACCTTTATTTTTGATAAGATATAAGAATAAAAAAATGCAAGCAAAACATGCACACTCCAAATACCTATACGCATACTGAACATAAACAGTAAGGACACATTGAAAGATGGTCTTTGTGGAATTCCCTTATAAGTTTATTCAAGTCCAATCTTGTGTAGTTCCATGAAATGTTTTAATACATTTCTGTTTGGGCTGGCTTTTAAGACATGCTAAGTTTATTTTAGCTTTAATTAAATTTTTTTTAAAGGTAAAGGACCCCTGGAGGGTTAAGTCCAGTCAAAGGCGACTATGGGATTGCGGCGCTCATCTTGCTTTCAGGCCGAGGGAGCCGGTGTTTGTCCACAGACAGCTTTCCAGGTCATGTGGGCAGCATGACTAAACTGCTTCTAGCACAATGGAACACTGTGACTGAAACCAGAGCACATGGAAACACCATTTACCTTCCTGCCGCAGTGGTACCTATTTACTTGCACTGGCATGCTTTCAAACTGCTAGGTTGCCAGGAGCTGAGACAGAGCAACAGGAGCTCACCCCATCGTGGGGATTCAAACCGGCAACCTTCTGATCAGCAAGCCCAAGAGGCTCTGTGGTTTAGACCACAGTGCCACCCGTTATATACAGTATAATAGTTGGATATTTTACTTTGTTGGGGAGTTTTTTTTATTGTTTTTAAACTACTTGCTCATCCCAAACCCTAGGAATAGCAACAAAAAATAAATTGATAACTCTATAATACCTTTCAGATAGATTTCAAGGGATACCTTATTTTAACTTTTTCTGTTCACCTATCTTCTTAAGATATCCAGTAATACCCATTAAAATAATTATAGCAATTTCCATGCTTGCTATGGAATTTTTTTCTTTACTAATGGATCAGAAGGAACAATGGAGTATTGTATTCAAAATGAATTATTTGTTCCTAACATAGCTATAGTCAAGAGCAATTATGCTAAAGTACTTATTTCTATCAGCATTTATCAAAACAACACTCACTCTACTGCTTTATTTTTATGTCTAATATTTGTACCTTGCCTTTGGCCCCCTTACATCCTCTATATAGACTAACTTGCTCTTTCAAATCCACACAGACAGAATTTCCAAATGATAAATTTGTTGCTGTATAATTGATGTTGAATCCCTATGTCCTAAGCAATCTTTTATGATAGCATTCTGAAAGACTTGGCCTCTGAAAAATTAAATGAAGATGAAGCCTGCAGTTTGCTTACCTTTCCAAATAAAAGGGCATCCATTGTCCCCAATCATGGCAATTGCATTCCATGGCTATTTCTAATGCATACATACACATGAAAATGAACAAGTGGTATGGTGCATTAGAACCCATCTTTATTGACAGAGAAACCATTGCATTCTCTGCTCTCTAGTTCCCAGCTGGCTCAGTGCTGGTGAAAGGTAGAATAAGTGTGTGGGCATTCTTTGCCCCCTGTGCCTGTGTTGGGTAGTTGAAGTTCCAATAACCTGGTCATGACAAACACAAATAAATTAATACCCAAATACATATGATAACAGTTGTGTGTTAAGGTTCCCAAACCGCCCTTGAAATAATTCACAATAGACACAGAATTATGGTTTAAGGTTTTTGGCATAATGTTGGCCACAACTTTATTGATTACTGCATGTGAGTGGTTGCTTAGGCATTGGTTCCCAACTAGCTGCACCTGACCTTGGCAGGGCAGCACTGATGCCTGGACTCCGGCAGACATCAGTAAGGGAAAACAATCTGGGGGAAGTCTGAGCTGGACACCAGTCTCTAACCTCACCCCAAATGCTCCCAGGAGCTCTGGCGTGGCCCTAGCCCCTTGACAGGGGCTCGGACAAGAGCAAAGCGAGCCTCTGGATTCCTTTAACGAAATACCCTTGCAGCAGCAACTTGGAGGGAGAGACACAGCCAACCACATCCCCTCCACCAACCAATTGAACCGATGCCTAACCGCCAACCTTACAAAGTTGTGACAATTTGCTATGCAGTAGGCAAAACCCAAAAGGCACCAGCCAACCAGCCTATGGCAAATTCCTACCAGGCCCCTGCTCTAAAGCAGACAACCCCATGACAGGCATAGCAAGGTCAATAAGCACCCTAAATATAGGGAGGGTGGGTGATCCTGTGCAAGCAGTGAAAAGAGGAAGCTCAACGACACGTGCAGGGATATAAATAGCCCCTCGGCTGCCAATCACAAGCTCCCTGAGCCAAATTCCTTCCCCAGCAACCGAGGGGTGACCAATCGGGAGTTGAGGCCATCCAATCGTACCCACCCCAGCAACAGCAGGGCAGTTTGGGTGACCTCACCGCAACACGTGCTCTCCGTGATGGAGGACACGATTTACCAGAAGAGCCATTTTGCTTCTCAAATCACAGCGCTGAATTCCTTAGGCATAACCAGAAGTGAGCTAAACCAGAAGAGCTATGCAACTCAAGGAGAATAGCAAACACTTTGCCATCCAACATATGATCATAAAAGCCTCCCTTTCCCCACCCTTATTCATCCTCCAAATTCAGTAAGTGATAATAATTGCTTTGCTTTTGGCTACGAAATGAACCAGCAATTTCATTCTTTTCTCTTCAATAACATTGTTAGAAATTTGTTCTAGTAAAGCATGATGCCGGGCACCCTCAGCTGTGTTGCATTTTCCATTCACTGAAATATAATTTTGCTTCTCTAACTAGCTGGAAGCATAAATCTACTTTAGGGCTGCTGTATGTTGCAGCAGCAAACAGCGGGCCCTTGAATTTAGTTGACCACATTTTTTCTACAATACCTGAAGGGCATTCACATTCCTGAAAACAAGCATAAACAGATTCTTCAAAACAAGCATGAACACCATCAGCCAATCACAACTCCTGGATAGCATGTTTACCATCTGTTTTCAGACATCTGAGTATCCGTCAAACAATGCAGGAAAGCTGTGGTCAGCCTGCATTAAAAAATACAGGGACTATTCATTGCAGTAGACTTGGTATTGTTAATCATACTGACTGGTGCTAGTATTTTTTATTTTATTGTTGAAAGACAATGACATACTGCCAATTGGATGCTGCAGTGCCCAGCTAGAAGCATGGAAAACTAGCCTGTGTAGGAAGTTATTTAATGTCACACTAGGACAGTAAAATTTAGTTGAAACACATAAAACACAAACATGCAAAAATATTCTAAACTTTAGAATACAGATTATCAAGCCTAAAGACACAATGTATCCTGACACTAAAACCTGACACATTTAGCTCTTCATACCAGTAACTCTCTAAAACAGTTCAATCAAAAACTAAGCTTCTAGGTCTCAAAATCAATTGAAAACTAACTTTTCAGAATTAAAATCCACTTGAATTAAGTCCCTATAACATTCATGGCACATGTGTATCCTTGGCACATGTGTGGCACATGTGTATACCAGTAGTATATAAAATCCAAGAGTCTCAAGGTAAGCTCAACATAGAAGATGTTACAGTAGTCCAATAGTGTAGTCTGTGTTGCATGAATCATGGTGACCAGAACATCCAAACTGAAGTCTCCCATTACTGCATTTCCTCCTTTGATGTCTTCTTGATTTCATTCTCTATCTCAGCTTTATTTGCATAAGTATGTCTGAAGTTTTCTTAAAGTATACCTTATGGGCAAAGCAGTTATTTACTTCTTTATTAAAATATTTCTATCCTGGCAATCTGCCCAGAATAGCATTCAAGGTGGGTCAGAAAATGTGTAACAATGCAATCCTAAACATGTCTACTCAGAAGAAAACCCTACTGAATTCAGTGGGGTTCAGCCCCAGGTAAGTGGTGTTGCAGCTTAACTATAATAAAAAATACAGTATCAATCAACAGCAATAATCAATATAAGAGATGGGGTTTAGAAATGAAATGCAAAACATTGGTAATAAACAGAAGACCAGTGAAAGAACAAGGGTTTTTCGCTGCCACCTAGGACAAACAAGATGACATGGCACCTAAATACTGTATAAGCAACTAGGGATGCCTTTCCAGGGCATAAAAATTCCAGTTATTGTGTCATCTCACACATGTAAAGAGATAATCTAATCTTTCCTATTTTGTTTGATTGGGTAAGGACTGGACTAGAGGTTTATGGCTTTCAAATAAATTGAAACCATTACATCTTTTTATCCCTTCCGCATCTACATGCTGTTAGCTTTCAACCTCTTCTAAATCAATCCCTCATCCCCTTAGTAATGTGAAGGCTTTTCTCCGAGTACCTTTCAATAAATTAATTTTCAATCTTCTGATTGCATGATATGCTTTTGTCTGCAATGTGCTCTGAGCTCAGCATTAAATAACAATTTATAAAAAATATATACCAATTTGAAAGTGTTTCCAAATCTGACCTTTAAAATGTAACAAATCACAAAAATTAACAACACAATTTTGCAGTATATACACCAACTTCAGAAGAACTGTACAAAATAAATCCAAACAGCATAGAGATATTGCAGTCAGATGTTCAGGAGCACTGTGAAGTGCACATGGTAGCATGTAATCTCTTAATCAAAGGAAAGCTGATTTGAATTTCTCATAATTAAAGTTATGTAATGTGTAATTTCCGACCACCTGCAATTCTGGGTCATAAAAACCTTTTGCTGTTTTAGAATGAGGTTAAAAGCATTCTACAATGTGCTAGTGTCATAAAATTACTTTAAAGTCAGTATTAGCATCAACTTGAGAGAAACGCATTTTTCAACAAAGGAAAAAGGGGGGAGGGGGGGGACTACTTTTGCTATAGGAAGGGAAATGAAGTTCACAAACTGAGCCTGAATTGCATAAAGAATAAGGAAGCATCCTATAAAACAGTGGAGGCTTGTTTGGTGGGGATAATTGTAGTGTGATGCCACTATTGCTGACAAGTGGAAAAACCAAGGGAGAGGCAGCTCCATGCCCTCACCAGGGTGCAGCTTGGGAATGTCAGCTATGGCCAGGAGGGCCTTGCCATTCAATAGCAACATTAGCAGCCTGAGAAGCTGCACCAGCTTCACAGGCTGCTAAGTAATGCCTATTCATAAAGGCGTGAAGTGCTCCTTCATTTTGGCTGTTGCTCAGCAGCAACAGGCAACACATAGCACCACTGCTGACAAATATGCTGTAGTGAAATTTGTTTTAAAATAATAATTAAGTTTCTCAGCCTTCAACCCTTGCCGATTCAAGCCCATCCCAAATGAAAATTTCCCAGAGTACTTTCATTTACGTAAACAATTTATATCTTTCCCATGGGTAGGATGCCTTAGATCTGCCTTTTACATGTACAGATGCGCTGTAACATTCTCATTCTGTTTTGGTTTCATACAGGCGGTAATCTTTGTAGTGTTTTTTAAGTCGCTTTTGCTTCCTTTTTGTAAAAAATAAAACAAAAAAATGACTATTGTAGGTAACAAATTGTAGTAGTGGTAGTAGTAGTAATTATTTCACAATTTAGCATTGTGACTTCAGCCTTCTATGCACAAATACCAGGCAGTAAATGTAAATTGATTTAATTGGGTTGAGTAGACAGGTATAAAATTGTACTATCAGACACTGATCCATCAGTGTGACAGGCACCTTACTGGTTGTTCTTCTGCACTGCACTCAAGTGTGATAACATTATGGCACCCTCACGCAATGACATCTAGCTCCATCTTTCTGTTCCATCTGAACTAGGAAGAGGCAGCTGAGATGTGAGACTGGTGCATGGAGGTGGAGATGTTAGGATTTTTATGCACCCGATGCTGCTGGTGTGATTAATATAAACCACATGAGATGTGTGAGAAGAGTGTGGGAATGGAAGACTGTCTAATTTCTTCCGTCTGAGCGTGTTATTGTAACTGTACTTTCACTTTTGCAGCATGCAACAGTTGGTTGTCTGCCAGAGCTTGGAGAACACAGACGTGATTATGGATCGTCTGTATAGAATCTAAATAAAATGTAGTTTAGATCTACAGATTTTTCTTTCTTCTTGCTGTGTGATGCTAGAAGACTTGTGTGCACTTTTCAGATGAAAAGTGTCGCGGAGAGGCACTCTGGAGATGAAGGGACATGCCATTCCAGAGACGTGTCTACCAGGAGACGCTCAGAGGTGCGGGGGGGGGTGTCACCGTTTCCCCCAGAGCGTTTTTCCAACAGGGGATGGGCTGGATATGGGCCAATTAACTGAAGGAGAATCCTGAAAAGACAGTGATGTTGGAGACACCAAGTTCTCAGGTCTGTTCTCAGCCTGCCATGGACAGGGTTTCACTCTCCTGGAAGGAGTAAGTTTGCAGCTTGGAGGTACTATTCAGCACTGTCACTGGAGGCTCAGGTGGCCTTGGTGGCTACGAGCGCCTTTTTTTCAGCACCGGCTGGTTCAATAGCTATGGCCCTAGGTAGTTCACCAGATTAGGTCACAGATTCAGATTCTTCCTGGTTCAAGCCTCAGATCCTCTTAAAACTGGCTTTGTTTTCTGCAATGCTTTGTTTACGTTTCAGTGTAGTTCACAAGAATGCATTGAGATGCAGAAATATGCCAAGAGAAAAAATACACAGAACTTGTTTACAAGTTGCTAGAGCAGTGTTTCCCAACCTTTTTTGGGCAAAGGCACACTAGTTTCATGAAAAAAATCTTGAGGCACACCACCATGCCAGATGGGGAAAGGTCACTTTTTACTTATGTAAAAAAAAATAAAAAAATAGTAACTTCCAACGAATTCTGTAGGTCTTGTTTCTGAATCATTAAAGCTGCATTTGGGAAGGATTCGTAAGGGCGCACAGCAACTCAGTCCCACCAACTCCACAGCAGGGTTCTCAGGTTCAGTGAAGGGCTCCCTCAGGGGGGCACATATATACACCTGGGCTCCCGAAAAGCTACCGCAAGAACCCTTCAGGAGTTCACATAGCGCAGGCCTGAAGGCTGCAGCTTCCCACTTAGCATCCCGCCAGAGGAGGAAACCTCAAGTGGTCGACCTGTTTTTTTCCCCTCCCGCCTCCCTTTTGGAGCGCAGAGTTTTGAAGGCCGGCATCAACTCCGTTTTCCCGGATACTTCCCGCTCGAACCGAGGGCTGGGTGAAGCAAGGGCGGCGCTGCGTGTTTTACCTCCACGGCGCAGGGGCTCTGGCTCGCCTTCAGCCACCGCACGACAGCGCTGGCTGCCACTTCGTCCTGCAGCAACAGCTCCAAAACAGCCGCCATGCCCACCTCTCTCCTCCTCTAGCACTACCGCGCGGGCGAGCCTCCGGGGCGGGCGCACAAGGAACGTGGGCGCCACCCCTCGACGCCGTCCCAAAAGCCGCCAAAAAGCCCTAAAAAAAGAGGAGCAGCAAAAAAACCACACCACACACGGGGGGCGTGTTCTAATTCGCTTCTAACTCCGGGTTAGAGCGCAGCACGTGGAGGATGGGTGGGGAAAGAGAGAGGAGGCGCACTGATAGAACGCCAGGCACGGGGGCCGCCAGGGAGAGCCAGCGCGCGCCCCACCCCGGACGCTCGCGGCCACCGCCGTCCCTCCCTCCCAGGGAAGGCGGGATTAGAGCAAGCGCCCGGGCAGCAAGAAGCGCGCGCCGGCCCTGCCCTGGATCCCTCAGAACCGCCAGTCTCTGGGAAAGTGGGCGTGGCTTCAGAACTCTCAGGCAGCAGCGCCCGCCGCCCGGCAAGGCTTCCCATTGGGAGGCGCGAATGCTTTAGTCAGTGGACGGGGATTGGTGCAAATATAGGCAGGGCGGGCTGAGAGGAGGAGCCGCCGCCGAGGAGCAGCGGCACCAGCAGCGTTTCCTCTCCCCCCTCCCCTCCCGTGTCAACAAGCGGGGCGCCTGCGCCGGGGGTTTGCGCGTCAGGCAGGCAGCCAGGCAGGCAGACGGCGAGAGCCCCGCGCTGGGCGGCCTCTCCTCGCCGCCGCCGCCCCGCCTCTCGCTGCCGACTCGCCCGCCTCCCTCCCACGGCACACCAGGCAACGCCTGGCGGCACACTAGTGTGCCGCGGAACACCGGTTGGGAAACACTGTGCTAGAGGTATGAAATTCGCCACTATGGCTATTGTTAACTTTCTTTTGAAAAATTCAAAACAGGTCAGTAAATGAATAAAATGAAGTCACCTCAAAAGCTTTGCTTAATTCTGAATAAATTATTAGTAGCTAATAAGTGGAGCACATTTCACTGACAAATATTAAAACCTAAAATTACTAATGAAGCATATTTTTGTTTTTAAGAAAGAGACAAGACCTTAAATATACAGTGATAGAAGGATATTTTGTTTTTTGGGGCAACCCAAGTAAAATGTTTTATTTTGGGCTGAATGAATTTCCCTTAAGAGTAACCTCATTACAGCCTTGAAACAAATTCTTTCCCTTCCCTTTCCACACCCCTAAGGCACCTATTTCTCTAGGGTTTTTTTTTAAAAGCTCTTTTGTTTTGTTTTTATTCTGAAAGGAAAATAACTTCCCTTTTTTCCATATGAATCCATTCAGTAGCTTATGTTGACTCTGTATGCATGTGCACGACTGCAATGTAACAACATAACTTAAACCTGTCATTTTTTAAAAATCTTCTGTCCATATGAATGAATAGAAATTGCTCATGCATTCCATTCTATACTGAAAGCTCCAAATGCCTCAAAGGCATAAACAAAGATATTGCACCATAGGTTGTTGTTGTAAGGAATGTGTCCAAGACTGAGGATAGCTCTGTTAAAACAACAGAGTGTCCTTGATGGCTGAGCTTCCGCATGTCAATCTAAATGCTTAAAAAAGCCATATCAGTCTTCCATCAGTTTCAACAGGGATAGGCCCTGTTATGCAACATTTGAGATATCAGGGACTTTTCTCCTCAACAAATATAACTGAGGAACATTCTGGAGCTTAACATCTGGTCATTTTAAAATATAAATAGCAGCATTTCTATTACACCTAGCGAAAATCCTTCAGTTTAAATAGTATTTCCGAATCCTGTCAATACATTCCTTTGATAATTAAAAGTGCTAACGAGTCCTAGTAACCTAACTGACAGAGTCATGTGGTCTGATAAACAAATTAGAAGAAATCTTAAATATACTTCCCTGCACAACAGTGACAACTTCCATGTTACCAGGAACTAACATAATTACATTCTCTTGATAATGGAGGTGCTGTCACTTCTAATAGCTGCTGCTTCTCTAAGAGTTAGCACCAGCCAATGTGTCCTGAAGAAGCAAATTCACATGTCATGTCAACACATTGCAGTGCTTCCAGATGAGACAAGTGGCATTAGCAGAAGACAGCCCTGAAAGTAGTGATGGAAAGATGCCTTGATAAGTCGTGATTTCAGAGGCTCCAGAGAATGTTGTTGCAAAACGTATACAAACTCTTAGTGATTTTTGTAAAACTTACACTGCACATTCAGATGCCATGCAAATAAATAGCAATCATAACAAAGTATATCACAGAATACTTTGTAATATTCCCATAGTACTTGCTCATTCCCATAGTATCCCTTGTTGTGTACTGGTCAGCAATGGCATTTTACAGAAAGGAAACTGAAACTGAGAGATACTGAGTACCAATATACCAGTAAGTCATATGCCTGTAAGAAAATCTGAACTCAGGACAAAATTCAACATACTGAATTGCAGTGTCTTCTGAAGGCCTAAAGGAGATGTTGTAACTGACACTACAACCCCACACAATGTTTACTCAACAGTAAGTAACTGATCCAAACAGATTCCAACCCATTATCAGTCTTACACAGATACTCACACCTTGGACTATGGTGGATATCCTGATGAAGATGCTGACCCTGTGAAAAAGGTCAACCATGGGAAGCTGTGAAAAAAGCATCCCCTATCATTCTTCATCTTGCCAACTACAGATAGGTAGCCGTGTTGGTCTGCCATAGTCAAAACAAAAAAAATTCCTTCCAGTAGCACCTTAAAGACCAACTAAGTCATACCAAGCTCATACCAAGAACTAACTTAGTTGGTCTTTAAGGTGCTACTGGAAGGAATATTTTTTTTTGACATCTTGCCAACATCACCTTGCCAACAAAGGTCCGTATAGTAATAGCTATGGTTTTCCCATTATGGAAGTGAGAGCTGGACCATAAAGAAGGCTGATCACCGAAGAATTGATGCTTTTGAATTATGGTGCTGGAGGAGACTCTTGAGAGTCCCATGGACTGCAAGAAGAACAAACCTATCCATTCTTAAGGAAATCAGCCCTGAGTGCTCACTGGAAGGACAGATCCTGAAGCTGAGGCTCCAATACTTTGGCTACCTCATGAGAAGAGAAGACTCCCTGGAAAAGACCCTGATGTTGGGAAAGATGGAGGGCACAAGGAGAAGGGGATGACAGAGGACGAGATGGTTGGACTGTGTTTTCGAAGCTACCAACATGAGTCTGACCAAACTGTGGGAGGCAGTGGAAGACAGAAGTCCCTGGCGTGCTCTGGTCCATGGGGTCACGAAGAGTCGGACACGACTAAACGACTAAACAACAACAATCATTCTTCAATGCTGTGGAAGGCAATGGTGCTCCAGCCACTCAAGCAAAATGCAGGATAGTGATAATACCACATATTGGCTATTTATACACATTGGTGTAGCCAAGGGGGTCCAGGGAGGCAACTGCCTCCCCCCATCAATAAAAATAAATACAAGTCCCCACCCCTAATAAAAGCCTGCCCCCTGATAAAAGCCTCCCCCCCCCCCACAAAAATCCTGGCTACACCCACGTTTATACATGTTATTCAATTTCTCTTGTTTTATTCTTTTGCTGCTAAAGACTACATTAAAAAATTGTCTGTAATGATGTACAGCCGTGGATACTCACCTTTAAACTGAGAAAATATAAAACAAATAAATCCCTTCTCTAATGACTTGATGCTGTAACAGATGTAGAATAATGGATTTTTCCCCCCTGCTAGAAACTCTGCACTTTGTATCAGTTTATGAGCTGCAGTTTAACAAAAAGGTGAAAGGCAAGGGGATACAAATGTGAAAATGACTGATATGAAAAAAAGATATTATTTATCTTCCAAATGCTCAGATTAAAAAGCTATTATTTTTATTACTCAAAATTATTCCAAAGCAAACACGCAAACAATTAAATTTGATACATCACATTCAAAGAGCTACAGCTTCTGAGAAGAAGTTATCAATAGAAATTCTAGTCTTAGAATTTTAATTGGAATGTTTCAATCTTACATGCACTCCTCAAGCAAAACTTGCTTAAAATCTAATTCTCAAAAGTAAAAGCAAATATAAGATAAACCCACATTATTAAGCAAATGTACTTGATTTGAGGATATGGATTCAGCCCTTTTTTGCATATAGATTAATGCCACTAAGACCTTTCTCACAAGGGCTACTTCTTGAAAGCAATTTGTTTTCTTGGAGGGTAAGGCTATCAACAGCTACCAGTCACAATAACTATGTTCTACCCTCTACTGTCAGAAGCATGCCTCTGAAGACCACTTGCTGAGATTCAGAAGTGGACAAAATGATGTACTCTGGTTCTGCTTGCAGGCTTCCCACATCTGATTGGCCAGTATAAGAACAGGATGCTGGACCAGATGGGCCATTGACCTGATCCAGCAGGCTCATCTTACACTTTGAGGTGCACATACATCACAATTATTTCAAAATATCTTACATATTAAGGTTGTAACCATATGGCTACAAAAAAGGTAAAGGACCCATGACAGTTAAGTCCAGTTGCGAACAACTCTGGGGTTGCGGCGCTCATCTCGCTTTACCGGCCGAGGGAGCAGACGTTTTTCCGCAGACAGTTTTTCCGGGTCATGTGGCCAGCATGACTAAGCCACTTCTGGCGAAACCAGAGCATTGCACGGAAACACCATTTACCTTCCCGCCGGAGTGGTACCTATTTATCTACTTGCACTTTTTTGGCGTGCTTTCGAACTGCTAGGTTGGCAGGAGCTGGGACCAAACAACGGGAGCTCACCCAGTCATGGGGATTTGAACCACGGACCTTCCAATCGGCAAGCCCAAGGTTCAGTGGTTTACACCACAGCGCCACCCGTGTCCTTAGGCCTTATGCCTACTTACCTGCAAACATACCACCATTGAAGACAGTGAACCTTAACTGCTCACTGAGCTGTAAAAATCAAATCATGCAAGTCACTAAAAGGGTGGGGAAGAATGTGTATCTGATCCTTCTGTTGTTATCAATTGCATGTACTTTAAAGATGGAAGCCTTAATATATATAAGTTTGTGCATCCTTCCTGACATATTTTTTGTGCTTTTAATACATGGTATCTGTACTTGGACACAAAACAGTTTGAAAGAACTGGACTTTTAAGATGTGTGTGAAAGAAGATACCGTCATTCAATTTCAAGCACTTTCAGGATACTGAAAAAGAGCTACTGTCTTACTACTTTATTATTCAACATTGCTCAATTTTTTAGGCTACCTTTATTTTTATAACTGCTAACACAGATCTATCATCTCACCATTTTTAAGTGCCCCTTTTTGTCACAGTGAAGAACTTACTAGGATTGCCATTTTTTTTGAGGAAACCTAACCCCTAAAAAAGTGATTTTAAGCTTTTTGAGCTGTTTCCGCTGCTTTTTCCATCGCATTGCCATACAGGTATCCCCTGACATTTTGCCGGTTCAGCAAAATTTCTCCCGATTCCATTTTTACACCCAAAAACCAGGACAAGTCAGGAATTTTCCTGATGTATGGTAAGCCTAGAACTTATGACTGGTCAATAATGAAATTCAGTCTTATCCCTTTACAAGGAATACTTTACCATCATAAATAGGCATCACAGCTCAAAACCAAACTGATTTGACAATGGCAACAAGTAAGTGGTGACTCAAAGCAAACTATTGTGGTGGGTCCACAGCTTGATTGGAGAAGGAGCTTTTTAGTGCTGTTCAGGACTTGTAGCGTGGTGGGAAAATGAAAGAGTGCATTGTTATGTGTGTTCCAATTCCCCATGTGATTAGAAATAGCAGGATGCTATTATGACACTTTGCAATATTTGTGTTTATTTACAAATATACAGCTAAGAATAGGTGACGGTACAGCTTTAGACACTGATACTAACAGATGTCCCATAATCTGGTGTCCCACCATTAGATCTCCAGGGTAATAGCCAATACTCCCAAAATGTTGTTAGCTTTTTCCAGATGCCTAAAATCCAGTATTCTGGAATCTAGACTGCCTCTAAATCTGTCAGTCCATTGTCCTTTTCACACAGAGATTCCTTCCTCACATTGCCTCCATGGGTATTATTGGGTAATTGTTATTGCTTTTATTTCATATATTATGATCTTTTCTGTGAACCGCCCTGAGACCTCCGGGTATAGGGTGGTATATAAAAAAATGAATGAATGAATGATTAAATAAAAAGGGGAAAGAGCCATCATTGCTTCAGATTCTTCCTCAGGCATTGTTAAAACTAACATCCCAGTCTTCAGAATGAAGAGAATTGCCAGGCTAAACTTATCCAACCAGTTTGACCCACTTTATCTGTCCTCCTTTTACAATCACTGAATCCAACCAATTCTGTTTCTCTTACCTACTGGAATCAGGTAGGTGTCCGGAAGCAGTAACAAACTAGAATTGTGGGTTGTTGATTCTTGGATCTGGGAATTGAGTAGATACCTATTCTGGCTGGGGTTGCACTCCTCTAGAAGGAACATTTGGATCTGGCAGAAGTACAGGTAGATAGATTTGAGGTATTGCTTGGTCTGGTATTGATACTGGAGATTCAGGTGGCCTCAATGGCTCAGAGTGTCTATTTCTAGCTCTGGCTGGTTAAAACTATGGCCATTCCTGGATCATGACAGACTGGCTACTGTAATCTATGCTTATGTAACCTTCTGGTTAGATTACTGTAACTTGTTTTACACAGGGCATGAAGGCTGTTCAGATGCTGCACCTAGTGCATAATGCGGCTCTGAGGACATTAGGAGATCCTGTTTGGTGAGCACATTTACACCAATCTAGAAGAACTTGAATTGGCTTTCTGTATTCTACTGAGCCAAATTTAAAGTGTTATAAATCCCTAGACTACTTGGAGTCCAGTTATCTAAAGGAATGTCTATCAGTCTCTCTACCAGCCTCTCCTGTATCCCTGTGTGTAAATACAGCTTTTCTCAAAAAGTGAAGTCACTTAGGTACAAAATTTGTTATTATTATTTATTAGATTTGTATACCACCCTTCACCCAAAGATCACAGGGCAGCTCACAACAACAAAAACACAAAATGAGAACACAAAATACATAATAAAACAAAAACAAAACAATAACCCCTCTCCCACAAATACATTTAAAAGCCATAGAATGCTCGATTAGCCAAAGGTCTATGGAGATTACAATGTTCTGTGACATTTGCATAAACACTGAACAATTTGGCTCTAAGCACATAGTATGCTGGCATTTTATGAGGAAATCTGCATACTTTAGATATTTAATTGGACATTATTTACACCTTTTCAAAATACGTTATTTATGTTATTTATTTAAATTATTTATTTATAAGCCACTCTTAATTGTTTGCGCAATTCCAAAGCGAATTATACCTTTGTTAATGCAAGTCTTTTCTTTGGTATTATTGCTAAAACTTTTTTTTTACCTTTCTAAAACACATTCTAGCACTTTATCAATACCTTACATTTCCGCCAACCAGCAGCACACAAAGATGAATATCTGGCCCTAAGGATAGCACCATTTTAAGAATATCAAGGACAGCTTGCATTTTAAATTCCATGTGTGTGATCACAAACAGAGATCTTCTTCCACAGAAAGAAACAAATCAAAGAACTGAGAATCCATTGCCAAGGGCTAAAATCAATAATTCCACCCTCATTCTCTTTAAAAAAAAAATAGTTTCTCAGTCACTGTTTCAAAACAGAAACTAGATTCAAAAGATAGACTATACCCAAGTACACCCATGCAACTTTCTAATGATATCGTTAAGATAATATGTGAATAGAAATGGACAAAACAAACAAATATTTTAATTTTTCTTCATAACAAACATTATGGTCCCTGCACTGCATCTTTAGCAGACACACTACAGGACAATGAAACTCACTATGTGAAGGTCAACTCAAGAGTCAACACCCTGAGTAGTGATGAAGTATGGGGGCAGGGTGGTGGGGAGAGAGGTGATGCCACTGGAGTGCCAATCCCAACTGGGAGTATGACATACAGCTCAGAGCACAAACTATATATATTTCCTTTCTTTATTAGTGTGATGAAAAGCTCCACTCTTCTGCTGCTTAAACAACTGCTATGTCTGCCAGAGCTTCTCTCTTCCCATACAGCCTGAATACATACATGAGTATCTGGCACAAAAAAGTATCTCCTCAGAATTAGTTCTCTTAATGCTTTCCCCCTGGGTAAACAGGGTGTTAAGTACTGTTGTCCTGCTACCTGCAGTTGCATGTCGAGACCCCGCAGCCACCCCCTCATTGGGAATAACTCACACAAGGATACAGATACTAGGTTTATGTTATTGGGCAAATTTTGGCCACAGATTTATTGAAATTACAGAATGTGAGCGGTACTGGCTTAGGCATTGATTGGACCTGACTATATCTGATTCCTGCCCCATTGTGCAGGAAGTCCCAGTAAGGGCAAGCCACCGGTAGGGGGAGCCCTGTCAATGCGAACCAACTCAAGCTCCCCCTGGTGTTCCCGTCGGGGTCGTGTCAAGGCCTTAGCCCCCCAGCCGGGCTTCAGACTAGATCAACATCCCCAGATTCCTTTAACGGAATACACTTAAGCATGGAGGAGAAGGTGATGGCCACACCTCACCTCCCCCACACAAGGTCAAACAATGCCTAACCGCCACAAGAGCCCCAAAGGCTTGCCGCCAATTACCCTCACATCTGTAACCAATGCCTCAGGCCACAAGGTCCACCACAACTCCTCCCCACTGGGAAGTGGAGTGGATTACCAGGAGAACACCAAGATCCTTTCTGATTGGCTGCTTTCCCTCCCACCTGTTAATCATAGCCATTCACGGGATCTGCAGCACTCACATGCCTAGTTATATACAAAGTAATCTAGAATTTCAAAGCATTTTTGAATCTATTAGCACTTATCATTAAATCAGAAATAACAGATCATTAAGTGACCAAAATGAGACTTAATGTCACAGCATTATTCTAAAATTGGTCACTTACATCAGATCTATTATGTCAGATCCAATGAGAAAATATGCACACACTTCATATAATTGCTTAAGTATGCAGTTTTACACAGAAAGGTAAGTCCTTAGTGCCTATTCAGGTCTACTTACCTTTTCTTTTACAACTGCTAGGGTTAATAATGGCCATAAAATTATCCAGGCATTTTTTAAAAAAAAAAAATATCCAGCCAGGCTGCTTGATTTGATTATTTTCTTTAGCATCAGATCTTGTAAGTCTACTGTGAAATCTACACTGATTCAATAATTTGCAATACCTTAACTGTCTTCAGCATACAGCTGTATAGATGCATATATGTGGAGAAGGAGTTCTACAATTTAAGGGCTGCTACAGAGGAAGCCCTCTCCTGGGCCATTATTCTCCACACTTCTGAGGGTGGCAGATCAACCAAGAGAGTCCTTTCTGTCAAGCTGAATACCCTAGGGTCTGTAGGAGTAGACATTTGGGGCCTAAGCTAATGGGGCCTAAGTCGTGAGCACCTGAAATTGGTCCTGGGAACTATCTGGCAACCATCTATATGAAACCATTGGGAGCAGTCATTGTGGGGTTATGAGTTGAAGTGTTACTGGTATTCTGAAGACACCCGACTCAATATCTCATTTACATCAAGATAAGGTGAGGCTGTGCAGGTGCTTAACTCTGTCAGGAATCAGCAATGGGCTGATGGCATCCAGTTGAACAGAAGCTGAATCCAGGCAAGAGGAGCTGTGGATTGCTGGATCCTGGCCTCCAGAATTAGGGGAATAGTCTATTCTGAGTAGTTTTGCACTTCTTTTTAAGAATCAGGAGTGTGTTTGATGCTGGGCTCTACTTTGTTGCTGGAAACCCAAGTGGACACGGTGGCAGAGAGTTGCTTATTCCCAGCTAGTATACCAGCTGCTGGACAAGGAAGTCTACCAGCCACAGCAATCCATGCCTTAGAACCTCTCAGTTAGAATACTAAATACACTCTATGTGGGGCTTCCCTTCAAGACAGTTTGTAGATTGCAGCTGGAACGTATGCTCTGGCCACCTATTCATTACAACATGAAATGCAAAGTGATATCTTTGACATATAAATCCCTATATGGCTTAGGACGCAGCTATCTAAAGGCACATCTCAGATAGCAGTACTGTCTCTGACGGAACCACCAGAGAGGCCCTGTGAATTGCAATGAAGTCTAGCTTGTGATAGGGCATTCCTATTCCATCTCTCTCACACACAAAAATACACACGATGGTGCTCTGCACATGTGTAATGACACACTTTCCTAAATAACTGCTGATCAAGTCCTGTTCTGATAAAAACAGCAAGGTTAAAAACTGCAGCCCTACCAAGTGAATATGTTACCAGATGCCACTACAGCCAAGATTTATATGGTGGTGAACATGTCATTGTAACATGCCTACCTTCCTTCTTAAAAAAACAACAACCTGTGTACAGTGGTACATCGGGTTACATACGCTTCAGGTTACAGACTCCGCTAACCCAGAAATAGTACCTCTGGCTAAGTACTTTGCTTCAGGATGAGAACAGAAATCGTGCTCTGGCGGTGCGGCAGCAGCAGGAGGCCCCATTAGCTAAAGTGGTGCTTCAGGTTAAGAACAGTTTCAGGTTAAGAACGGACCTCCGGAACGAATTAAGTACTTAACCCGAGGTACCACTGTATTCAGAATCATGCTGCATTATAAAGCCAGTGTGTACTACCTGCCTTTGCAGCCTGTACGATATGCTTAGGAAAGAGCAGGATTCTGTTTCTAGGCAGATTAGAAGTAGGAATGAAATTCAGGAATTTTAATCACTCTTGAGAAAAAGCTGCTTTTAAAAAATAGAGATATTCTTTTTCTCAAAAGACTATTTTAAAGCCAGGGTGCCTTCTTGGATTCCACATCCAGCATTCTACCTCTTGCTCAGCACTGTGCCTAAAGGTATAATCTACCACTATATCACCTCATTCACAGGCAGTAATCCTATTTTTCTGGTGACTTGGGATTTGAGATAGCAAGTATTTTAACAAAACAAGTTTATTTTCTGTCAAACAGCTGTTTACATTAACTCAGATGTCAGCTTGAGGGGAAAATAATATTTAGGTAGCTATTTTAAAAACTTTTTAAAAAAGTAACGTACAATTTAATACTATTCGAGAGCAATTCCTCACTCTCCTATAGACCACATTCAAAGGTCTTGTGTTTTCGTTTGTGTTTTTTTTTGTATACGTATCAACAACAAATTAAGAAAAGGGGCACAATACTTTAAAAACTGAGTTATTTGTTTTTTCAAGAAATGCTTTCAGCAAATTAATATAAAAAAGGAAGCCTGTGATTTTGCATTGCCTGTGCAACTTTATTGCGGCCACAGGCATATGTTGTCTGTGGCCAGTGCAGGGAGAACTGAGAAAATAAACACAGGATATTGGTATTGGGTTGAATTAGGCCACAACTTTATTGATTACAGGTAAGAGTAGTTTTGGTTAAGGCACTGAGCGTGTATCCAGCATTAGGCAGCCCACTTTGCTGCCTGATAGGAACCCAGTGGGGTTGACCCTGTGCTGGGGAGATGCCCCTGACATGGATTGGGGCCCATGACCTCACACAGGGCGCCATTGGGAGAGGTGTTTTGGCCCTTCAGTCCCTGTGTGGACTCCTGGACAGAGTCACTCCTCCTGGACTCCTTTAATAGGATACCCACGTGACTAAGGATCCAGCCCAATGCCTTATCTGCTGAAGTTGTGAGAGTTGCTATGAAGTAGGCAAAAACCTGCAAGCTAGCCAATTTGCTTGCAGGAGCAAATTCCTCACTGGTTTCAAATACAGCACCATGTAAACCATAGCAAGGTCCTTACGAAAACCTAAATAGCTTGGCTCCAGTTCCCATGAATGGAATCCTGCTTATTCCAACTGGAAAAAGTGGGCGGTCATATTTGCTGGCTCCTCCTTTCCCCTGCAGCCCCCTGTGCCCCCTGAAAATCAGCTCCAGAAGGTTACAGGATTCCCCAGAACACTGCGGGAAGTGGCCCAAAAGGCTGCAGGGAGAACCACCTTCCTCACTGTTTCTTCAGCAGGAGTCTCCATTGGATTGCAGACATTTCTGTAAACATAAGAAAGCTTTCTGTTTACGGAAATGCAGCTCTGGATCCAGCCCAATGTTATCTATAGTCTTAAAATATGTTAATGAACCAAGTGTATATTCATACAGTGGTGCCCCGCAAGGTGAATGCCTCGCAAGACGAAAAACTCGCTAGACGAAAGGGTTTTCCGTTTTTTGAGTCGTTCCGCAAGACGAATTTCCCTATGGGCTTGCTTCGCAAGACGAAACGTCTTGCGAGTTCTTGCGAGTTTCTTTCCTTTTTCTTAAAGCCGCTAAGCCGTTAATAGCCGCTAAGCCGCTAATAGCCGCTAAGCCGTTAATAGCTGCTAAGCCGTTAATAGCCGCTAAGCCGCTAAGCCGCTAATAGCCGTGCTTCGCAAGACGAAAAAACCGCAAGACGAAGAGACTCGCGAACGGATTAATTTTGTCTTGCGAGGCACCACTGTAGTAATATCACTTTTAATTTAATCGTCGCATATTGCATTTCATATTTGTTTCTAACAGAAAGAAAAAAGGAAAATAAAGGTGAAATAGTGCTGAAAGATTCCATCAGGCATAGGCAAACTCGGCCCTCCAGACGTTTTGGGACTACAATTCCCATCATCCCTAGCTAACAGGATCAGTGGTCAGGGATGATGGGAATTGTGGTCTCAAAACATCTGGAGGGCCGAGTTTGCCTATGCCTGGATTACATAATACTTGTTTGTTAACTGGACAGTCATTCCCATCAACTGCCAAAACCTTAGTCAGCAAAAGGCTACTGGCACAGTTTAAATAAATGGATACATTTCAATCTCAGATTCAAATGTGGACTAGTTTAAAGTAAATTCAGTTTGATAATGTGAAATGTTATAGTTATAAACAATCCCTACAAAAAAAAGAATTTTACAATGCGGTAGGAGGCTCTCTGTAGGACAGGAAACAAAAGAATTGAGAACTTTTGCTACATAGTCTGCTGACATACAAAGATAGTCACATTTCGATTCTCTCTCTCTCTCTTTTTTTACACTGTCCTACTCATATTTTTCCAAAGTAAGGGCCTTGCCTACTGACTCTGAAAGTAATATCTAATGCAATTTCGAAGTTCAATTCACAAGCTAACATTCAATGAACCTGTCACCTCTTGCAGATATTCATGCTCCTGTTATGGAAAGTATCATAATAAGTCTTAGGTAACTTAATTTGATTTAACTGTGTCCTAGTGACTCAGCCTTACACCCTGAGGTTTATTTTTTATTATTATTAAAAAAATCCTACCTATTAGATTTGATTCCACAGCTTATATTTAATGCTTTGTGTGGGGAAAAGGTATTCTTTAGTGCCCAATTATATTTTAAATGTATTCTTTTGTGAGAATTTCTCATGCCTACAGCAGATTTTGCACTACTGAAAATAGCTAAGTTTTGTGTTGAGTACAATCAAGCTGAAGTCGCGCACTCTGATATCCCACTGAGAGTTAAGCATGTACTTCACTTCTCACTGAAATCGACGGAACTAAAAAGTGCTCAGCTTTGGCTGGATTATGCTCATTGTGTTCTCAACATAACCTTCAATTACTGTAGTTAGGGCTCTCATATGTTCACTTAAGATATCCTAGGATACCTGAACCTTGAAGAAGAGCATAAAGGTCTCAGAACAGCTGGAACTAATTTCTGACTAATGACAAGCTGACACTTAAAACAAGTAAGAAATTTCAAAGGTTTGTGTATGCCAAACTCTGGAATATACACTGTACTGGAGATGAAATAAAGCTGCCAATTACACAGAATAAACTTGGGGGGGGGGGGGAATTGTTATATAATGTACCTGCAGAGAATTATACTATAGATCAACAACTTCTGAACCGGGATGGCAAATATGGCCATACCCCATAATATTATTTTAATATTTTGTACAACCATAATACAGTATGTAAATAGAAAATATTATGTACTGCAAAATACCGCTTTTTAGTCTATTATCAGGCGTTTACCTAGAACCAAGTTTGTTTGTTATTTCAAAGTTTGTGTGATAACAGAGTTTTCTCCCATGAATATGTTTTATGTTATTTAATGTTACTTGAATCATGGAATGAATTCTGGTTTCTAAAACAGGAAGGAAACACAGGCAATTGTGCCCAAAGATTGCAATCTCAATATAACAAGCCACTTAAATAAAGTTCATCCATGCAGCTCATAATACTTTGATTCATTTGGGGTTTTGGTGAATCTCGATTCCACTATGGAATTGTTCTGAAGTTGGACAGGAAGGAGGGCCTTCCCAGTGCCATCCTATAACCTGCACAAAAGAGAATGAAGAAAGGCCCTGAATGATCCTTTTCAAGTATTGGGGTGACATACTGGGAGGAATTCAATGTTACACTAAGGTAACTGTTCTATTGGGGCAAGCATTTCAGCTTCTTACCTCCCCACACCTGTTGTTCTGGGGTTTCTCCCAACACCCACCCCTGAGCTATTTTGGGGGTACATGGGGCATGCATGGGGGGCAGGGACAGGGGAGAACTCCCTGACAGAGCTTGTTAGTTGAATTCACTACAGAAGGCATTATTTGTAATAAAGTGCAAATAACATAGGAAATTTTGGTTATTCCATCCATATCCAACAATCAGTGAAACTAATAAGCTAGTCAAATGATGTTTAAGAATGAATAGGAACCATGTGAGAAGGGGGAATTTCAGAACTGCATGATTATAACAGGAAGTAAGTTGCTTGTCTGGTTTGCTTGTTTGCAGGGGATCTTCAGGTCTGTTTTTGACTGTAATTGTACATCATTTAGAAACAATAATTTTGGAGCATCTATTTTTTATTTTTTTTAAATATACCTTTGAAAAATACTCAGAAGAGGGCCCCTTAAGGAATGCAAAATGATATTGATGATGATGCCAGGCATCTTCAGGGATGCTCTGGGGGTGGCACTTGGCTTTGCAAGTTCCAGAAAAAGTAATACTGGGCAAGTATCCTTAATTACAAGCTAGTCAAGAACTACTTTTGGTGGTCATGGTATGGAAGAAACACAGATATCCTATGGCAGTCTAGGCCACTCTTCAAAAATATTAAAGATTATTCCTGTGTGCCTTTCAGATGTTGACCCATCACTGCAATAAGAACTGGCATCAGGATAGTGATGTATTAATTAACTGGTAATTTATCAATACAGGTCATTGAACTAAGCTTTGTACTTAATTTTTCCAACTGTTCGTCACACCATGTTCTTAAACTGGATTGAAAGCTTTATGCATGACTTTCAGTAGCATTTGCAACTTTTAATTTACATTTCTTCTCACACACACATAAATAAATAATATCTTATAAATGCATTAGATTAACATGTGTTGAGTTTGGTATTTTGTTTTGTTTCACGGATGATTTAATTATCGCAATGAAATTACAGCACACCACACAACAGCCTGGAGGTATAATTCATGAAGCTGAGATCTATCATTATGCTAAATCGCAAATGCATTACATTGTACATTTTTGCTATGGACTGTGTATATTCTGCAAAGAATGCACAAATTATATTCTCACGTAAACTGAACAGTATATTTTCACTTTTGTACATGGTTCTTTTAATGATATTTTATAATTATCAAGTAATATAATACATTTTAACAAAGTCAAATGTAGATACTATGTCATGCCTCCTTTATACCATATTAATATACATATATGCAACAATTTATGCATTTTGCAGGCTTCAGTTTCTGAAATATAGCTCTGCACTCAGATATCCACATCTGTATTAAGGGCACACACAAAAACACAACAAGGAGGAAAACAGACTATATGCACCAAGCTAGAAATTCCCAATCTAGCCTGATTCATAAGGACCAGCAAACTGAAGGTCAATGAACAGACTAAATCATAAGGCAGACAATCTATGTGTTGGGGAGTTTATCAGGCCTGGACAGGGTTTCACTCCCTCTGAAAAAATAGGTTAGATTGGGGCTTGGCTCTTAGATGCATCTTTGTCCTTGAAGCGCCATGTAATCTGGAGGGCAAGGGACACATCTTTTCACCTTATGTTAATATGTCAACTATGCTATTTTCTAGTTAGAGATAGATTGGCCACTATGATTCATGCATTGGTAACCTCATAATTAGACTATTGTAATGCACTTTATGTGGGACTTTCCTTGAGACTGTTTCAGAAACTGTAGCCAGTAGCTGTGGCCAGGTTGTTGAGTACAGCACATGCACTGAAGGACCTGCACGGACTACCAGCCACTTACTAGCCATGTTCAAGGTTTGTTACTAACATATTAAGTCAGTGCTTTTGGGGGGGTACGCAGGGGTACGCATACCCCTAAACATTTTGTGAATCTAAGTTTGGTCTCATTGAGGGGCAATATTTCAATATGAGTAGGAAAATGAGAGTACCCCTAAACCTATTTTTTAAAAGAAAAAAAGCACTGTATAAAGCCATAAACAAATTGGGCCCAACTTACCTGAAAGATCCTTTGTACCTACTTGGATCTTTAAGATCACTTAGATCGAGTAGCCTTCAACCTTTTCAGACCAGAGAACCACTGTTAACCCAAACACGCATTTGGGAGTCCATTTCTTAATTTTTATCATACAATTGCATAGTGGTAGTACTGCTGTTGAAATCCATCTCAGATAAGACCCACCAGCTGAAGACCAATGACTTAGATCAGGCAAAACTTTAGACATGGCTTCACACCCCACAAAATATTTCAGAGCGGTAACCCCAAAACAGCCATTTTCTGCCACTGACCCGACACTGTGGAATGCCCTTCCCTCTGCCATATGTGAAACATAAACCAGCAATTGCTTTGGATGTCTTCTAAATACATAATGTTGTATTCACCTAATGTGTCTTTGTCACGATCTGGTTCACGGGCAATCAAAGTCCCAGAAGGACGTCAGGACCGGGGGCAAGATTGCGGGGTGGGAGCGGGAATGGGGGTCCAGAAGCCAGGGGGTCCAGAAGCCAGGAGTCAAGAGTCTGAGCGTCAGAGAGCTGGGAGTCAAGAAGCCAAGGGTCCGAGGGTCAGGAAGCAAGGAGTCACAAAGTCAGGGGTCAGAGGATCAAGAAGCAAGGAGTCAAGGGTCCGAGGATCAAGAAGCAGGGATCAGGAAGCAAGAAGCCAAATGCAACAAGGCAGGAAGCGTGTTGCTGTGGCAAAGAGCCGAAGGGAAATGCTGACCTTATATCCCTTCCCAGCTCTTGCCACCAGGTGCTGTGAGTTACCAATTGGCCTCACCTGTGAGGCCGCGCTTTGCCTCTTCAGAACAAACTTAGGAAGGCTCCAGACCTGCAAAGTCCTATTGGTCACAGGGCTCCTGCACACACACCTGACAGTCCTGTGAGCAAGAGCACTGTGCAAGGTCTTCTGCTTGTGCAATGAGCTCCCTCACACTTTCCGTTGTCCCCCCCAAACACCCCAAATTGGCTGAACCTCCAGAACAGCACATGCATATGTGGTACACTTTGCTTTTTAGAGTACAGGAAGTTACACAGCAGGCTTCATGAAGAGCTTACAAGCTACGCTTTGATATAAAATACAACGAAGTTTGAAAGCAATAGGCAAAGGCATACTAAAAGGTGACAAATATGCAGAAATGCAGATGCGCAGACTTATTTTCAGAAAGGCCAAGTGTATCTCCTACCTCATCGGCATCAGCTTACATTCTGCCTCATGATTCTCTTGCAATTCTCTGCTTCACAATTATTACTTCTCAAATTCAAACTTTTTCAAACACTTTGCAGTTTTACATTAACAGTGTGGTTTCTTGCTATCCAAGCACATGTAATCTCTCCTCCCGCCTGCCCCCCCCCCAAACCCTGCTATATCTTAGGCTAATATTGAAATCATCCTTACTTCCTTGAACTTGCACACTGCCATGAAGGTCAACCACAGTATTTAAATATTAAAAGGCCTAAAACTAGAACGCACAGGAATTGGAATGAACATTTAATCCATAATTAATCTAAACTCTTTAAGCAATATTAATTCATTAATGGGCAACTCTAGTAGATGCCAGTGTAATTCCCATCTTGCCATTTAATTTATTTAAAATATTTTTATATGGTCTTCCATACAAATCCCAATGAAGTTTACAACAACCTTGTAAGGTAGATCACTCATAATGGGCAGTATCCAATCAAGTACTGTATCTCTGCTAATGCAAGGACTTTCAGCTGTGCAATGGAATTTCCCTTCCCTATCCTCTCACTGCATGGTTCTGGGATTTCCCCCCAACTCTCTGAAGCAGATTTGGGGAAGGCGTGGGGTGCACTGCAAGAGGAGAGGGAGGTCTTGTTCCATTGTTGTTGTTGTTTAGTCGTATCCGACTCTTCGTGACCCCATGGACCAGAGCACACCAAGCACTCCTGTCTTCCACTACCTCCCGCAGTTGGGTCAAACTCATGGTAGTAGCTTCAAGAACACTGTCCAACCATCTCGTCATCTGTTGCCCCCTTCTCCTTGTGCCCTCAATCTTTCCCAGCATCAGGGTCTTTTCCAGGGAGTCTTCTCTTCTCATAAGGTGGCCAAAGTAATAGAGCCTCAGCTTCAGGATCTGTTCTTCCAGTGAGCACTCAGGGCTGATTTCCTTCAGAATGGATATCTTTGATCTTCTTGCAGTCCATGGGACTCTCGTTTCATAGTGCAAGCAAAAAAGTGTTGCATTACCAGAATCACTTTGTTGGATACTGTTGGATACATGAAGTATTTAAATTAAAGGTAAAGGTAAAGGATCCCTGACAGTTGTCCAGTGGCGAATGACTCTGAGGTTGCAGCGCTCATCTCACTTTACTGGCCAAGGGAGCAGATGTTTGTCCGCAGACAGTTTTTCCAGGTCATGTGGCCAGCATGACTAAGCCGCTTCTGGCGAAACCCGAGCAGTGCACAAAAACGCCATTTACCTTCCCGCCAGCTCGGTCCCTATTTATCTACTTGCACTGGTGTGCTTTTGAACTGCTAGGTTAGAGCTGGGACCGAGGATCGGGAACTCACCCCATCACGGGGATTTGAACCTCCAACCTTCTGATCGGCAAGCCCAAGAAGCTCAGTGGTTTAGACCACAGCGCCACCTGCATCTCTTAAGTGGACAGTACATCCACACAAACCATCACATGCCATTCTGGAGTGCCATCTAACCTTTAAGAATGGTTGGAAGGTAAAAGCCTAGAAGAACAAATGGGGCCATGGTATTCCACTTGCTATTTAGATCTCAGGTTGACTATAGTAAAGAATTAAAGATGGCAGGGGAAAGGAAAAAAGCGGAATAAGGGGGAATGAAAAAAGTTCTACTTTTCTGCCACACCATGACAGCTTGTGGTAGTTTATCAGGAATCAGCAGCATGCTATGTACACTGACCAATTACTCTTGCTTTGTTTCTCCCTTGGTACAAGCAGGATAAACAAACTAGGGACCCTTGACTTCTCATTACATCCAATCAGAGGTCGTGGGGTTGTTGTTTTTGCTGCCCAACAAGCTGCAATTATTAAGCCAAAAACAAACCATTGGTTAAAGTTAGCTAGTGGTCATAGTTTGGTAGGGAGAAGAAACCATAATCCTTGGTTTGGATGTAACCAGCTTTCCTGGTTTGTTTATTCCACTCATACCAGGGGAAGAGTGAAGCAGGAGCAATTCGGCAGTATGCACTAGCACACTGTTTATTCCCAATAAACCACATCAGAAAAGCTGGTTCATTGTTATGTGTAGCCAATATGTTTTGGCAGTTAAGAGAGGTAGATCCTGACCAAAAATAATAATAACGATTATGCAATTTTAAATAAATGCAGCCTGCTGCTGCACTGATCCAGAATGCCACAGCCTAAGTCCCAACAATTAACATTCATAATGGAGCAACCAAAAATGGGAAGAAGAGAAAAAAGCCTAAAACCTGGTCTGCACCATTTGTGAGATACTAAATAAACAGCAGCCCACTGGGATTGTTGTTGATGATGTTCCAGTTTTAACAATCGTGCTGTATTTGCAAGGCCAAGCAGAGAGCAGAAACAGAAGATTAACCAAGCTCCTGGTGGGCTGCCATATAAAACTAATGGGGTCAAATTGTGGAAGTCTGTCCAGGACTCTACCGAGGTAACAGCTGCCTGCAAAACACATTCTGCCACAGTGAGAAGAAAACAGAATCATGTATGATTTGCCTCTGGGCAAGTTGATGGTTTACCTAACTTAACAGAGCATTCTACACCTTTGCCTATTGCATGCTGCTTCCACTTGCCAGAGTACCTTAACATCTCACTATTAGCAATGACATCTTAAAAGCCATCATGAGTGCTATTCATAAATATGTTCCAGTTTCAGCTCCTGTTTTTAGTGCATCTCACACATTTACCTATTTAAATTCATTTTCTTGAGTATGAACAAAATAACCGAGACTTAAGTTAGATCATTAAATTAAGTAGAATGTTTTTCAGTGTGCAGTGCTTCTAAAATAAAATATATGAAGGATACAACTGATGCAAATAACAAGGCTAAAATTAACTCCAGTTTTATGTGCACTCATACTGATATAAATACAAATAGTACATTGTGTGTACTTTGTGCAAGTACAAATTTATTTATACAAACAGTCTAGGAAAACACATGCAAAACAATCAGATCAGAGATTCACTAAAAGGAAGTGCTATTTTCTTGCAGTTACAATAATGGAATAGTCTGCAAATTAATAAAAAAAAAAACAGAATATGCTATACCATAGCAGAATAAGCTGTGAATTAATAAGAAATAGAACTTTACACAGCTATGGTTTAGAAAATTGGGATTCTAATGTATGTTGGTTGGGAGGTTGTATATCTTGTCTGTTGAGGGATATATATGGCTGATAAATAGAAATACCTCCACAGTTAATCAACACATTTACTTACACAGAAATGTGGTTCCATATTTTCTTATATTCATTAAGATCATATTGGAAAGAAGCCATAAAAACAGCCTGAGATATATAACTGGCACACAGCAAAACAAAACACCCCCCAAGGTTTAAAAAGTGTAGCATTAAACAAAAATATCAAATACAAGCATCTGACTTCAGTGTGGTTCTAACAGCATTAGCACAGTTTGTCCCCTGAAGCACCAAATGGCTTAACAGATGATAACTCGCTTGCCTTCTGGCCAAAGCATTTCACACAGCTATGTAAGTATTTCTGGCAAAGATAGCACTAACTCTCAGACTAGTTAGTAGATGAACATACGTATGTCTGTAAGTTTGATTCAGTACATAAATGGTCAGAAATTAAACAATGCAATAATACCTCTCAAATAAAAACAAAAGCCAGACAACTAATTTTTGAGTCTCAGAAAGCCTGGAGAGGAGCCTGGGCAAATATGAAAGCTGAGGGAAGGCTGTGACATTTCCAAATTACACAGCTAGATTTTTGAAATTTCAAATAAAATGCAATTTCATTTATTTATCACTAAGCACAACAACACGATACTGTTCAGTCAATGTTAAGCACTTTAAATCTCAAAATAATCAAAAGCACTTTTGATACCAAAATCAGATAAAAACACTCAATACAAAACATGGGTGGATGCATGGATCCATACAGTGCATGGATGAAAGAAGGACTGAGGTACAGAACTTCACAAAAACAATAGCCAAATACCTCGCAAGCTATGTGAAATTCCCATAACCCATTCCAAAACACATTCACTTAAAATATGGCCCACAGCTTGAATATAGCTCACTTTCCCACATGTGTCCTGAATTAACTACCCCTGGTTCTGCACTTTTCCCCCTGCAGGGGCCTATTTCCAACACTGCAAAATGAAAGAGAGCTTAGGGACCCCAGGTTCATGACATCTATTATAATGGAAAATTGAATAAAAATGTTTTACAAAAAAAAGTTAATAAAATTTTAAACTGAATATGAAAA
The DNA here is from genome assembly GCF_964188315.1 of Podarcis muralis. Taxonomy (NCBI): domain Eukaryota; kingdom Metazoa; phylum Chordata; class Lepidosauria; order Squamata; family Lacertidae; genus Podarcis; species Podarcis muralis. The sequence goes on along the minus strand of NC_135655.1, from coordinate 60,113,862 downwards.
GAACATTATAGCTAATAAAGAGAAACATCAGAGGGTGACACCATCAAATTTATCCTTAACACATATAAAATGATGAGCATGCACAATTTATCCTGCATATCAATTTTGTTTAAAAAAATATGGAAGAGCCATTCCGTTTGCCTTCACACAAATTCCTGTGTACTTGAAAACTTACTGTAAGAGGGTGATTCATTATTCCTACTCAGGAATTATCCCATGATAATTAATGAATACCTAGTATGTCAGCATAGATGCAGCAGAGCAAAGAAAAATACTCTCCAATCAACTTCCCCCAAGGGAAATATTTAGGTCTGTAATCACTAAAACTTCACACAGGCCCTTTTCATTCATTTCTTCCTGTATGGGCCTTTTATGCAGAATAACATCAACAACAAAACCAAAATGCAACAACATGCTGATTACTTTAAAGGGTAAATTTGGATACTGTTGTCAAGCAATGAGTTTCTTATCAGAAAAAAAAGATGTGCTGTAGTTCACACAAATTTGATATTAACAGAAAAATCATTAGAGGAAAACCACACATCCACGTCAGTAAGGGGCTTCAAATTGATTCTTGTGTGAAATAAAGCTTGCAAACTCTGCATTGCATTCCATTACAAAGTGAAGGCTCTTCAAAATGTGGCTGACCTTTTCACAATAGCATTGATTCAGCTGGAGAGGCTGCAAAACCAAGAAGCAAATAAAGTTACCTAAAGGGTAACAGGTTAACGTAAGCTGCACAACATTGTGGCGAGCCTGACCTTCAGAATCTGAGGTATCATCAGTGCCCCCAAACCAAATGGAGGGGAGAATGCATTGCTGCAGTAACAAGTAGTCTTACTCCAAATGACTGTAGACAGATTCCAATGGTTTTCAAAGGTTATCTAAAGAAGGATAGTCAGAAAAGGTGCAATCTTTAACATCTCCCTTAAGCTCACTTTTAAAATCACCAAAGTAACAAGGCCTGAAGGAGCACTGTGTGCTTTTCTTCATTTGTCTTGTTGGCAGATGGTGTTAGGAATGCATAAGGTAACTCCACATTTTTCACTGATGTTTTTACTTCCTTGAGTGCATAGTTCAAGGGCCTTAAGGGATTCTTTGGGTCTGTGCAACTGCAGACAAGGTGAAAGTTATCAACAATTTCTAAAAAAACTGTAATACGTTTTCCCCCTTGGTTTAAGATATGGGCGGGGGGGAGAGAACTTGCTTTCTACACAGTTCCACATCTGCTTAAAACAACTGTGAAAGACAAAAACAAGTTTGAAAACTTATTCTATTTCCACGCATTCTTTAGCATCTATCAGACTCATTCTCCTTGACCATTTCACCCATAAAGTTGCATCCCATGACCAATTTTTCTAAATTTTAATTTAAACAGATATTATATTATTCATTTTGAATGCCCCCTCCCACATTCACCAATGCTTTATATTGTTTGATTGGTAACATAAGAGGAAAAATGACTATTACTCATATTTAATCTAAGCACAACCACAGATTAGGCATTTGGCTAAACTTTAGAAATTATTTCTACTGCTCAATGACAGCACAACTTCAGAAATTTTTACACTGCAGCATGACTGAATATTCACCTGGTCATCACTTTAGTGTAAGAGTGTTCTGGTTAATAATAAATAATAATAATAATAATAATAATAATAATAATAATAATAATAATAATAATATATTATTATTATTATTATTATTTATACCCCGCCCATCTGGCTGAGTTTCCCCAGCCACTCTGGGCAGCTTCCAATCAAGTGTTAAAAACAATACAGCATTAATATCAAAAACTTCCCTAAACAGGGCTGCTTCACAACTGAATGGCTTATTGCACTACTGCTGGATACAGCATAGTGAAATCATTCAAAGTTGTTACACTGAACAGAAAGAGCTGCAGATGTGGAATGGACATACTGAATATAACATGCTATGTTAAAGTCATGTTTTACTCACCACACCACTAACAACACCACCCACACCATTGCTGATAATAAGGGAATTGCAACTAGCCAACTTGCTCTGCACTGTGCAGATAGGATATGCCTGTAGTTTAAGACACTCTGTGCACTGTTGCCATTCATATCATTAGAACTGGGTTGTAAAACTATGTCATTTCTCAATATGTGAAATAAGAGCCTACATTTACAAATGTTCAGGTTGTCCTTACATTTGCAGATGCAGTTGCATATTCATGCCTTATACCCCTGTTTCAGCAATAAATACAATGAAGGCACACAACTGCAATCTCTGTGTTAAAGCCTGGGGGGCAAAAATGACAAAGATGAATGAGACAGGCACAGTAATCAAAATGAAGATATGAAGGGAAATTGGCAAATGTTTTGCATAGAGGGACTGTGATTGTGTGTGTGTGTGTGTGTGTGAGAGAGAGAGAGAGAGAGAGAGAGAGAGAGAAAGAAAGAAAGAAAGAAAGAAAGAAAGAAAGAAAGAAAGAAAGAAAAGCTAAAGCATTATCAAGGATTGAGAACATATGCATCTGCTATTTATGAAGCATTTTAATTGAAGACAATTGTAAAGCTCTCTAGAAAATCACATTTCCTTACCACCACTGAAGCGGAATGACCTTGAAAGTGCATTATAGGAACTGGGTAACACCCACAACAAAATTGCAAGAATTATTAGGTCAGAAAAGGAAGATGGCATTCCTGCCAGCTAACCTTTCAGTCTGACAAGATGTAATTCTACACCTCTGGATATGTCTAAACATTGAAGATTAATGCCATCACATTTGTTTATCAGATTCTTTAAATGGGAACAAAATGCTGTTGCGCAAAAAAGAAAGAAAGAAAGAAAGAAAGAAAGAAAGAAAGAAAGAAAGAAAAGGAAGGCCTGAAATAGGTATAAGGAGGCCAAAGTAGAAAATAAGCCAAAAAGAACCTAGTACAAAAGAGTTATTTTTAAAATATCAATAGCTTAAAAATTACCAATCAAAGTATAAATGGGGAAATTGGAAATTTAAATGTGATAGTGATAGTTGGGTAGGCTCAGTACTTTTTTGTTTTGTTTTTTAAAAAAGAGGTGCTGGTAGTCATATCTTGATAAAAGTATGATAGGCCAGCACAAAATGGCTGTCTTGTATAGCAAAAACAGAAGTGGTGGTACTCTGTACCAGTGAGTACAATCACAAAAAGTACTGGGCAGACCCATATCTCTTTCTTAATGTTTATACAACTGTGTTGGTACAATAAAAACATTTATAAATGCACAAAATCCCTCTGTGTGGTCTCCAGAGTTACAAAATAAGAATGTTGAGCCATTTCTTCCACTTTGGATAGAAGTGACCTATAACTAAAATGTTTATGATTACCCAGTTTTAGACCCCAAGGAAGGTTCCTCCACTACACTGAAAGGCAGTTGCTGGGCAGTCTGCCCCTGTGATGAACTTTTAATAAGGTTAAACATATAAATTTCCTTTTGTGGTTTAACTCCTCTGCTACTTTGTCCTAACCTCTGTGAAAAGAGTTGAACCACAGTTCCACTTTTCAAATCGTGAAAATTATCAACATATTCCCATTCTTTTATCAAGATAAGTATGTCAAACTCTTTCAACCTTTAAGCAATTGTTTTATAACCAAGCCTTATTGTGAAGTCCTTAACAATAGTTGCAATGGTAATATGAAACTAAGTGCTGGATTCTGGTTTATTTTGCTGCTTGCATGAAGGGAAGAGCAAAATGGCAAGAACGGGGCTGGCTGCAATTGCGTACAACTCACACATATTTTGCTTTATTAAACCTGGAAATGTTGGTTTAGTGGTATGTGCAGGCACTGACTTGCTGTGGCATGGTCCTCTAACAGGATTTGTATTTTTGGATGGAAGTTGCTTGCTTTAAATTATTCCCATGTGTCCTGATCAAACCACTGTTCAGAAAGATAACATTATTTTTCAGAGATTTAAAACACACAGGTGCCCAATTGAAAAAGGCATTATTACTATTATTATTATTAATCTTATTATTATTCCCTGCCTCTGCCAGTTTCCCTGAAATGGACTCAAGGCAGCTTACAGATAAAAATAACAACAGCTAAAAACATGGCCCAGGTTCATTAATCATTGCTAGAATTAAAACTATATATCTATACCTCTATCTATCTAATCTATTTGGATTAACAGAAAATTGGATATGTTAAGAGTTTGATAAAATTAAGAACAAATAATTCAGGGGAGAAAGTCATTCATTTCTGTACTAACAAACATACTGGGAATTCTCCTTAAGCTAAAAAATTCAGATTGAAGGAGAACCAAAGCAGGTAAAATTTCTGCCACACTATCTAAAATGTTACAAAACAGAACATAATGGAAAGCAGACACTACACTTTATTCTGTTTTATAAAATTTGATTCTGCCTCTCCATTGGCTTCAGACATCCATCAGAATAATACCATCACATGTAGTAATGAAAAGCACCAGAATCTTATATGTGATGCTACTCCTCTATACAGTTAGTACAAAACTGTGCTCAGTTTTGTTGCACCATATTCCAAGGAGATGCACAGGACAGGGAATAAGATGTCTCCATTTTAAAATCCCTAAAGCCTAGGGCTGGCAATAACTTTTATTCCAACTGCTTTTGCAATCTGATACATCTGTTACACTCAGAACACTATAAATTTGTCACATGTTATTTAGCTTTGTGAGAGAATGTGTCACTAGAACTGGCACGTCATAGCTTTACAAGTTGTTGCATTCTCAAATTGATTTTGTTGTTTATGAATTGCATAAATAAAAGAAATCTCTCTCCCTTGGCATATTAAGTGTTTGATAAAAGATACCCATGCAAACATAACCTCAACAGCTAGAAAATATTAATACAGGTAGAATAATAGAGTCTTTGTTCTTATTCTTACAGACATGCAAATGTTTTTGTTGAAATTATACAATTCAACCTGAAATGTACACGGTATGTGTAGTTTTTATCCACAGTAACTAAAATGTTCTAAGAGTGAACATCAATAGAAGCAGATCACACAATTGTTTATTATTTATTAAAATTATACCCCATTCTTCCTTCCAAAGAACCCTAGGGTATTAAACAACAGGAAATAAAGCAGTAAAACAAAAAACATAATCTTAAAAACAATTTGGATATGGATGCAGACTGGGAAAGATCTCTTGCTAAATGACTTGTTGGAAAAGGAAGATTTTCAGTAGATGCTGACAAGGCAACAGAGAGTGCACCTGTATAATATTCAGGGGAGGGGATTCCAAAGGGTTGATACACAAAACTAAAGGCCCAATAAAGAATGGACCTTCTAGTAAGATGGCATCTGCAGAAGGCCCTCACCTGCAGAGTGCAGTGATTTGTTGGATATATAATGGATGAGAAAATATCTCAGGTATCCTGGTCCAAACCCAGCACCTTGAACTTAGTCAGGCAGCTAAATGGTGATAAAACACACTCCTGGTCACTGTGGTCACCAGGGCTTCTAGTGTCAAAGATAGATCCAAGAGCATCTCCAGACTATGGGAGCATGATCCCATCCTAAGCAGGCAATTGACCAATTATACAGGCTTAGGAACCACCCGCCCACAATGTTTCCGAGCACAATGCCCTTAATGGCTTTAACCCTGTATCTGAAGGAGTGTTTCAGCCCCTATCGTTCAGCCCAGACACTGAAGTCCAGCTCCAAGGGCCTTCTAGTGGTTCCTTCATTGCGAGAAGTTACAGGGAACCAGATGAAGGGCCTTCTCAGTAGTGATGCCTGTGCTGTGGAATGCCATCCCATCAGATGTCGAAGAGATAAATAATTATATGATCTTCTGTAGACATCTGAAGGCAGCCCAGTATTGGAAAGCTTTTAATGTGTGACGTTCTGCTGTGTTTTTGTATATTCTGTTGGAAGCCACCCAAAGCATCTGAGGCAACCCAGTCAGATGGGCAGGGTATAATAACAATGGCAATTTCTGTTGTTGTTGATATCACCATCATCTCCACCTTACCAGGATTCAAAGTCAGTTCCTTGGCCTTCATCCAGCCCACCACCAAATCCAGGCAGTTGGTAGCTATCATAAACTAACGAGCCTGAGATGTATATTTCTAGGAGTGATTGGATCACTGCCTCTTTCAGGACAGCTGGGACTACTCCCTCCCACAAGTGAATCCATGAATGTGGATATGGCATCAAGACTACTACAGAGGTGAGCAACAAGTTGATCACATAGCTTAGTTGTAAATTCCAATCAGATCTACTCATACATAGCTGATGGTTGCATTTCACCCACTTCAGTTCACTTTGAGGTTATAAGTCAGTTGAAAACTTATGCCAGAATGTCCAAAACAGTGGTCTTCAAAATCCTGACAAACCTGAATTTATTTTTAATTATCTAGAGGGTTATAGTAAGTAGTATGTTCAGGAATGAATACTGCATGCAACTCAAAGCATGTAAATTCCATTTTTGGTAGTTTCAGAACACCTATCACAGGAAGCATCTATTACTATTAATTAAATTATGTTCTTGTTATGAAAATACAGTGGAAACGCGATGATTTAATCAGTGGAGCACAGTTAGTGTTAAAAATTGAAACAACATTGCAAATTAATGAGACATAAGAAAGCTTTTAACCTCAGGGTTGCAAAAGTGTGGGGGCACTACAGTAGCAGATAAAAACTATCTATGCAGAGTAGGAAATGAAGTGAAAATTAGACACTTGTAAAAGGGAAGAACATAAGCCAAACATTCTTTTTATCAAAATTTTATAGGCTGCCTTCTACCCACCAAAACAGGGGGCCTTCAAGGCAGTGTACAACAAAAAGATGTCATAATGCAAATAAATAAATAATGGTCCAATGTTTGACTCAGTATACAGCAGCTTCCTATGATCCTATGAATAAATCACCAAAAGCAATGAACAGTAGCTGTAAGGTATGAAAGCAGTACATGAGCAGGAACAAAGGTAGTAATTTCACTTACCTTCAGTGGTTATGTGGTTTTGTGGTATGGCAACATCCCGCCAGTCGGATTCCCTAGATGACGGGAGCTACTAACAACCTGTCCCACCAGCTTGGGAACTTTTGAATTTGGTCCACTGCAGATTGGCCAATAGCAGCTGGACCAAGGGGCAAGCACAATTGGGGTGTGCACTGGGCCCATAACTCAGAGGTTGATCGATTGGAACCATCCTCTGCTACCAAGGCAGTGGCATGACATCCTTGACCCAGCTCATATCAACTGGGCAAGAAAGAAAGTGAATCAGACTATGAGGCAGAGCGTGGAGCAGTTAGGTGGCTGGGAGATTCAGCACCCTGAAATCACGTTTGATAAAAAGACCCTCTGGGTGACATCCAGTTCTCAGCATCAGGGAATGATGTCTGATTGAAAGATATTGTGGTTGGGCTAAAGTGTTGGCTGCAGATGTGAGTGATTTGGCAGTGAGCTGGTATTTGGGTTGGCTTGGATAGCGGATAAGGCATTGGGTAAAAGCTTTAGTCAGGGTTGGAGGGGAGGTTGTACGCCTTTGTCTGCCCTTCCAAGGGAATGGGGTATCCCATTAAAGGGATCCAGGAGGAGGTCTTCTGCCCCCAGACAGGGGCACTCAGACAAATATATTTGATATATGTCATAAGATTCCCTCACCACTGGTTCAACCCATTGGTGAATTAACCAGCAGATGGGTTGGTTGGATAAGCAGATGCCTAATCCAAAAAACACATTTGTAATCAATAAAGTTGATGCCTAATTTCAGCCACACAAAAAGTATGCTGTCACAAGTGGTCATTCATTTCCATACACGGTATGGGATGGCAGGTCACAGTGCCTGGGCATGCAGCTAATCATGCCTATCAGTCAACAAATATAAATATGACATATTTATGAATATTGTGAATATCTTAATTTCTGAATGTTGTGAATATCTTAAAGTCGTGCTGCCCTGAGTTCCTTCCAGAGGAAGGGCAGGATATAAATTGAATAATAAAAATAGTAATAGTAATAATTCAAAATGGAGCATAAAATGATGTCTGTCATTACTCTGTGTGTAGCTAGAACTTTATTGCTGATTACAGTTGCAGCACTGCTCAATGTGAAGTTTCTTTAGCCATGCCCAGATTCAGCAGTTTCATTTAGAAGGGGAAAGTGATGGCAATCTATGCAAATCATTCTTTGCAATCAGCAAGGAATCATCTACCACATCCAACCATATCACAAAGCCCTCCAGGTTTTCCTCTTTACAACACATCTCTCATCTTCATGTTGGATGCATGTAACTGGTTGAACTCTATTCTACTTTACAGTCCAGCACACCAATCCTACACTTCAGCAGCGGGCTTATTTCCAAGAAACTGCATCAAGGGCTGCAGACTATGAAGGTTGCTACACTGGCACCTTTCCCCAATCTGAAAACACACATCAGTCTTAAACATACTGTTATGTACTGACTTGAATAGGATCCAAAGCAGTCTGATTGGTCCTAGAACAATAGGATTTAGAATGCAGCAGTCTGATTAGTCCTAGAACAATAGGGTCCAAAATGCAGCAGTCTTATTGGTCCTAGAACAATGCAGCAGTATGATTGGTCCACAGGAGCCACCCAATCCAGCTCCAGATGGAAGTGAATCTGCAATCTGATTGGCCTACAGGAGAATCCCAGAATTAGTCAATCACGTGCGGCCCATTGTGTAAATAATGTATATAAATCAGATATTTTGGGGAAACTTTCATTCCTCACTACTATGAGCTGAATAAAGAGCATGAAATCCACACTCGACTCCGAGTATATTTCACATACAGAAATAACCAACCTTTGTTTCAAAGGTGGTCATTAACTGAAGAGTTCACAATTCAGGGGTGGTTGTGAATGTGGGGGATGCTGCTATCAACATATTTTTTGCCCTCACCAACACAGCAGTATATAAATCCTACTTAAGTTAGTGGGACGAATATGTGGGTAATTGTGCACAGGAGTGCAGCAATAGCAGTTAAAGCATATTAATATCTAAATTCATCACCATAATCATGTGTTTAGCTTAATGTCTTCTTAAGTTCAAACTAGAAAAATATAACTGTGAGGTAAAAAATTCTGCCTATCTTCTACGAGGCCAATATTTTTGTTCTCTATATTTGCATTTACTAAACTGTATCCTACAACTTCCATCTTTTCCCTCGCTTATCAGACCTTTCTTTGTTTCAGATCTTGCCAAAGGTAACCTTCGCAAACCCCGAGCTTTCAGGAAGGGAAGAATGCACACTAGCTCACAGTTTGTGATTGCTTTACAGTGTTACCTTATGCTGTATATTACCTTGTCAATTTAAACAGCCACAAAACGTTAGCATTTTATAAGGAATGACCTTTCATGCTGTGAAATGCAATTAGCAATGCACTCTGGGGTAACAATGTCCTCTGCAAACAGGTGGTGGACTAGCAGCTGCAACTTTGATACTATAATGAAAGAGAAGGACAACTTGAAGCAATGCTGCATTGTGTTGACATTTCCATTCTCAAGATTTTAAAAGAAATTTGAAAATATATATTTGTTGCACTCAGAACCAATTAATACTGTATGGATTTTGCTGTACTACAGGACCTAACCTACTGTTCACACTTATAAGCTATCACCTATCAAGGATGTATTACTGCAAAATTATTATTTCAATTAAGTTTATACAGGAAGTGGAAGAGTGATTATGCCAAAGACTTTATCACGTGGTACAGTTAGGAAAACATAGGAGCACAAAGAAATTAAGTCCCTGACAAAAGTGAGTCTCTCTCTCTCGGCTTATTAAAACAAAGCAAAATGTGAATTCTCACCAGCCTATTTCCCCATTAATGTAGGGACATATGCATGATGTCTTCCCTATCCCAGTATTGCCCTGGACCTTTCCTCCTTTAAATGTGGAGTTTTAAATCATTGGAAAGTCCGAAGTGGGAAGAATATATAAATAAAAACATTTAAAGGGGGAAAGGTCTGGGACAATTCTGGGATGGGGTCCACTTTACTCTGGTGTGGACAAGCCCTTTGTCACTTTTTCTCCATTCTCTTTCATGTGTGGCCTATAACATTTTGCTCAGCCAAGGTAAACATGAAGCCACACAAAGTCTGAAGCTAAGCAAGTTTGGTTCTAGTCATACAAACACACACACACCCCCTACTATTAATACCCTCCTGTCCTAAATTTGAATATATCAGTCCCAATAAAAGAATCACTCCCTAGTTCATGTCCTATTATTCCAATAGGAATATTATTCCAATAACATTGTCCCTTTCACACATGAAGTTTAAATTGCCTTTTAATCTTCCTTCCCTTATTTATGTGAATGTCTAATCATGGTTAATGCAGAACAGGTATTTGTAATGGAAATGAGCATTCTGGCTAGTATTGATTTTACATTGGTGTTATAAACCCATTGAAGCAAAAAGTGCTTTGAGCTTTGTGTGTGAAAACATCATTATTCTCTTTCACTCTATACACTTTCTCTCAGTGATTCTATTCAGGCCCTCAGCTTTAACTTTTCACCGTTACAAACATTACTTTTTATCCACCTTACACCTTTTCACTTTTTGTTTAGTCTTCTACTGTTGCTTTTATTCTGCTATGTGTGTAAACTTATTTAACATATTTATTACCTGTTATTCATTGTTACATACTTTCACAGAGTAAACAAACAACAACAACAACAACATAAACAGAACACCTACCCCTCCCCATACAAAAATGTATTATTCACAATCTCAAGAACCAGTAAAACAGTGGATCATAACAATCATCATTATCTCTGACATAGCACTTGGATAACTATTTCCTTGTTTTCCCACTTAATATAATAAAATATCAAAATCAGCATTCCGTTTAAGTTAATTCAAAGTAGAATCAACAACTGATTTTATGCTACTTCCCAGCAGATTAACCTTCACTGAGGATCAAGAGGCTTGGACACAAGCCTGGACACCAAACATAGTATTCTGTGGCTCTGAAAAGGCAAGGCTTTATCTGACCATGAAGCCTTGGTGCTGGAGATGGTTGATGTGGTTGTAAGCAAATGAAGGTTACATAAAAGTGGGAGAATCCATTCTAACTTTTTTAAAAAAAAAAAAACCACAGAGGTGTGTTCATGGGTCCCTTAGATCAAACAACATGCCTACCGTTTTTTCACTTTTTTAAAGACAGTCCTCAGGACACATCTTAGAATTCAGAGGTCTGCAGATTACAGAGTACAACCCTGTTCCAATCTGCAACTTGATTCGAGAGCTGGTCAGATGAGTTTTCTCTGGAATGTGGACCCCCTGAATTCCTGAAGCATCCACCTAATGAAAGCTTGTGCCACAGTAGATTTGCTGCCCTTTAAATTGCTACAGGATTCTTAGCTGTCTAGCTGCAAAATGAACAATTTCACCTACATTTATTTTAAATACAAACGAAGTGAAACTGTTTTTAAAAAAGCAGCTTATTCTGTGGAATAGATGGGGAGATAAATGATTTGTTAATCAAACAAATATAGATACTCTTCTAGACGCCACACTAGTGTTTCTGTCCATAGTCCACAATGCTCACAATTACCATAAATTCTGATGCACTGGCACCACAGTTATAACCTATCCTCAACATTTATTTCCTACTACAGATAGCGTTAGAATTAGGTCATAAAATACGAAAGTCAATGCCAAGGCTTCACTTGACTTTAATGGGGACTAGATTAATATATTCATTCACCTAGCACCAAACAAGAGATAAATTTCTACATGCTAATTATTAACACATGCAAAGTAATGGTAGATCTTCAGGACATCCAACTACCCATGGCAGCACATAAATTCTAAAGCTCAGGTACATTTACTGAATGAGGGGGGAAAGACTGCATAGCTCAAGTGTATTTTTATTGCAAATCTGAGTATTTTCAGAAGATAAATCATACCGTGATGGTTGCAATCTGTTTCACGAGTGAGCTGTTAAACATAAGAACTGATGACTGCAAGGTTGAATTTGCTCGGAACAATAATTATTTATGACACTTTATTACAGCATAACTCATAAACATATGGTTACCTTATTAGAAATTAAAATTCATTTTCATATAACTCTCAGCATGATATTACACCAGCATAACTGAAGCAACTCCAGGGGACAACAAATAATTCCAGTTCAACTGTTCCAGGGCTTGACAGTTGCAATATGCAATTTCAACTAATTCTCTTGTAAATACATAGGCAGGTTTTGATAACACAAATCCATCCACAGGCAAGTACAGGCATAAATGTTATTATTTTCCTACCAGCTTTGGAGACTGCATAATTTATTTCTTTGACACAAAGTACCATTAATTTGTTTGACATTTGCTGCTTTTTTAAAAAAAGTGCTTTCTTCTGTTTTGGCCTTATAGCTAACATAGTTCCTCCACTTCCAGATGTGTAATTGTGCCTTGTAAAAAAACAACAGCAGCAACAACCTCCTGACAGCATATACAAATTAGTTAATTAAATGAATAAAATAAACAGTCAGATAAACTTGGTATAGTCTGGATTATGCTTCCTCCCTGCCAAAATTGTGGGGAGGGGGAATACATGGAAGGGCCAAAAGTTCCTTCATAGACTCACCTTCCTATCAAGTTCTCAGACCACATCAACTCCTAAATCCTGCTTTCAAAATCACAGCTAAAATTTAACACTAGGCCATCCCATCACCTCTAAAACCTTTTGATTGTTGTGTTACTCACTCTTGCTTCCTCCCCCAACTTCTTTTATCATGCAGGGGTAAGAGAACAACAAGGAGGCAACATTAGGAAGCCAAAAATCCCTTCCATCTTCTGCTGATGTAAGCTTACTATTCTCCATAGTAAGTGTTAGGTCTTCAAGTGATAGCACCACACCAAGCCTGGCAATAATGCTCTGTAATAGCAGAGGAGAAAATGACACCGAAACTCAAGAGCTCCTCTGTGTTATTAAAAAATACATGCTTGGCTATGTTGAGAAGACAACTAACTCCCTGCCACATGCCCACTCAAACACATCCTGACGGCATCCTAAAGATCGTAATCTAAGGACTAATAACAAACAGGGTGTGCATTCCACTTGGCTGTAACTATGCTTTTCCCGGCTTCCCACTCAGGGGGCACATCTAAAAAGCAAACTTCCTCCCACTCGGGGTCTCACCCTAGATCACGCCTTTGGGCCTCTTCTCTTCTAGGACCCAGCCAGAAACACAATTTAGGAACAGTTTTACCATTATTATCCATATGTCCCGTGCTTTGCATGTGATAAGAGCTTGTATGTGATATACTTGGCATATACATTCTGTTTGCTCCATTATATACATACCAATCTCTTTTTGAGAATCTTTTCTTTTTATGTGCTTTCGGGTAGGATTTTATGTCAATGTTCAAAAGATTGATTTTAGATGCAAAGAAGATTCAAACAAATAGGTTTTTTGTACAGTTTGGTAATGACAGAATTTTGAATGTACTTTCATAAAACACATTCCGTGGTAGGTGAGAACTCTTGGAGGAGGTTTAGTATGTAATAAAGTGTGAATTAGATACAGAAAATTCCAATTTATTTTTTGAAGTGCTTTTTGGGAGTGAAGACGGACAAGCAGAAGGATGGTCATTGAAATAAAAATAGATGGGGAAAACCCAGCCAAAAGTCCATACATCATCACTACAAATACTGTATGTACAAATATATCATACATTACCAATAAAAATATGGCTATGTGATGCCATAGAACATTTACTTTTACCTCTAGAACCGTAAAATGATATTGTACGGGTAACAATGAAAGCACTGTGCCAAAAATGGAAGGCGAAGTAGACTGTGGAAGCATAATTAATTAATTAATTTAATTAATAAGAGACTACCTATTTCACTATAGCTCCTTCCCTTTACGGTCTTCTCATTCAGCACCCTTTATCTGAAGACATATTTGACTAAATGCACAAATCACAACACACGGTTATCAACTAAGTTGATCAAAGACTTTAAACATTTCTCTATTTTTTAATTGAGTGGTAACACAAGCCATTTTGGGTACAAGTGATGGTTAAAACATTCCCACTTGAAATGTAATTACTGAAGTTCTCTTTAAACTAAAATGTAAATAGGCATTTTAATAGTATTCTAAACTGTATTTGATTTACTTCCCATTGATTGCATTATTGCCTTAGTAATTAGACATCACAGTATCCTTTCTGTGCTGATTTTCTTCCACCCTAGGTGTTACTATCTGTTTTAAGCTATAAAATGTGTTGGCATAGCATTTGGGAGAAAGTGAGTGGTATTCAACCTCATACATTTTCAATTGTTCTGTCTGCACAAGCATTTCAGCTCCCTTCCTCCTGTGCACTGTCCTGGGGTTCTCCTAACACTCCCCCTCTACAATACAATTTTGGGGGGTGCAAGTAGGAGGAAAGGAGGAAAAACCCCTTATGCAAGCAGAAGTCCTTTTGCTGGACTTCTGCTGATGGGGCTAGTTAGGTGAATCCTGCCCAGAGAGTCTAAAACTCTATTTTTTGATTGATACATAGTCACATTTGCATGGCTTTGAGAATTATAAAATGCTCTTTAACAAAAATTTACAAGCATGCCCACCCCAACCAACCAGAAAACAATCCAAAATGGGGGGCAAAGCTAAAATGGGTGGGGGTAAACGTTTGGATGAGACTGGGCATCTTCATTGGGCACAGGATGCCGACAGAGTCTTGGGTGGTGAGGAAAACTGGTGGGATGGATTGGGATGGATGGATGAGTAGCCCTCCATTTTTTGTAGTTCCCCATCTGCTTTATATTAAGGGCCATTTCAAAATGATCACTATTGGGCCACCTCAGTGGTAAGAGAATGAGTGTGATGCCTTAGATAACTCATTTATTGGACCTTTGATAAGTTGACTGTCAATTAGTGCTAAAAGACAGAGAAAGGTAGTATTTTATTGTCAACAGAATACTCGGCTAAGAGCACTTAATTCTTTTAGATGCTCATTCGGAGCTATAACCAAAGGAACATATTTTTCAGTCAGTTTGAAATGATTAATCAAGAGGTGAAAAGATCTTAGTTAATGCCAACCATTTTTTTTCCTTAGTCACTCAATTCCCAAGAACAAAATATAATCAAAATCATTACCAATTAAATGTGCAATTTAGCAGAATGAAGCAGGACTGTTTAGGAACAAAAATAGTACAAAACACTATTAATTCTATATTACTTGACTGTGATTATTTTTCTAAATGTCAATTAGATGTTTTTACCAAAGATTAACAGACAAGCTATTGAATATGATTTTATGCTCATAATCCAGCATTCTATTTAATGAAAGGGGGGCTAAGAAGTAAATAAACAGGAAATGTTGCTTTTACCTCTGCACAGCACCAAAGATAACTGAATAAGTAATTGACCTTTCAAAACAAGGACTCCGATCCAGTCATCCAGAAACCAAGTGCACCTAAGAGGTTTCCAATTAATCCTCTAATTTAAGTCCTATGTCTCTTTTCTATCAAATATAGATAAAAGGTTGGAAATCACTCCAACTGAAGCAGCACCCTCTGCAGAGTGCTAAGAGGGCCAGCCTCCTTATTAGGAACTAAAGGTCAATAAAAGAAAAAAGTCTCTGTAATATCTACTTTTATTTACTTCTTGCCTTTCTCATCTATTAAGACATGGAAGAGCTGAAATGAGAATGAAAAATGATAACACTGGCAGACTTCAGCAACAAGGCTTAGTCAAAAATTCATTGGAAAGCTTCAGAAACTCTAGAAACTTTAAAACTTTGGTTAGATCAAAAAGGGATTGGCAAATCAGCAGTAAAATAGCAGAGCTGATTCAATGTAAGTAAGTGTAGAATGGTGCACAATGGGGCAAATATATATACGAAAGCAAATATATATATATATATATATATAGAGAGAGAGAGAGAGAGAGAGTGTGTGTTTCACATATAAGTTCAAGAGGCCTGAATTGTTGGTGACCAACCAGGAACAGAACCTGGGGATCATGGCTCAATGAAGATATCAGCTCAGATGTGAAATGGGTAAATACCATGCCAAGGATTATTAGGAAAGGGATTGAATATAAAACTGCCAATATCATCATGTTGTTATACAGTCATGTGGCATGACTGCACTTGGAATACTGTATACTGTTCTGGTCATCTAACCCCAAAAAAAGGAAGTTGTAGAGCTGGAAAAGGTTCAGAAAAGGGCAACCCAAGTGATCAAGGTGTTGGAGAAACTCCCTATGAGGAAAGGTTACAACTGTAAGACCCTCCTGGGGAACTGGCACACAGACTGTCCCTTGATCCATGCATTTCATGGGGAATAGGCCCAACTATGAGTAGCAACTGCCACCACAATCAAGAAGCAATCAATAATTTTGACTTAATTGACATTTTAGCCCTTGTTACAAGTTCCCACTCCTTTCCCCAGGCAATTCCGGTCCTAATCCCCACACAGGGTCACAAAAACAAGGCCTTCTGCCTGTACTTGCACTTTACTGTGGTTCTCCACTGACATGGCTGCTATAAATGCTCTCTGTTTAGTATGGTCCCAGCAATCCTGGTGGGTTGGACTTCTGAGCGGGCTCCCAGCAGCACCCTTCTGCAGGCTCTGAGACCTGAGGAGACATATGTCCAGCTGCCTTCTGGTTGGCAATCTTCTGAGCCCAAGGGTCACAGCCGGTGGGGTAATTCCCCAGTTGCTTCTCCCCAGTTGCTTCTCCCACCTCCCCCAAAGGACAAGGTGGCAGGTGATGCCTTTTCCCCAAGACTCCATGTCCCTTCCTGGAGACAGAGATAGCTGTAGGAGAGCTACAAGCTTCTTCGTGTTGCTGTTTTTCTTTTGCTTGTCAATCAGTCAACTCCCTCTAGCAGGAACTCCAAGAGCTCCTCATTAGTCTTAGCTGGTGGTAGCTGTTCCTTATTCTACTCCTATTTGGTTGGTTTGACTGAGGTGCAGAAGACTAGAGCCTTCTTGAAGGGACAGTCACAGCATGGCCACTGTGCCCAAGACTCTCCACAACATTTGGGGCCTTTTAGTTTAAAGGGGACGCGGGTGGCGCTGTGGGTAAAAGCCTCAGCGCCTAGGGCTTGCCGACCGAAAGGTCGGCGGTTCGAATCCCCGCGGCGGGGTGCGCTCCCGCTGCTCAGTCCCAGCGCCTGCCAACCTAGCAGTTCGAAAGCACCCCCAGGTGCAAGTAGATAAATAGGGACCGCTTACTGGCGGGAAGGTAAACGGCGTTTCTGTGTGCTGCGCTGGCTCGCCAGATGCAGCTTTGTCACGCTGGCCACGTGACCCGGAAGTGTCTCCGGACAGCGCTGGCCCCCGGCCTATAGAGTGAGATGGGCGCACAACCCCAGAGTCTGTCAAGACTGGCCCGTACGGGCAGGGGTACCTTTACCTTTACCTTTAGTTTAAAGAAAATGAGAGGGGAGGAGAGGGGAGGGTAGAGGAGCATAAAATTATGCACAGTATGGAGAAAGACGTTTCCCTCCCTCTCATATTACAGTAAAACTCTGAGGCACCTAATGAACCATCTTGGAAGATTCAGGACAGCCAAAAGAAAGTCCTCCTTCACACAATGCACAGTTAAAACTGTGGAATTTGCTCATACAAGATGCAGTGATGACCACCAGCACAGATGGATTTCTGTTTTTAAGATTTTTCCACTGGAGAAGAATGAAAAACTAGTTTTGAAATTAAAATCCATTCTCACAAGTGAGGCCGCAAACACATAGTCGGGATGCAGTTCCTATGATGCACATTGCAGCACACAATTCCCTGATTTACATTCTTAGAAGTCTAAACAAGTTAGGAGACAATATAGCAGGGTGTACAGCAGTTTTGATTCATTTCTTATATTGTAATTTTGTTCTGACATGGATACCAAAACCTGAGTTTCAGAACACTTCTCCAGAATATATTGAGTAACAATGCATATGTGGCTAAGAATCTTTCATAATTTGTCTGTCTGGATACTACTGATATCCTACTGTGCAATATCGGGAGGGGAACAGACAATTGTTATGAAAAAAGCAGCATGAGATGTATCCCTTAGGGGCAAATAGAGAATTAGGGCAGACAGACGATGTAGAGAAACCTACAGTAGTCTACAAGTCAATTGATTCAGGAGACATGGATGCAACATCCAGCAGTTACTGCAGTGGGAGAATATGTAATTAGAGGAAAGGAGAGCAGAAGCCACCCAAGCTGCTGGTGCCTTCAAAGGCATCCGTGATACAGTCTGAAACTCTGTGATCCACGGAGGATGGACTGCAGATCAGAGGAAAGCACACCACTTGGACAGAGATATGTGCAATAGCACTGTCAGCAACCTGCACTCAAGGGGAGCTGAGGACTGATGCCTGTTCAAGACACAGAAAACATGTCTGGATAGAAAAGAAAATGTGCTTTCTACAACTTGAAGAGGATGGGAACATAGTGAAATTATTCTAAGTGGCTGAGTCAGAATCATGCTAGATTCCCAAATGGGTTAGAGATAGCCAATTCGAGAGAATAGGGAACAACAGATATAGAAACAGATACATAGATATGCATGCATATGACAAAACAACCAGGGTAAATCTGAGAGGAAAAGAGTTTTAATTAAAAGTTCTGGTAACAAGCATTTCAAAATGATTATTAAAAGCTTGTAGTCATGAACATGTTATTTGAAGGATACCTGAAAATTACCACCCTCCATTTTATGAACAATCTGGTATGTTTTAAAACCTTGCAATCTGAAATTCAATCATAGGACATGCACTGGATGTTTAACTCTTCCCCTGTGCTATTTTACAAACTACACAGAGAAGGGGCAGGGAATTATGTATGGGGGATAAATGTGTTCTGTTCACATGCAAAGCTAACTTGCACTTTCTGAACAAATACCCCTGCAGAGCTAACCTGTGAAATTTGCACTTTTCCACATGTTGTGATGCATACAAAAATCATGCACTGAAGTGTGTGCAAACATGCATGTATCAGTAAAAATAAAATAGAAGAAATAAATGGGGGAAATTGCTTGTAAAATTTGAATATGTAAATAAAATGAATTAAAAATGAATTTATTGGAGGAAATGTGGCTGCAAAAGTATGGTTGCCATTTGGGAGGAAGGGCGATCTCAATCCCCCACCGCCCAGAGGGGATCCTGTGCTCTGCTTGGGGTGAATAGCCAGCTGGCCTCTTGTTAAGATATGGGAAGAGCCGGGGTGGGTTTTACCAGGTCTCACGAAAGGTGTGTGCCTCTAGTCTGAATTTATTTGCACCGGGCTTCTTGCTGCAGTGCTGAAGCCTCTAAGGCAGGATCCACATTTCCCCCTTTCCATTTACCCTTGCTTGAAGGAGTGGAAGAGCAGAGGCTGTGGCCACAACCGATACCAGGCTTTGCTGTTCCAGTGACATCAATGGAGAGGAGAGCAAGAGGACAGAAGAGAGTGCTCAATACATGTGCCTGATAGGAGGGTGCAGTGGCTGCTATATAAAGGTCAGGAGCGTGGGGCCAAAAGACAGTGGACTCCAGCAATTGTTTGGCGGGAAGAAAGAAATAGCCTTGTAGGGGCTGAATACGGATCCCTGCCTGCCGAAAATCAGTCAAGGAGGGGAAGAAAAGTAGTAGAAAGAAAATGTTTAGTTTCGTTAAAAATATTAATGCATTAGTGGGAGCAGCCTTTCCAGGAGGAAGGGAGCTACCATAAGGCAACAGAATTTATAAGGAGAGTAAGAAAGACGGAAAGGGTTGAACTTATTGTTAGGAGTAGGAAATGCAGGAGTGAACAGCGAGATGACTGCTTCGTAGAGGCAGGAGCAAGAAACTGATCAAAGCCACCTTCCTTTCCGAACAGCGTTTTGCCTCTGCCTTTGTCACCAGAACGGAATCGGACCCCGACCCAGTGACTGCGTAATGCCTGAAATAAGTTGAATTTTCATGCAGACTTTTAAAGGGAAAAAAATATGCAGACAGACACAAAAATGGAAGTGAACTGAAGAATGGAAAATAAAGGTGCAATATAAATATATCCATCTATGATGATGAGTACACTGATCAGTATGTAATTAATTTCTTATTGCAACAAATGGATAACAGGTGGCAGTTCACTACTTTCTCTTTTTCTCTCATTCATTCTTTAGGTTTCCCACTTAACAACATGCCACTGCTGGAAAAATAAATGGAGTTGAGTAGACCATTGTTCTACTGTAGAATGCCATTTCTTAAATTCTACCATTTATTTCATATGTATGTATTTATTTGTATTTATTTCATATGTAAAGCTACGTTTGATAAAAAGTGAAGGCTTTCAGTACTGAAAATGAATGTTTGCAAACATGTAGTCCCAATTCCATGTTTGCTAAATTAGGGTGTTTCTGTGGTAGGGCACTTGCAAGAAAGGATCACTTGTGTATGGGAAAGGTACTTAACCTGTCCCAAACCCAATGATTATCCCATGTAAACACCCCTACTATTCCAATTATATTTTTATGAAATATCAGTGTAATGAATGGCATGGTTTGCATGGGCCTAAAAGATGACCTGTGGTCAGCATGTCCACAACTCAGAAACATCAGTGCCTCGATAGAAAGTGCTTTCTGCAGCCTGAGAGAGAACCTACTGAAATATTTTCCAGTGGATAATTCTGAACCATGCTAGAATCCTATCTGTGTAAAAGGTTGATAGTTCACTGTGAACATGAAGGACTAAACATTTTTTCTGCCTTGCTAAGGAAAGGGAAAACCTTATTTTTAATTAAAACCTCTGGGAAAAGGCAGCTATCCAAAAATATTTTTGATATGAACTTGTTTGTTTTTCTGAACCACTCAGAGAAGTTCCGTTATGGGGTAGCTATATAACCTTAGTTAATGAATTAATAAATAAATATGAGCACTCTGCTTAAAGTACGGTTCCGACTATTAGCAAACCCAAATACAGTGGTACCTTGGGTTACATACACTTCAGGTTACATATGCTTCAGGTTACGGACTCCACTAACCCAGAAATAGTACCTCGGGTTAAGAACTTTGCTCCAGGATGAGAACAGAAATTGTGCTCCGGCGGCGCGGCAGCAGCAGGAGGCCCCATTAGCCAAAGTGGTGCTTCAGGTTAAGAACAGTTTCAGGTTAAGAACGGACCTCCGGAATGAATTAAGTACTTAAACCGAGGTACCACTGTAGTCCAGTGCCTATCAGCTTGAAAATGAAACAGGGCCAATAGAACATATGAGCTTCAGGTACAGAAGACTGATTGCCGTTGATCCAACAGAAAGATGGAAGACTCTGACACAGTGTCCTACCTTCCTTACTATGTAACTATAAAAAGTTTGTATTTGAGACTAGCAGCCCTCTAATGCAGTGGTTTTGAACCCCTAGCCACCATTCTGAATCAGGCCAACAGAATGTTTTCTCAAGGGCTCTAGCCCTTCCTCCAAGGTCCAACCATTCTTTTAAGAAAGCAGATGTTCAGTGTAATTCAGCTGGCGAGTCACAGCAGGCACTCTTGGTTCTCAGGACCCCCCCCCCCTTTCCCATGTGCATATGTGTGTGTAAAAAGTGTGTGTGTGTTGAGAATTACAAAATAGTGAACCCAGGAGAAAGAAAACAGGCTTGGAGAAGGGAGGGGACCTGAAGAAAAAGACATCTGGTATGATCGCTCCCCATCACCTGCCTCTGTGCAAATGCAATGTGTGAGGAGGGTAGCCTTGAAGTTTATTAAAAGTTCAAGGCTTCTTATTTGGTGTTGTTAGCCGCCCTGAGCCCGGCTTCGGCTGGGGAGGGCGGGATATAAATAAAATTTTTTATTATTATTATTATTATTATTAAAGGGCAATACCATTGCTGCAGTATAGAAGATCTGGGGTGGTTAATGGGGAGGAGAGAGAGGATGGGTGGATAGATGGAGGGGCACGAGACTGCTTATTATCATTGCTATTAGTATTATTATTGATTCAGCACATTCTGAACTAGGATACAATTACTTTCAGATCAGCTGAAGAGACAGGAAACCTTGGATCTCAAAAGAAGCAGTATGAAACACGACTTCTATTTCAATTCCTGTGAAACAATGGAATGAAATTCAGACCATTATCACAGCAATATTTATACTAATTATGTCTAGCTCTAGCTGTCTCTATGACCACTTATGAATACATTTGTGTGTTTTAAGTAAATGTGGCATGAGAGCAGTACCATGCTAAAGACTGCTCTCAAATGAATCCCTAATATAGCAGCAAAAAGGGAGCATTTTCACAGCAACTTCCTATGTTATTGGTTCTAGGTGAAAAGCAAATAAAAATCCCAAAGTATGTGTATTTGGGGCTGTAACACAACATCTGGCCCAATGGATGAATTTTAAACACTCCAGGACAGCAAGACATAATGGAGAATTTATATTTGATGTCCCGGTGATACTGCAATTTATTCTTTCTCTCTTCTCTCGCACCCACCATCTGTTAAGTAGAACTGTGGTCTTTTTAGATACAGAAGAACCTTGCATACAAAGACATAACAGGCCCTGATGCATACATTCACAATAAAATGGTGCTGAAATAGCATGGTGGAATAACAGGAATGCTTGAGCATTTGGAACCCCAGTTTACCTGAAGGAGCATCTCCACCCCCACCATTCTGCCCGGACACTGAGGTCCAATGCCGAGGGCCTTCTGGCAGTTCCCTCGCTGCGAAAAGCAAAGTTACAGGGAACCAGGCAGAGGGCCTTCTCAGTAGTGGCATCCGCCCTGTGGAACGCCCTCCGACCAGATGTCAAAGAGAACAACAACTACCACACTTTTAGAAGACATCTGAAGGCAGCCCTGTTTAGGGAAGCTTTTAATGTTTGATGGACTACTGTATTTTAATAGTTTGTTGGAAGCCGCCCAGAATGGCTGGGGAAACCCAGCCAGATGGGCAGGGTATAAATAATAAATTATTATTATTATTATTATTATTATTATTATTATTATTATTATTATCATCATCATCATCATCATCATCACCACCACCATCATCATCATCATCATCATGTGAATCAGTCTATTTATAAAATAATAGTCAGCAGTCTTTGTTGTTGTCTTCTTCAGGTCAGATATCATGTAAACAAAAACAGGAAAAGGTCCATATGTATGTTTTGGAACATGCAATTTCAGATTACAGTAGAAACTTTGTTTTCATGATTCACCAGATGATATATGGGATGGGATCACTGTCCTTTCACATGGGTTGATTCACAGAATCATTGAATCACAAAATGGCAGAGTTGGAAGAGACCCTGAGGATCATCTAATACAATCCCTCTGCAATACAGGAATATGTAGCTGTCCCATACGAGGATCAAACCTGCAACCTTAGCATTGTCAGCACCACACTCTAACCGACTGAGATATCCAGGCAGATTGAGCCAGAAATACTGTAATAAATAAATAATACTGTAATTTGAGATTTGTTTCTTATAGCTCAACGCTAGCCCTCTTCATCCATGCATGTATGGGGAAGAATACTAGTAGCTTTTCAGACCAGCTAAGCAGAGCTGATACCCACAAATCTCTTTCTGCTGAACACTCCTTAGTCTTATCTCCCTGTTCCAGCAATATATTTTAACAGCTTGTCAAGGGTGTCATCTCTTCTCCATTTCAAATATAGATGGATGGAAGCCAGCTCAAAAATAATTCTAAATAAAGCACTTTTTAAAAATGGAAAAGATCCATGAAGGCCAAGCTCATAAACACTAATGCCATAAATAGAGAAAACCAAAAATTAGTACAAGCCAAAGTGAATGCCAGTTTATCACATTAATATATGTACAATACAAAACATTCAGAAGTCTTCCTAGAAAACTGAACCATATAGAGAGAGGAGAGCAAAAAGGAAAGGGGGGGGGCAGGAAGACAGATGTTCAGCCAGGACAATTTAAGGCTGTTCTTCAGGAGTGACAGAAGCAGCAGCAGATTACATCTCTCCTCATCCCCAAACAGCACAGGAAAACACATTCTGCCCATTATCTGATATTCTACCTTTGAACATTACCTAGAGCAGCCATGGCCAAACTTGGCTTTCCAGCTGTTTTGGAACTACAACTCCCATCATCCCTAGCTAATGGGAATTGTAGTCCCAAAACAGCTGGAGGGCCAAGTTTGGTCATGCCTGACCTGGAGGAATGGTGTCCTATTCTGGTGATGAGTGGAAGCCTTCAAAGCAAGAGGGGATTCTGGGGGAAAGGGAGAAGAACCCGACGTTGTAGTGTCAGTCTATCAGGTCATCAGACAGCATATCAAACTGGAGTTGTAGGACCTTTGATATTTCCAGGCAGAAAACTCTGACATGGTGTATTGCTCAGGTGAGATGCAACATCCTTCCTTGGGCCGAAAGCCTTATAGTGTAGCCCTCGGGCTTGGAACCTATCACAGTCAATTCCCATTCCATGTCTTGCCTTTGCTTGTGAGCAGGTATAGTTTGGCATGAAGCCCATGGTCTAAAAAGAGGGCCAATTCTCATGGAGTGCGGTCTCCAGAGGAACTAATGTAGGGCTCTCTAGCTCAATCTCGGGGTCCAGCTTGGTGTTAGTGGCACTGGTCCTCCTGATCCAGCTAGCTTCTCCTTCGCCATGTCAGAGGACTAACTAGTGCCCTGTAATCATGGTCAGGAAAGCACGAGTTATTCATGCTTCCTTTTCCAAACATGTCCAGCGAATGTCTGAAGCACCCCAAAGTGCTGGAGAATGAAGATGAGAGAAGATACATTTCAGACCTCCTTGTACTTTTAGTCCTGTGCTGGTGCCTTATCTCTTTTTCTTTCAAAACAACAATTTTAATCCAAGTTTGAAAGTTTAAAAAATGACTTTAATCCAAAACATGGAATTTTACAACACCAAAGGCTTTGGGTCCCTTTAGGTATGTCTCATTGTTGTTTTAAGCTGCAGGCTAAGAAATTAACAATGACAACTTTTAATCAATTAAATTGAGACTGGACAAAGAAGTTTCACAATGGGAGGGAAAAAAATCTATTCTGTTCGAGGCACTTGCCTCAACCAAACCAGGGTTAGGTACAACAAAAACTGAGTCTTTCTAAATTCACTGCACTCCTCATGCATTAACATTGACACCAAGTGAGGCCTTTCTATTTCGTTACCAACAATAGGTCTCAAAAAGCCATTTATGAAACTCAACAGTTTCCGATCAAGACAAGGGAAACAAACAAAGACATGTTTCATTACATGTTTCATTACATGCTTGAAACTTCAGCACTGAAGGATCATGATGGATGGTATTCCTATGCAAGTTCAGCAACGCAAACAATTTCTGAATGGCAAGTGAGCTAGCTTGTCCACGGAAACCCAGGAAAGGGGGAGACATTTACAAAAATTTCCTGTATGTAATAAACAGGGTTGCTTTGTAATGAGTATCCACAGGAGCACCCCAGCCACAGAGACAGGTTTTTCACCAAGTTAATACTATGGGGTAAACAGTATTTGCAGCTCATCACACCTCACAAGATGCTATCTACAGTCACAACATCTTATTGATTTATGTTTAAAATGTACCAGTATATTCTGCTCTTGAACGGAATACCTCAAAGCAGTCCACATCATTAAAAGAAGGCCATAAAACCACTTCTAAAAAGCCTACTATCTGTAGATACAGTGGGTCACATTTTTACCTCAGCCGAAAGGCTTGATGAAAACAATCTTTGCTTGTTGCCTAAATATACTATTATCAACTGTTATCAATTTGTGACACAGATTATTCATGTCTGGGACGACATACTTGCCATCAGCCTAAGCAGCAGTATTACTGGAATTTATATGTTGCAAAGACAGTCACAAACAGAAGGGTGACATTTTAACATGCCAGGAAGTCAGTCAGTCACTTGGGAACTTCACAATGAAGTTTCCATCTGTCTGGGTCATCTGAACTTTCTACATATAGAATCAAATGAGGATATTATCATTTATACTACCATGAAGATTGAACTTGATAATGAGATGCTCTGTTCTGCTTTTGTTTTAACAGCACATGTCTCACCAGACCACAATGAAGTTACTTTGCAGAACACATTATTTACCTTCACAATAGGCAGAATCCCCTTGGACGGAGACATAACCACTTTTGCATTCACAAGTAGCTCGCGTGTTCCAGTTCCTGCACTCTGAGTTTTCACCACATCTGTGACCTTGTGCACAAAAATTATGACCTGAAAAATAATGCACATTCAACAATGTATCAGAGTGAGTGAAAACAATAAAAAGCTTAATCCTAAATCAGCAATTATACTATTTAATTTAGATAGGAATCCTAACAGTAATACAATATCATTTAACTTCCACGCTAACATAATGTACTTTACCTTTCATAGAATTTTAGAATTGGAGGGAACCACAAGGGTCATCTAGTCCAACCCTCTACAATGCAATGCAGTGCAGGAATATTTTGCCCAACATGGGGATTGAACCCACAACTCTTATGATTAAAAGTGTCATGCTCTACCGACTGAACTATCAAGGGCGTCACACTATCAAGGGCCTGTGTGCTTAATTGTATATATTTACACTGATCTTCTACTGAAACTAATCACACTACTTTTAAGAATGCTGTCATAACAGATGCAAAATTCCATAGCATGAGAATCTTCTGTTAAGGGACACATTTTCTTAATGGTACTCCACTGAGGCCAGATGCTGTAGCAGGCACAGCCACAGCTAGCAATGATGAGAGCTCGAAACAAAAGTGTTCTGGATTAATTAATCTTAAATAAAGAACACCCTGCTTAAATTTTCATCAATAGATTAGAATTCTCACTCATATACAGGTACACTCAGCAGTAAGTCTCACTGGAGCTTTATAAGGTGGGCTCTCAAATAAATATATAGGGCAGGGGATTCAGCTAATTGAACCCTTGTGCAAGGACTTCCACTTGAGAAATGGGGTGATCCATCCTCTCCTCCCCCCCCCCCCCACTCCTACCCCTGAAATTGGCTTGGGGGGCGTATCATGCCGGGAAAACATGGTGCAAAAAGAGCATTTAAGCTCTCTGCCTTGCCTGCATTTAATGTGCAGATTTTCAACCAGCCGGCCTTCAATCACATATGGTTGAAATCACACAAGTTAAATGTGCATACGATGTGATTTATATTAATATAACAGGTCAGCACACGTTGTTCCAGAATGCAAGGGGAAGCAATTCCTGAATACTTTTGTGCACTACACACAAACACACAAACATAGAAGCCTACCAACTGATTCTCAAAGAGATTTTGGGGAGATGGGGACGGACTTCTGTTCCCCAATGCATACAAGCAGGAAAAAGCTTTTTTTTAAAAAACCAACAACCACCAATGTATATTTATCAAATAAAATGCTGCCCCTTCAAATTATTCTGAAACCACACAGAAATAGGAAGACAAACACATTCAAAAGCCAGCAAAAATATGGAGGAAGCCACCAGGAAAGAAGGCATTGTGAAGCAAATCTTCAAGATGCATTGGGGGTGCATAAAATGTGGTCGATTCAACATCCATGATCCTCTAAAGCTACCTGTGTAATTATTTTTATATTAATTTATTATCCACCCTTCACCCTAAAGTCTCAGGGCAGGTTGCAACAATTAAAACACAGTATTATAATCTAAGCTAAAAACAAAGCTAAAACAATTTTCAATCACAAAAACAGAGTGGATCCTAAAAATATGCAGGTGTCAAAAATATACTCAGGTGTCAAAAGCCAGGAGAAAGGTGTGTGATCAGAATTCACTAACTGCTGTATAATGAAGATGCCTAACAGACCTCTGTGGAACACAATTGTATATGGAGACGTTATTTATCAGATTTTTGAGCCCAGCTTTTTTCCAGAATGAATCCAAGCATATCACAAATCCACAAAAAAGTAAAAACAAAAGCAAATGATAGGTTTCTGCTCCTTAAAATCCTATTATTATTATTATTATTATTATTATTATTATTATTATTATCACTATCATCATCATCATCAACAACAACAACCAGGATTCAGGGTATTGCTCCTTCTAAAGACAGCCTACATTACGTTTCCATCTTTCAATCTTTGTTTCAATGTAAAGGGACCAATAGTTAAACCATTAAGGATTTCAATAATATTTTTCAAACTGAAGAAAATGCTTATGTGAACTTAACCTACAGTGTTACTGGCTGATCTCACACTAATAGTATACCAACCGCTCCAATTTTGCTCCAACAAGTCAAGCACAAAGGAAATGGTGACAGACAGCACAACAAATATGTTAATGGTTATACTGAATCAAAGTCTTATTTAGATGACAGTGAGGTGAAAGTGACTTAACATCAAAACAAAAAGCACTGTGAAATATTACAGTAATGCTGCAAGTCATTCTAAAATAATGCCAACTTTAAAAAAACTGTCTGTAATATGTTATTTCTTTTATTCTTTTTCCATTATGTGCAGGGTGAGTCCCCCCCCCCCCAATTAACTTGGTTATAGGAACTCTAGTCTGTTATTTCTTTTTAAAAAATATCCCAGTGAAATCTTTTTCAATGCAGCTTAGCTGTCAGAAAGTATGAATTCTTAGAATCTAAGAACTCCATATAGGGGATTTGTGAATCACCTTCAAGATTTACCTTTTTTTAACAAAAATAATGGATAGAATTACACTTTGCATTATGATTTCCAAAGAAGGATTTACAGGAAATGAACTTCACACATCCCAGGCTGTATATATTCATACTCCATTGCTGAGAATCCAAGTATTTGGTACAGTTTCCATCATATTATTTGCTGAAGTTATCTATGAAGAGTTTTCAGGACCAATTTTTAAGCCATTTCTTTCTCTCTTTTCTGTCAAACCCAAGAAAACAGTGGAAGCTATAAACCAGTGTCTGAGAGCAGTGAAAGACTGGATGAAGGCCTCCTTTTGGAGGAAGGGCAAGATGTACATTTAAGAAATAATGATGACAGTAATAACTAATCCAAACGACATGGGGCTTTTGTTGATTGAGAAGACAGATTACTGCCTAGAAAAGTATGCCACCTGCATACTTTCCTAGGCAGTATAAAACTGACTACCATTGCTTGTGCTCTGGTAGCACACACATTAGCCTACTGTAACATGCTTTGTGTATGGCTACCTCTGAAGATTGCTCAGAAATGGCTACTGGTCCAGAATGCAGCATTATGGTGTTATTAAGGATGGGCCACTCTGGGCGTGTTAATTCAATTTTGCACTGACTTCATTGACCCAATTCAAGGTGATGGTTTTGACCTTTAAAGTCCTACATAGTCTGAAGCCAAGATGCCTGAAGCACTGCTTCTTCCTATCCGAGCCTGCCCAAACGTAAGTTCTCCAAAGGCCCTGCTGTATGCTCTTCCACCACATTATTTTGTATGATGTCACTCGGTTACCCACTGAAATGAAAGCTAGAAAACCTTCAATAGAAAGAGAGCACACTTCTTGCATGCATCAGAGCAGCCATGCAGATTGCTGGAGAGGAGTGATGAGTTCTAAATGTCACAGAATACTACATTAATGGCAGTGCTATTTTTCTAGAAAAAGAGGTGCTGGAACTCACCATGAGCACCTCCCTCATTCTCTCAGAATAGCAATGACACCCACCTAAGAGGTGCCGGAACTAAGTTCCAGTGAGTTCTGGCTGGGGGGAAAAGCCCTGGTTATCAGTAAGCACCGTCCCTCATATCCAACTCTCTTGTGGCTACTCTGCTGCCAAAATTTATATTATAAGGTGCTCGAGACAGTTTAGAGAGCTTATGCATGTACACAGATGGCACTGCATAAATAATAAATGATCTTCCTTTTTTAAATGATTCCATTTGGGTGCCACTTGATTTATACTAATGCTTTCTAAATTTTGTGAATGCTAATAAAGAATATATTTAGCTCACTATCTGAGTAGTTAAGACAATTAGTGTGGGCCAGTGGTCTGGGGTGAAAACAACAATCCACATGGGTCCACTCTCTGGTGACTTGGAATTTCAAATCCTAGTGTCCTGTGGAAATTATGATGATGTTGAATAGATTCCAAGGAGATTGGACCTGAAATCTAGTGAAAGTTAAGTGTGACCAAGTCTCATTGAAAAGGAGGATACTTAAGTTAGCCATGTCCATTGGTTTCAATATTCCATAATTATGACTAGCTTTGGCTAGATTAGAACATAATAAAACAATGTCCCCTTCTGAATTTTAGATCTGACACATTTGTTTTAATTTTTTCATATGGCCTACTGTTAAAACCTTACTGTCTCAGGTTTTAAAAATGAAGGGGGTGGGGATCTTTATATGACTACTTCTCATTTCAGTCCAACATAGATGACAAGGCAATAGAGCATTAGCGGGGTCACGCAAAATCAATAAATCAATTCAACAGGTTATGGACCTTAATCACCGATCGTAAAACTATCACGGGAGGCTGTTGTAAGCGTTTGAAAGTCTGCGGTTTAAGGCAGAGAAAGTCGGCGAAACGTGTCGGAGGTTTGCCTGTTGTAAAGAGGCAAAGGAGCAGCTGCGGAGTTTAAGAGCAGCTGGCTGAAAGACACAAGGTCGCCTGTGCTGCGTGCTGAGAGCTGGAAGCAGCAGGAAATCGTCTCTCCGGATCGGGTTGCTGGATAAGCTGTGAGTAAGCTTGGGGCCCCTTGGGAGAACGGGAGAAGATGGCAGAGAGCCAGGACATACCGGTGGAAAAGCTCACTCTAAAGAGTTGGGCAACCTGGAGGCAAAGAATAAAGGGGTGGTTCCTGGTCCATGGGCTTTGGGGAGCAAGCCAGAGGGAGCCACTACCACCAACCCCCAGCGCCAAAGCGGCTGGAGACGTTGCAGGCTGTGAGGCTGCGTTGCCTGAAGATAGCCAGCAGAAAATGCAAAGAGAGCTGGAGATGCTCAAGGCATGCGTTGATGCATCGCTGAGACCCCACTTGGAGGGTGTGAAATCAGCGTGGGCTGCCTGGAATGTGCTGAAAGGTTTGTGTGAAGCTTCAGCGGGAGGCCAGAGCCCTGCAGACGCTGGTCTAGAAGCCCCTATTCCCCAATCAGCCTCAAGGAGCGCTGGTGCACAGATCGGGAGGGCGAAGAGTTCCAAAGGCGAGTTTAAAGGACTTTCCACTTGTGCTGAAACGAAGAGCAGCTTCAAGGGGGGCCAAGCTGGTGGGAGGCGCCGTTCCAGAAGGAGGAGGGCCAGGCCAGCTGGGAGCCCCGGGCAGTGTTTTTCCACTGAAGTTCGTTGTTGCTACATTTGCAAGTCAGCTGACCACGTACGTCGAGATTGCCCCCACCGGAGCAGAGTGGCAAGACAGGATGTTGCCAAGGTCAACCAGCTGAACTCTCATGGGAACCAGTCGGGTTTCCATGGCAACCAGTCTGGAAAAACAACCAGGCGTGGGACTGAGTCTGGTGGACGTGACAGACACCAGGAGGAGGCTTATCAACTAACAGCTAGTCTGGCTTTGTCTGAGGCCAGCTGTGGGACAGGCTCAGAGCTTTGTTTTGTAATTGACTCTGCAGCAAATTGCAATTTGATTCCAGATACCCCTGCTGTCGAGATGTGGAATTGCAAGGCAATTCCGGCTGGGAAAACTGTACTTTTTGCAAATGGACAGAAAAAGAATGTCACTAATTCTGTAAATGTGCATGTGTTTGCTTTACAGGAGACGTTGGAGTGTTGTACCGTTCCTGGGATGCACCACTGTCTTTTATCTGTGCCTTATTTTTTGAAAAAGGGGTTTAAGGTTTGTTTCGAAGATGCTGTCTGCACAATCTCCAAAGGAGGGAGAATATTTGCCAAGGTTAAAAAGGGGCAAAATGATCTCTTTGTTCTTAAAACACCTCTGGAGGGTGAGGGGAAGGTTGGGAAAGCACAGGCTTTACGTGCAAAAATCAACAACCACGAGACATGTGCCCATGTGTGGCATACAAAAACAGCTCATGGTTCTCTAGAAGAACTGCAGGTGCTGCCTGAGGTTTCCAAAGGTTGTAAAATTACAGAATGTGGATGTGCTGTAAGTTGTGAAACTTGCAAACTGGCAAAGGTAAAAGGATGCAGTTATCCAAAAGTGAAGAGGGTAACCGCAAAACCTTTTGAACTGGTCCACATAGATTTGTGGGGTCCTGTAAGGGAAGCAAGTCTGGGAGGTGCAAGGTTTCTTTTAACGGTGCAGGATAATTTTACGCAGAATTCCTGGACCCATGGTCTCAAATCCAAGGATGATGCAGCACAGCTGATCAAAGGATGGATTGAGGAGGTGGAACAAAGGTTTTCCACCAGAGTGCAAGCGGTGACCAGTGATAGAGGAGCTCAATTTACAGGGTCTGCTTTGCAGAAATTCTTTCACAAGAAAGGGATACGTCACACAGTGACTTCACCCAATCAGAGAGGGGTGGCAGAGCTGAGAAGTGAGGCTCTGGTTAAAGCTGCACAGGTGATGCTGGCAGATGCTGGGTTACCTCCAAGGTTTTGGCTGGAGGCAATCAAGTATGTGGGCTTCACCTGGAATCGTACCTACAATTCACTGATAGGTGACACACCTTTTGGGTTGTTGCATGGCAGGAAACCCCAGATTCATTTTTTGCGAATGTTTGGTGCAAGTGCATCTGTGCCGGTACCTACTGCTTTGCAGGGGCCAGATGGATCCAAGTTCCAGAAAATGATCTTCTGCGGGTATGAGCCAGCAGCACGTGCATGGAGGTTTGCATATCCATCAGGTGATCAGAGTAAGGCGCTGATCAGTAAACACGCTGAGTTCTATGAGCAGGATAAAAGGTCAAAAACTGCTGTCCAGCGTGATCTGCTCTCAGAATGCCTATCTGATTCTGAGGAGGAAAGGGAGGCAGAGGCTGATCCCGGTGATGAGGACCAGGTCCACGATCAGGGTTCAGAATCCGATGATGACGAGCAGGTCACTGACCAAAGTCAGGAACAGGAGGAGGTATCTGTAGCTTCTCCACAAGATGTTAAGAGGACACCCAAAAGCAAGCCTAGTTCTCCTGTGAGTGTAATGGAGAGGATTCGAAAACGCTTTAAGTCAGAGGGGGAATCCCGTGATGCTGAGGACACACCTTCTGGTGGCGGTGAGTCAGAAGTAACATCTGAGTTTGTGCCTAGAAGGTCCAGTCGCACAACAAAGGGTATTCCACCTGAAAGATATCAGGCCACAAGTGCGTGGATAGGTTTCGCACAGTGTGATTCTGAGAGTGTTGAAGGGGTTCAACAGGTGCCTGGGAAAAATGCTGGAAAGAGGCACAAGGCAAAGGGAAAGGTGTTGAACTCAAAAGGGTCTTGTCAGAATGTGCGGCAAAGGGGGGTGTGGGGTTTGGAACTTAACAGGTTAAATTGTTCCCATGATGCCACACCATTCTGACGTCAGTTTTCGAAGCTGGGAGGAGCTGGGATGAGTTTCGATCTGTTCCTCTCTGTGCTGTGAGGGGGAAAGACGTAGTCTATAATGGCTGCGGTGAGTCCAGGAATTTTCTGAGAAATATCGGAATAAACAACTGTAAATAGACAAACCTGGCTTCGTGTGTTTGTCTGGAAACTAAGTGAAGCTACGTGATAGTTCCCGCTGTGTTCAACTCTGCTACGGCGTGACTGGAGCGGCAGAAGGAGCAGAGGTGCTCGGAGCGGAAGTGTGCCGGACATAAACAGCTAATTGGAGATCGTAAATCAATTAGCGGGGTCACGCAAAATCAATAAATCAATTCAACAACTACAACAAACAATTTAGAACAAATGTGCAAAACATTCCCCCATACACATAGATGTATGTAATAAATGCATGTAGTACCTTAACAACATCTGAAAAAGAAGAAGAAGAAGAAGAGTTTGGATTTGATATCCCGCCTTTCACTCCCTTTAAGGAGTCTCAAAGCGGCTAACATTCTCCTTTCCCTTCCTCCCCCACAACAAACACTCTGTGAGGTGAGTGGGGCTGAGAGACTTCAGAGAAGTGTGACTGGCCCAAGGTCACCCAGCAGCTGCAGGTGGAGGAGCGGAGACGCGAACCCGGTTCCCCAGATTATGAGTCCACCGCTCTTAACCACTACACCACACTGGTGGAAGAAATAGACTTCCAAAAGCGAATCACATTGAAAAAAGCATATACTCTAGATCTTTGACAAACGAGGTGACCTCTATTCCTTCTTCAAACATTTCAGGTGAATGTTCTTCCAGCATTTAGAGCAATTTTTCTACCCTTGGCTTTCCTTTGATGAGGGCATTCTTATGTCTTTATTACAACTGCTTCCACAAGATTAAGTTTTGCTTTTTAAGTTATTTGATTGTGCAATGACCCATTTATCATTTTAAGCTAATTATAATAGTAATCAAATTCTACGCTTCAGGGAATAGGTAGACAAGCTCATTTCATGTTGTTGAATAATTGTACAATTGGCTTGGCACATATCCTTTCAAATGTGTTCCTCCAATTAGGTATAGTTTACAATTCTCAAAAAGTCAAATAACTTAGCAACCTCAGACCTGCTCCCAAGCTACTTAGTTTGAAAATCTATGCACACTCACTTGTAAGTCCCCATGAACTCAAGCAAATAAAAATATGGTTGGAATTGACATGATTTTTCTCATAAATGTAAGACAACTGCTTTATTCAATATGCAATTTCTTCTGATTATCCCAAGACACAGGATCACATTAAGAAATAGGTGTATGGCCTAAGTAACAGTGGATCATTGTTACGTGGCACTTTATATGTGGAAACTGAAAAAATTCTATCATGTTAACAGAGCTTATCAGGCACACTTTGAGTTTACATGTACATGTTACTTTTCTTGAAAAGCTCATGCCTGTGATCAGTCAGGAGACATCCGGAGAGCATAAGTGGGTGGCTTTTACGTGTGAGCTGGCTCTTAAGATGCCAATGGGATGGGGAACCATTGTTGTATGTGGTCCACTGTCTTCAGATTTAGCCTGATTCATTGACCTCACTTCAGTATAGCAATTGGGGGGCGTTGGGGGGGTTAAAGGGAGCTTTCTCCTAACCTCATTTATTATCTGAGGAGGAGGTACAGGGAGAGAGAGAAAGGAGGGACAGTATGGACAGTGAGTATGTGTGTGAGAGAGATCAAGGATTTGAATGAGTGTGTGTGTGTGTGCACGCACGTATTAATTGATGGGGTGGGATAAAGAATGTTGGGGGGGGGGTTAAAAATGTAAAAGGAAGCCAAAAGTGCATACTCATCTGTGGTCAGGAACAGAAATTGGCCTGGTGAATATGACTGGCATTCATTTACATCATTACTGTTTTTAAGGCCACACATTATAGGCAATTAATAATTTTTTAAACATTGTTTTGCCATTTCTTTTACACTGAGATTAAAGTAAGTTGCAGAAATAGTTACATGTAGTATTTGGCAGAAGCCGAACTGCAGTGGAACAGAAACAGTGCTGATTGTGACAAATACAGGTTAGAACAGAAACCACTGCCCTCTTACATCCCTAGGTGGGAATACCAAAGAAAGAGTGTGTGGTGGCTCTGCCCATGTATGAGAAACGGTATGGGGTGATATTGACCTTTACTTAAGATTATCATCATTTCATTATCTCTTTAAATCACCACCACCCCATGTCTCCCTCCATCTCTCTCTCTTAAGATCATCACCTGTCACCCTGCCACTCTCTAAGAGAGAATGGGGTAGTGAGGAGCTCTGGCCCCACCTTGCACCAAAACACTACCCTGAGTTATGCGGCACTCAGTGGGAGACTCCATGTAGTATCAATGTTACTTGAGAAGTATTGAAAAAGTACCATTTTTAATTTGCAGTTGTTTGTAAATTTGTTTGCACTTGTATCCAGAACTATTTAGCTATTTATTTAGGCAACAGAATGGTCAAAACAGGCAGGATAGCAACAATAGTCTGTTTATCTGTTAAGATTGATTTAAAAGATTTTTAATTAATTAAAAATATGTAACATATCTGTGAAAAAAAATACTAGTTTAATAAAAGTGCCAAAGTGCAAAGCTTTAAGGTTGTAAATCAATCAAAATCCCTAGAGAAAAAGAAGTTGAAATATGCATATAGGCACAAGGCACTATGTTGCACTAATATGTTGCCACTGAATTGCAATAGAAGAGCACAGAAATAATTAAACAGAGGACAGCGGAACTGTATTTATTTTTCTCAGAATAAGATCATTTCATGGCTGCTCTCACATATATTCTAAGTAACACAAATGACTCTACATGCATGTATTTTGTACTCAATAAGCTGCTCCCAAGTACACAAAGAAGCCTTAGTAAAGTTGAGAGCCCTGTTGCTACAATTCTGAATGCAGCAGACCTGTTAAATTTATACTTATCAGCATCTTTCTGGGACTTAATAAAACTGAATTCTAGAGGTGTCTCAGAGTCCCACAGCAATGCATGAGAAATGTCTGATTTTTGCATCTGAGGAAACAAAACTCCTTCCATTCCCTTTACGCAAAATTGTCTCAAGTCCAGTCTTGGGGCTAGACAGGAAGAGATGGAAAATATGCTAATTGAAGAGCCTCCTGAAGGTGCTACTGAAAGATATTATAAACCTCTTTTATATAAATAGTAAATGTAAAGGTTAGCAGAGCTACATTATTAATAAAATGTTTTCCGCACTTCAACCTCCTCCAACACACACACAAACACGGAAGTTGAAGTAAAAGGGGCTTGCTTCTGAACAGACATGCATAGAATTGCACTGCAAAGTACTCATTTAAGCACAAGGAGTGACTTCTAACCAGATTGCCACCAATTTAAAAACC
Organism: Podarcis muralis; assembly: GCF_964188315.1. Taxonomy (NCBI): domain Eukaryota; kingdom Metazoa; phylum Chordata; class Lepidosauria; order Squamata; family Lacertidae; genus Podarcis; species Podarcis muralis. The sequence goes on along the minus strand of NC_135655.1, from coordinate 60,077,204 downwards.
ACACAACCTATTTAACATACAGTGACTAAAAATTATGTTATTCAAAAATGTTTAACCATATGCTTTTTTAAAAAAACTCTTTTTCATTTTCAAAGGTTAAGGACATAGAGACATAAGGAGCTACTTTATACTGAGTCAAGCCCAGGGCTTTTTTTCAGCTGGAACTCACTGGAACTCAAGTTTCAGCACCTCTCTCATTGCCATTCTAAGAGATTGGGGGGGGGGGGTGTTCATGGTGAGTTCCGGCACCTCTTTTTCTAGAAAAATAGCACTGAGCCAGACCATCAGTCCATCTAGTTGAATACTCCCTACACTGACCGAAAATGATTCCCCAGGATTTCAGACAGCCCTACCTGGAGACACGGCCATGCAAAGTTGGCAAGAGGTCCAGGTCAGATGGGAAATGTAGGCTGCATTTCAATAATCTTTACCAAAAGGTTCCCCTTTGCTTCTATCATGGGGAGCTTAGAGTAGGCCCCCTCAAAGTCGCAGGCCCATTCCAATTGGCCCCCTGCCCCCCCCCCTTTCTGACTTGCCTGGAGGTGCTGGGGATTAGCCCTGCAAGCAAAGCAACAGCCCATGTTTGTAATCCAAGAAACTGAGTAGCAGCAAAAAAAAAAGCAACGATTTTGATTTGACACCTAATGGAAAAAATACACAATCACATCTGTGACTCCAAGTTACATAATCATAATCTATGATAGTACAGTAAATTTCACCAAGGATGGGGGGTAATAACAAAAGCACGATTAAGCTGCAATCAAGAAATTGCTCCACCGTTATATAGTATTTGATGACTACACTATAAACAACAACAAAAATGTTAACTGCAACAATAATTACATATGAATTCATCATGACTGTGGGTGGTCAGGGAAATAAGCAGCTTTCAAGGAGAAAGATAATTTTTGGCAGCTGTGCTGTTTGAGGCTTAAAGACATGGGAAGGGAGTAGGAGCAGGAAAATTCAGGAAGAAACCCACAAGGCCACAATACAGCACTTGTGGATTTAGTTTTGCACTGGTGGCATTGTTTGGGTTGTAACTCTAACTTTAATGTGAACATTAAATATAAACTTTTTTAAAAAAATTAAAATGTTACCATCAGAACTCAGTATTGCTCAAATACTGGGGTTTTTTTGTTTTTAATAATGGGGAGAAGGGATGTTATTTAAATGGGTTTATATAATGGTGTCAATGTGTAGGAAGTTATACATGCTTCGCAGACTGTATCTATACAAATTGGGAAAAATATATATTAACTTCCCTGATTTCAAAACACTCTACAATATCCCCAAAGAGCTTTGATGTCTGACTAATATTAAAGGTCTTTTATGAACTCCAGTTAATGCATAAAAGGCAACCGAGACAACACCACAAGCCTTACAGTAGGCTTTTCAGATCCAAATCAAACATTCTTTTATGGAAGACACAATAACTATTAACAATACCTGCCAACATCCTACTTACCTTTGCAAACACTGCAGCACTGATTCTCTGGGAGGATGTAATCTTTTTCCGAGCAGTTCAATGGAGGACAGGTCTCCGTTACTTTTACTAAAATTCCATTCTGGAAATAACAATGTTTTAAAGAGTTACACTGATGAAAATTCCACGGTTGCTCCTACTTTCTGTAATCAGAGACTGACATAAACAAAGGCTGCATACATACGAGATATTTAAAGCACATTCTTCTTCCAAAGAATCCTGGGAACTGTAGCTTGTTAACAGTGCTGGGAACTGCAAGTCTACGGGGTAAACTACAGTTTCCAGGATTGGACGGGGTTACACAGTAAGGTCTGTATACAGCCAGACTATGACAAAGAAAAGTAAGAATGGTACTGGTCTGATCAGCAAGGACCTTGTTGTACTCAACAACGCCCAACATGGCCAGACTAACTATCTGTTCTCTTTGCAGAACGTTGTTGCCTTAGTATCAAACTAGTGTGGAAGTTTTGATGAGTGAAAGATTAAGCATACCAATTTGAGAGAGAACTGTTTTCCCTCTAAAGTTCAGTAATACCTGGTTGTCATGAGATGTTCACAAAAGAAAAGCATGGGAAACGCATTGACAGCAGACACCCATGATACTTCCATGCAAAATGGGCAAGGAAACAAAAAGGAAGGCAGCTCTGAAAACTAGCTCTATGATTTCCACAGCTTTGAAGCAATTAAAAAGCTATTCATGCCTTCACTAGTCAAAAGCAGAAAACATGTAATAATGATGGGTTGCCCACAATATTGCCTACTGTGGTACAATTGATACTTTGTTCTACAGCAACTGAAATGAAAACCTGACTTACCAAGTTTCCTTCAAAAACGCATTGCTACTCTAGGCTCGCAGGCTGAGAATCAGTTAAGCACAAGGAACCACTGTTATCCTTACCTCTTCCTCACTTACAGCAAATACATATGAGTCTTTTGCATATGATAGTTAGATACGCCAAGGGCAATACCAACACAACAAATAAAATGGCAGCTGCTGTGCCAGTATTGAAGCAATGGCAGGGTTAGATACTTCATATACTATGTGATAAAATCACAATTAGCACTAAAGTGAAGATCAGATACTCTTATCACCAGAACACAGTAGCTCATATCTGGTTTTCTGCTAAGCCTAGAGGCTTTTTGGAGTTTCTTATAATTCCTTTCTGCACATTTGCCCTGATTTGCGCCAGGGACTCAGCTGCCCTCCATGCCTAGTCAGCAGCCGAGAGACAGATCTCAAGTGTTTCCTGAACCTCACAGTAACCCAGGGGAAAAGCTAACAAATAGCAGCCAGGCAAACAAAGCAGAGACCCTCTGGGTGCCATGGAGGATCCAGATATTATTGTTTTGAGAAGTAACAGAGAGGAGAATCTGATGCAGATGAAAACTCTTCTAGATGTCTGATTTAGTAGCCCTTTCAGGCTACTGTTGCTGTTCACTGTTATCATGAAGGTATGGGCTGTAGGAACAAGCATGCTAGGTTCCAAGCATGCTAGGTTCCCCTGCCCTGTGGTCATTCTCATGGCCATCCATGAATTGCTTTGTGAGTGAAGGAATGACCACCGGGTGTGGAGCACACTTCCACCCGCAGACAAGCCACAGCTGTCTGAACATCATGCCCTCTATCTAACCTTTGCTCTCTTAGTAGTCTGCCGTGCCCTGTCTGTGACCTTTGTCTCTTTCGGTTAAACATTGTACAGGGGGAAAGTGACGCGGTGGAAACAGGTGCCAAAATAACTTTGTACCACCCCCCGATCTCGCGATTGGAAGATGTGTAAAGGGCACCGTCCAAAATGTCTGACTGGTTTTGCATATTGTGCTAATAAAAACAGCCTCGGCAGAGCTAGCTAGGAGCTTGCTTATGCACAGCTCACCTGATGACCAACACCTGTCTCATGTCCTTCACTTCAGTGAGAAGCAGGGATCCTCCTGAATATCTGAAAATTCTCCACATATTTAGATACTTGTTCACATTTCACATCAACCCTCCAAGGAAAGCTAGTGCACTTACTCCTGAACCACCAGCATCAAAACATTGAAGAGGACAGTGTCAAAGCAGTAATATATTTCAGTTATTAAAAAACAACCATGATAAATGTTATTGTTTAAGCTGAACTGAAAAAGTAAAATGTAGTATGAAATAGCTTTAATTAACCACATGGGGCTGGTTCACATGGTCTGAAATATCATTCACTGCTGTCAAGAAAACCCTCTTAAGCTCAATTCAGGATTGGACTCAGAAAACCAAGCTATTTTCCCCAAAGACAGAGAAAATCACTTGGTTTTTCTGGCCTCATTTCTGAGCACAACAGGACTTCTGAGTATCCCCTTCCCTAAATGCCCCACAGCATTTAAAAGTATTAAACGCTTTATAGCCCAAGCTGGAGAAGATTACTTTTGTTTCAGATACAGACTAGCGCTATTGGCTAGGCAAATTTACATTTCTCATTCTTTCTGTAAGTTCAATAAGATATTCCCCACTTTATGAATGGCCATGTTCTATTATGTCCCTGTTTGAACGTCATGTCAAGGAGCAGAACCTGCTCAGTATTGACAACCACCTTCTTTACTGCTCATCCAGGTGAGATCTGTCAAGCCCCAAAACTCAATGCTTTTAAATGCTTGGTGAAGAACTTAGATAAAGGCTTTAAGCTGACTTAAAAATAATAATTTGTTGCTCCCCCACTTTGCAGTGCATTTTCCTGTCACTTTCCCACCTGAAAAAGTCTTCTTTTTTGTGGATCTGTTGTGCTATCGCAACAGAGCACTTTAATCCTACTCTAGTTGTGCAAAGCTAAATTTCTGGTATGCACTTGAATCCCTTTCACAATACATTGGTGCCTCGCAAGACGAAAAGAATCCGTTCCGTGAGTCTCTTCGTCTTGCGGTTTTTTCGTCTTGCAAAGTAAGCCCACTAGCGGTTTAGCGGATTAGCGCTATTAGCGGCTTAGCGGGCTTAGCGGATCAGCTGATAAGCGGATTAGCGGATCAGCTGATAAGCGGATTAGCGGATCAGCTGTTAAGCGGCTTAGCGATCAGCTGTTAAGCGGCTTAGCGGCTTAGCATATCAGCTGTTAAGCGGTTTAGCGGCTTAGCGGATCAGCTGATAAGCGGCTTAGCGGCTTGGGGAAAAGGGGGGGGAGGAAAAAAAACCTGCAGGAACTCGCAAGACATTTTCATCTTGCGAAGCAAGCCCATAGGAAATTCGTTTTGCGAAGCACCTCCAAAACGGAAAACCCTTTCGTCTAGCGGGTTTTCCATCTTGCGAGGCATTCGTCTTGCGGGGCACCACTGTAGTGACAGCCTGCAAGCACAGAAAGTAAAAATGTATTAGAATTTATGACTCATTCTAAAAAAAAAAAAAATTCTGTCAAAAGCATTTGAAGCAGAGAAAGTAATATTGCACACACTTTGCTGTACCATCCAGGGCATGCAATAAAGGAGATACCACACATGTTTAAAAGTGAAAGAGTGAACAATTGCAATGTAAGTCCTACAGCAGTCGTAATGCTTGAGACTGCAATCTTAGAAGGTTAAAAAACTTACACGACATTCTTTGCAGTTCTTGGTTAAAATCCTCTGACCTTCTGCCAACACTTTTCCTCCATAGATGCATTTGGCTAGAATTTTCAAAATAAATAAAAACATCAGTATTTAGTAGTAAGTGCAGATAAATTATACAGTTTGGTACAAACAATATTGCTTTAAGTCAATCTAGATGCGCTGTGGTAAATATGATGTACTCATTTTGCTTTCAGTAGCAGCTAGTGTTAATTGCTCACATTTATTTTGACTATAATGGTAAATTCATTACAAAAACTATTATCTTGAACCATTTCACAACTCACTCTGACAAACTAGGCTACTTAGTGACCTGAAGTAATAGGAGAAGCAGAACAGATATTGAACTCGATTCATTAACAGAATTAGTCATGGCAGTGACATTTTGTGGAGCAGGCACAGTACATTTGTATTAAGATATGCCTGTATGGGCAAAGTATTGACAACCTGGATGGACTTACTGGATCACAATGTATAGATTCTGATTTATCTACACCATATCAAGACAGGTGAAAACAGAACTGTGCCCCTGTGTAACTGGAGCATTGTCTCAAGTGAGCCACAGGTATTCATTAACTATCATAATTGATTAGATCACTGCTGGAAATACAGGGCTAACAAACACATGGAAAAAGGAAGACACCATAGAAAGATCCACACTGATGACTATCTGTAACATTAAAATTATGGGGCATATAGGGACGCGGGTGGCGCTGTGGGTAAAAGCCTCAGCGCCTAGGGCTTGCCGATCGAAAGGTCGGCGGTTCGAATCCCCGCGGCGGGGTGCGCTCCTGTTGCTCGGTCCCAGCGCCTGCCAACCTAGCAGTTCGAAAGCACCCCCGGGTGCAAGTAGATAAATAGGGACCGCTTATTAGCGGGAAGGTAAATGGCGTTTCCGTGTGCGGCTCTGGCTCGCCAGAGCAGCGATCTCACGCTGGCCACGTGACCCGGAAGTGTCTCCGGACAGCGCTGGCCCCCGGCCTCTTGAGTGAGATGGGCGCACAACTCTAGAGTCTGTCAAGACTGGCCCGTACAGGCAGGGGTACCTTTACCTTTACCTTTATGGGGCATATGGATCTAACTTTTCTTTGCTGATTGTCTTTTAGAAACTTTTACAAATGAACTAAAACTCAAATATTGTATTTCTTAAAAGGTAACGGTAAAGGACCCCTGACAGTTAAGTCCAGTCGTGAACGATTCTGGGGTTGCGGCGCTCATCTCACTTTACTGGCTGAGAGAGCCGATGTTTGTCCACAGACAATTTTTCCGGGTCATGTGGCCAGCATGACTAAGCCGCTTCTGGCGAAACCAGAGCAGTGCATGGTAATGCCGTTTACCTTCCTGCCGGAGCGGTACCTATTTATCTACTTGCACTAGATGTGCTTTTGAACTGCTAGGTTGGCAGGAGTTGGGACCGAGCAATGGGAGCTCACCCGTCGCGGGGATTTGAACTGCCGAACTTCCGATCGGCAAGCCCTAGGCTCAGTGGTTTAGACCACAGTGCCACCCACGTCCCATTGTATTTCTTACATACTTTTAATTCCAGAAAGGAATGCATATATACAACAGACTTTATAATTGTCTGTTATGCTATCCTTTCCCAAGCAGAGGTCCCTTGAGCCATGCCAGATATATCTCCATGAATGAGGAAATATAATTCCTTTAAGGATAGGTAATTTTTTTAAAAAAATCTTAGTTCAGGGAGAAAAACCTGGAACAACTCAAAAGGCCTCTGTTTGCACAATATGGGTTGGAAATATGCTGTAAAAAAGTCAGTCATGCCAGATATAGCTCCATGATACCTGACTTCTGAGGAACTACAGATCTGTATTTTGGTATAGTAGTACTGGTGCCAGAGACAAAAATATATATAGTGTGACCAAAGTACAGATCTCTACTCAAGACGACAGGCACTCAATTCTTAAACGGACCCTCAGTATCCTTGAGATTATGGGAATTTTCAAGCAAGTATCATTTCTGGCAATGGATTGAATATTAGCTCCAAAATCTTTGTTTGGTTAGAAAATAAATTGGCTTAGACACTGTTACTTCACGGGGTACATATGTAATAAGGTGCCCAGTGCTCCAAATTATTAAAGCTAGAAAAACTAAATGCCCCAGTCATTAATACAGATAAATGAAAGCTTCAAATATGTTGTTGTTGTTGTTGTTGTTGTTGTTGTTGTTGTTGTTGTTGTTGTTGTTGTTGTTGTTACCATTATGTAATTTATTATCTGCCCTCCACCCTAAGGTCCCAGGGCAGGGTACATTAAAACACATTACAACACAATATTAAAAGCAGTTTAAAATAACTTACAATTTATACCCAAATGTTGCTTCCTAATAGCACAATGTATTAGAAACTCTAGTTATGACTTCCTGACACATTTGCATTACTGTAGCCATAATAAAAAAGAATGTCCTCTTTAACTCCAGTAAAAGAGGAATACTAAATAACATTGCTCTTTAAATCAGTTCCCCTTCAAGAACCTCAAACACTGCAGAATGGGACAAAACCTTACTTTTCAACCTTTCAAATTATATCTATAATTTTCCTTGGTAACAGTCATGCAACTAGGTCTGAGGTAAAAAACGAGAAATAGGAAAGGTGGTAACAGGCCCAGGGCAAGCAGAGGAACTAGAAATATTACACCATACTGAAATTTTATCCTCAGCAGTTGCACTTTACTTCTACAAATTCTCCCCATATACTGTCCATCAACTTCTAAATGTTACACCACAGTGTATGCTGGCAACAAAGGGTGTGTGTGTAAATCCTATAAAATCTCTTCTTTGAAATCCATCTATACCACCACATTTTGACAATCAAAGTTTCACTTATGTGATTTCATCACTATTCTAATGATTGTTGAATGTTACTTTTTTGATGTAGGTTGCCTATTTTAAAGTTATGTTTTATTATCACATTTTTGTATTGCATTAGATTGTTATAAGATGTACATTTTTTGTTTCTTCAGCTTGTAAACCACTTTGAGTATTATAAGACAGAAAGACGCATACAAATTAAAAATGAAGATGACGATGATCTTTGAAGAATACAGCATGTCAAGAGTATATAATGATGACCTGCCTCCCAGCTAGACATAGCATGCAGCCCAAAAGGTTTAACAAACTACACTTTTCAGATTGTTCAACTGGCAACTGTTGGTTGGCAGGTAAATAGGGCAACATTGATAATGGAATAAAGTACCAAAGATTTAACATTCCTAGCTGGGGTGCAGCCATATCAAAGTGACAAAACTATATCATGCACGATGAGGAAATTCTCTGGACTAACATCAACAAGCAGAAGTCTGCAATACCTTTAATGTATTGCTCCCATTATATATGATTCTGTATTTAGGCCGTTCCACCATGATGCCATAGAATTGGTTTCAGAAGACCTGTCAACACGGGTATGATGCGATTCAATAGCAGATAGTGTGATTAGGCAGTGGTGCTCACCTGATCTCCCATTATCTGTTGCTGCTGCTTACCAGGAATGAGGGAGGAACACTCAACAGATTGGCTCTGATGGTACATTTGCATGGCACCAGGTTCTTCACTGTCACACCCTCTACCAAGCAGCAGCAAATCAGCAGGAGGCTAAATGAGCACCAACAACCAACAGTACTCTACTGATGTGATTAAGTCATACCCTTCTATATTAATATATAGATATAGTTGTGTCTCTTAGCCTATCATTTTTTTAAACAATTGGTTTTATTGAGACTCCCTATTTTCTGTTTGGAACTTTGCATTTTGTCTTACTCATCTGTTGACTGTAATAAACACCTGACTAACTTTTGTGTGGTAAATGTGGCATTTTTGCAGCTACGGCTTGTAAATCATCATCTTATAAAATATAAAACCTAGATTTTGTCTTTCTGATGGGCACAGGGCTGGTGGAGGTATTTTTCAGCTTCAAATGTGACAGCCTATATAACAAGGCTGGATGTAGACTAAAAGGGAAGAAAAATCTGAATAATAGTCAGACTTTGCCAGAAAGTCAGTTTTGATCTCAAAAAGCATGTTCTGTACTGGAGGGATTAACTAAAGATAACTAAGAAAAAAGAATCCTCCTGCATTTTTCAGGTAAGAAATGCTAGTTGCTTTAACTCATTTTTTTTTTAAATGGCTAATTATCTGCTCAATAAGCCCTAAGGAAAGATAATTATAGTTGATCATACTGTCAATGACTGTATGGACAAAGGGCAGAGAAATCAATCCACACAGTATCATCAGTACAGACAGCTTCAGTGTCTGGAACAACATGGACCCCAAAAACTGTCCCAAGTATATCATTCTGTCAAGATTTGCAATCAATTTTAATCAATGTTTACATCTATTTCTTCTAACAGATTTCCAAGTACACCAAGAAGGTTGAGATGGGTGTCAACCAAAAAAACACAAAAGAGTAGGTTTGTTCATTCATTCATATTTTAATTAGAGGACATAAAACAAAAGAAAAGATTATTGTGACTATGTGGTTAAATTCAGTTCTAATGCTAAACCATGGTCTCCTTCTGGGCCCACGTGTTCCCTCTCCCCTTGCCTCCTGAACAGAAAGAGTTCAGAAGCCTTTGCCCCCCTTTCAACATGGCTTATCACTTCATCTGAGCCAGGAATCATAGTTTGATGCTAACCATGGTTAGTTTCAACAAACCAGCTCCACAACCCATGATCTGACGTTGGCTTATTTTGAAACTTACTATTAATCATGTTAAACCGCAATCCCTGATTCAGATGAAATGACTAGCGGAAGAACCTGGGAGATGGCCAGGCTTATTCACATTGCACAAAGCCATAGTTTACCATCCCTTTCAAACATGACCCTTATGTGGTCTGAATCATGTGTAAAAGTAAAATTTTACTAATTATGAATTTTAAGTCCATTACATGGTATGAGCATATTTTTTAACTCCAGGATATCTCTCTCCCAGAAAATGCAAGGCAGAGTCAAATTTCAAATTACCTCCCAGGGAGTAGGGCCTTTCCGAATTGAAGTGACATCACTCCACAACTTTACTACATAACTAACAACAACAACAACAAAAAGCATGTAAAATCAGTATGACTGAGAAAAAGAAGAGAGCACAATACCTATACTTACACTTGCACAATTTGCAGCACTGGCCTGTTAAATGGACTGGAAGGCGATCTGGCGAACAGTTCAATGGTGGGCAGGCCATTCGCCGGCACTCCACTACTCCACTCTGTAAAATAATAGAAAAATAGGATTAAAACACCTGTATAAAGCAGGGTTAGCCAACATGGTGCTCTCTAGATGTTGTGGACTACAACTCCCATCATCTTTGGCCATTGACCACGCTGGCTAGAGCTGATGGGAGCTAGAAGTTCGAAAAGCTCTGCAGGGTACCACATTGGCTATCTTTGGTATAAAGTAATGTATATTTTAGAGGGCAGGAAACATTCTAAACTTGTGGAAAAAATAATTAGCTTAGATATGAATATTTGGATAAGATATACTGCAACTACAATTTCACCATTCTGAAGCAACCATAATCATATCCAGCTGCTACCTATGTGAACATCAATTAAATTTCAGATATAAATTATTTCCCTTATTCCACCAATCACTAAGTGGGTTAGACAATAGAAGCCATCTACCCATTTTTACAAATACAAAATAACACCTTCACAGTCTCTGTCAATCATCTTCATTTTAACAAACAGTTTTCTATTTTCTTGGGCAAACAAAACCTCTCTTCTGATAGTTATCAAATAATTTCAACAGTACAAGATTTACATACTAATCAACTTTTGTTCCTCTGATGTTGAAAATAATAAATACCACGATCACAATATACATGTCGTTGTCATGCAAAATGCAACTCGTGCATACAATTAAGATAATGTCTCCTTTCCCACAAACTTCAGTAATACAATTCTAAATTGTACACAGGAAACACCAAAATGTTCAGTAAAAAACATAGCCATCTAAATACAGGAAAGAAACTGCTTTTAGGCAGGTATCATTTTTGATTGCCTCCCCATACTCTGTACATAATGCTATGCATAATGCCAATAACTAACCTTCCAAGTTGACATTATGTACTCAACAAACTTATACTGAATTGTAATGAGCCATCTTACCCCCATATATAAGTTAGAAGTTTCTTACTTTGCAAGTACAATTCCTGCAGTGATCATCTTCAACCCATGAGTCTTTGTCTCGATAGATCACTCCATTTACTTGACAAGTCTTCTCACAGTGACAGTTTTCCAACTGACTAAGCCTCATTTCTGCATAATTTAGCTATAAATGAAAGTTACTTGATTTAATTCCTAGAAGTCATGCACATGGGTTCATACAAAGGAAAATAAAAGCACAGCTTAGTGATCTTCAGAGGAATTAGGTTTTATCATACTGACAAAATCACATGAAAACAGCATGACTTTAAGCTGGTATAAATCAGCCCAGATCCATAGAAGGCAATCGCATATGCTTTGCTAGTGTATTTATTTCAGTCCAAATTAAAGAAACCTATGTATATGGGATGATGATCTCAGGGCAATTGTCTAATCTGTTAACTGGCAATCAAAGTAACACCATGTCTGCAGCACATAATTATTAACTTTTTAAATAATAACTACTATGTCTATAAATAACAACTTATCCATTTAGAACTTTAGTGTCCAATTCTTGGCTCTCTATTCTGGAAAATGTTAAGAACTGGAAAATGTTCAAAATGATCTGTATTCCAAATCCACTAGTCAAACCCGAAACATGAAGCTCATAGATGTAGCTCTTTCCCTGGTTCCCATCTGGCTTCCTGGAATTTATCAATATGCAGGATATGCAGCAGAATAAGGTTTGAATAGAATGCCATGGAGAGATGGACTGGGGAAGTCCCAAGGGAAGTGACTTGTAATGGATAATACATGATATATAAAATTATGCATGTAATGGAGTAAATGGATAGCAAAAAGTTTTTCGCCCTCTCTTATACTGCTGGAACTCCAGGGCATACAATGCAGCTGAGTGTTCGAAGATTTAGCACATACAAAATGAAGCACCTTTTCATACAGCATATAGTGACTAAAGAATTCGCTCCATCAAGCTGCAGTAATGGTAACTGACTCAGATGGCATTAAAAGAAGATTAGACAAATTCATGGAGAATAAGGTTTTCAATGGCTACTAGGGATGATGGCTATGTTCCACTGCCAGAGGCAGTATGCTGCTGAATACCAGTTGCTGATAATTGCAAACAGTGTTCTCAGGTCCTGTTTGTGGGTTTTGCATAGTTATTTGAGAACGGCAAATTGGACTAGATGGGACTCTGGCCTGATCCATTGCTTTTCTAATGTTAAAACACTTCCCCACCCCTTCCTGTCTGAAGCATATTATTCAGGCAAACTCTGCATTCATTCACAACATACCACACATCCAACAGTAAATACGTATACTCCTGATAGGAGCCATAATTCAGACCAGACGCAGGGCCTTTCCACTTCCAGCTTATGTTTTGAACATTTACAGCACATAAAGGGACATAATGGGTATTACATAGAAAGGGTATTTTGTGCAAGAAGATTGCACACTGCATAAGCAGCTTGGCCTCTGGATAAATATAGGAAGAGCACACTGCTAACACCTGTGCTCTCAGAACCATTACAAGTATTCTAGAAATACTTCAATAATTCCAGAAATAAATGAAACAACACCTACCCCTATAAAAGCAAACACAAGGATAAAGTCCAGCACACTTTTGCTTTCAATTAGAAGGTTTGTCCGGGATGTTGGTGGGAGAAAATTTTGGTGGATTTTGGATATGTTGCTTAGCTAACTTTTATATTATATCTATATTGGAGGCTCATGGTTGCTGGGCTGTCACTGGCTATAACCCAATGGTGCATGTAGGACACTGTGGGGTCTTTGCGTGTAGCAGATTATGCTTTCTGTCATGTAGGATAGAATGGTTTTGTACGTGAATTAATTGAATTAATTGTCAAAAGGAGAGGTGGTAGTCATTAGGACATGCAGCATTAGAAAAAACAAGATAATTCATGGAGGAAAAGATTTATCATGTATTTGATCTCATGTTTGGAAACCAATTGCATTTGAAACTGAACAGCGGGTACTTCTGTTGCAGATGCAGAATTCATACATGGGACAACAGGCTTGGCCAACTCTTCAGTCTCTGTCTTCCTACTTGCCATGGTGGCAAGGGGAGGTGCAGTGCAAATTCCATAGTAATCAATCATAGTAGTCTTCCTTATTGAAATAATTTGATCCTAAACACTCCAGGAAGAAAGTAGCAATCTTTAGGCCTTTAATCAGATTGAGTACTCAATTGCTGAAAGACCAAATCTATGTCAATAAAAGTAATCTGAGGCTATTTGTACTTATGGGTACAGAAAGAGGGGCTTCTTCACCTTTTTTATATTCTTAAAAAGAAAAAAGGTCTACTTAAAGGGGGTAAAAGGGGCATTTAAGGGTGAAAGCGAGCAAGCAAACCATATAATTTCATCATTAAATACATAATCTAGTAGCAATGTACAAGAGTGATTTGTTTTGTGCCAGGACTTCAGCGTCACATCTCAGCCTTGAAAAATAACCAGCAAATATCAAAAAATGAGACACTGAGCATGAGACACTCATCATAAAGTCACAACAACCTCATCACACAGGTGTGCAATTAGGGACGAAGGCTTCAAGCTTAGACATGGCAACTGATATGTGTCGTTTTAGAACTGAACCACTAAGTTTCTATTTAGCAATAAATAAAATGAGCAATTTTGCATTCTGCTTGCATTTCTCTGACAATTAAACAAACAAGTGTGACATGTTCTCACTGGTCTATGAATGCAACAAAATACTAAATTTATGTACTGCAAAAGGCAATGAAACAGCAGTTCCTGGGAATATGGAATAAGAAGGTAAAGAGCATTCCACTTGTAGGGGTGCTTGTAACCTTCAGAATGTTAATTATGTATTATCTAGAATAAAAAAATATCAGCAAGAAAAATATAATTAACTGCAGCAAGGACAAGTCACTCAATGCACTATGTAATTGGCACCTACTAAGACCACCAGCATGTCTCAGAATAATTATCTCACTTTCCAGAAGTAAAATAAACTGAAATTTAATATTTTTCTTTCTCCAAGTGATCAAGTCCAAAGCATGCTGATTAAGACAGTAGAATTAAAACATGAAGATGGAAGATCAGAAAGGAAAGCATAAAGAGTATGGGGACATTAAATAGGGGTATACTCGCGGGGGGGCGGGGCAGGAATCACTGTATAATGTACTGCCTTGTGCAGTTTTCATACAAACCAAAACCAAAAATAAATAATGCAATGGCACTTTTAAGTTCCATTAATTTAAAAAGGTCAAAAGTGCATGCTTACTCAGAAGTAAGTTTCATTTTGTTCAACAGGACTTACTCCCAGGAAAGGCATTATAGGACTGTAGCCTATAAGCACTGGTCCACTGAAATCAGCAGGGCTTAAGAGGGCTTATCTTTGGCTGATTTATGTGCCAGATTTCAAACCATCAGCTTTGCAAAGATTTGAAACATGATTGCATGTCCTGCCAGTGCCCATGATTGCATGTCCTGCCAGTGGTGAGCAGGAAGAAGCCATAGCAAGCCTTGGGTACACAACTGGGAGGACTTCAGAGGCTTTTAGTTTGACTTTCACTTAAAATAGGCTTGTCACGTCATCTAGACCAGGGATCATACTTTATGCCTGGTTAGTTTAAACAACCTAGATTTGTGGCACATGGTTTAAAGTTGTTTTGGTTTTGACCCTGGCCACAGTTATGAACCATGATCTCTGATCTATATGACACAACAAGTGGGCTTTAATACAGTGGTTCTCAAACCATGTGGTGCACCAGGAGAGGATAGCAAGTGTGGCGGGAAGATTCAAGAACAATCAAATATAAACATTTAAACATTTCAGTGTAGTGTAGTGTAGTGTGTGTATATATGCACAGAATATGGATCGATATCTTTTCTAAATGAAAGCAAGAGCATCAAGTGCGATTGAGGAAAATCCTAGCTGTGATCCAGAATCGCTGTTTGAACAGAGTACAGTGGTACCTCAGGTTAAGAACTTAATTCATTCTGGTGGTCCGTTCTTAACCTGAAACTGTTCTTAACCTGAGGTACCACTTTAGCTAATGGGGCCTACCGCTGCCACCGCGCCGCTGCTGCGTGATTTCTGTTCTCACCCTGAAGCAAAGTTCTTAACCCGAGATACTATTTCTGGGTTACCACGAGTCTGTAACCTGAAGCGTCTGTAACCCGAGGTACCACTGTATGGGAGAAGACTCGTTTATAATTTTTATTTTGGAAGTGTAGCCCAAATAAAACTGCTTTAAGAGAAAGCAGGGGGGAGGAGGAAGGAATGCTGAAGGCATCCTAGCCTTGTGGAAGATAACGGGAGAGCACTTACATTTGAGGTTTGTTCCTGCTCATGATGTAAAAACAGAGCCAGTATGTATACACAATGTTTTGTTTTATAATTGGCATTTTAATGCTATGAAAGTGTGTTATTATAAACAAGATAAGCACATGGAACAAGAACAAGTGAAGGCAGCTCAGAAACAAAATAGGATTTAGACAGCATCTGATGAGCAGCCACTGCTGCCTGACTACTGGTAAAACTCCAATCCCAGTGACCTCCATTTCTCATCATCATGCTATCCCATGCAAAAAAAACCCCAATATTATGTAAGAACTGAAGGGTTAGATATAGA